>NC_135533.1:4518709-4875062 GCF_045843805.1 Urocitellus parryii
ATAAATTTAAAAGGAGAGGAAATGATCATACTTGTGTTTAGAAAAGGTCCTGACTGGAAGATCTTGGAAGGAGGCAAGAACAAAAAGGGGACTCTACCAGGTCAAAGAAAGGGACAGTAGGTGGACCTGGGAGAGAGGCAGATAGTATTTCCCCCCCGCTGAGCCCTGTGCCTCTACGTCCTGCATGTTCTTCTGCACCGTGGACATGTCTGTTTCTCTGCCCTTGAACCAGGCTGAGCCCTGGAGTTGCTTTAATGGAAAATGACAGGAGGAACCTTGTGCCAGTTACAGGCAAAAACTTCAACCCATCCAGGAACTTCCACGTCCTGCCTTTGGAATACTTGCTCTCGGAACTCAGCTGCCGTACTATGAAAAGCACAAACTCCACGGAGTGAGTACATAGGGACTCTGAGTGACAGCCACAGTGGAGCTGCTGGCCCACAGTCACCATCAAATGCCACCATGTGAGTGTGCCATCTCAAGACATGGGCCCCGTCGGCCTGGGCTGCCGTCTGACGGGGGCTGTGAGCGCTGCTGAGCTAGAACCACCCTGCAGAGCCCAGTCAACCCACAGCCCTGGGAGATGAGAGTTGTTTTCATTTCCAAGGGCTGTCGTTCCAAACCAACCCAAACCGGGCTGCCTACACACAGAAGCTTACTGTCTCGCAGTCCTGGAGGCCGAGATGTGGGCAGGGCTGGAGAAAGCAGTGATGTGTCGGGGCCATCTTCTCCGTGTGTCTATTCACGGCATCTTTCCTCTAGACATCTGTGTGAGTCAGCTTTTTGTCACTGGGACAAAATCCCCAAGAAAAACAACTTAAAGGAGGAAAGGATTGGGGGCTCACAGTTCCAGATGTTCCAGCCAATGTCAGCTGACTGAATGTCCCCGAGCCTGTGAGGAGGCGGTATATCAGGGAAGAAGGGCATGGTGGAGCACAGCTGGTCACTCACTGCAGCTGGGAAGCAGAGAGAGAGGAGTCAGGACAAGATAGAGTCCCCAAAGACCCATCCCCTTCAACTAGGTCCCATAACCCACCGTTCCCACCCCCTCCCAACTGTCCATCGAACTATGAATTCGTCAATGGATCCATCCATTGGTGAGATCAGAGACCCTCACACATCATCCCAACCACAGCAACATCTATCTCTGTGTCCAGATTCCCCTTTTTAATCGGACAGCAGTCTTATAGGGCTAGGTCATCCTAATGACCTGAGTTTAACCTGGTCACCTCTGAAAAATCTTATTTTCAAAGGTCACATTCTAGGACCTAGGAGTAGGACTTCAACATATGAACTGAGGGGATACAATTCAACCCACACCAATAATAACTTGATCTTCTAAGTTGCAAAGTATCTATCGATATGACATGTTATGAAATCTAGGTATGATACATCCATATAATAAAGTGGATCTGTCTGTTAATTTGGACAATGTTTAAAGATATATTATTAAATGGATAGCATAAAATGCAAAACAGTATGGCTAGCACAATCCCTTCTGTATGTAAAACAATTTTTAAGCATCCTAGAAATTCATTTATGATAATATATGCCTTCTGTGTGGGTGTATGCACACGTGTTTCTAGAGGGAATCACAAGGAAACCCATTTGTGTTTATATTTTAGGAGAAGGAATAGTGGGAGAGGCTCTCACTGACAAATGTCTGCTCCACTTTGTTGTTGGTGGTGCTGGTTTTGCCATATTGCCCAGGCTGGCCTCAGACTTCTTGTGATCCTCCCACCCCACCTCGTGAATAGCTGGAACTGCAGTTATACTCCACTGCACCCAACTTACTTTGTTTTTTGGAACTGGGGGTTGAACCCAGAGCTTTGCATGTGCTAAGCAAGTCCTCTCCAAATCCCCAGCCCTTTTAATTTTGTTTTGAGGCAGAGTCTCACTAAATTGCCAGGCTGGCCTGAGCTTGCCATCTTCCTGCCTCGGCCTTCCTAGCAGTGGGGATTACAGGTGCACACCACCACGCCTGGCTGTGCTTTGCTCTTGTGCTTCAGCAAATGCTCTGGGTTAGTTCCCCAACGTGATTCGGGACTCTCACCTTGTCTTCCTCTTGGTGCCTGTGGGAAAGCAGAAACACCCATCAACTTAGATTCCCAGCTAGATTGGATTTGTCATTATACCTCCTGGGGGAGAAAACAGTCCTAGTGTAGGGAAGTTGCTGCAAAGTGTCATGAGACTGAAGAAAGAGGCAGACGGATCTGAGACTACACATCGTGTAATTTATTAGGAGAAATGCATACAGAAGAATGTCTTGGGCAGCAGCAAGACAGGGGGACCTGCCACTTGGGTCAGAGAGGAGTGTGGGGGGGAGCAACCTCCCCCATGCTGGAATGTACCTGCTTTATCTTGAGCTACTGTTGAGAGCCACAGCCAAAGGGGCCCCAGCAAACTTCCAGCTGCCAGCAAACTTCCAGCTGCCAGCTGATGATTGGCTCACAGTGGCCCCGGCAACATCTAGCTGATTGGCTCCTCCACGGAGCTGCTCATTGGGCTGTTTCCCTGCCCATTCAGACCACGGAGCTGCTCATTGGGGGACTTCTTTGGCTCCGCCCACGCGACCCAGCCAATCGGCCTCAAGAGCAGGAGGATTGTGGGAGGTGGTGGTTGGTGTGGGGGTGAGAGGCTTGTGGAAGCCGGTGGTGGCAGTTGGGCTCTGAGGGTTTTTCCTCAGGAGCTGTTTTGTTTGGCGTTTGTAGTTCTAAAAATAAAGTTAGTTTCTTTTGACAAGTGGCTCCTGAATTGTGCCCAGCCAGACTGCGGCAAGCTACTGTCAAAGGCATCAGGCACATTCCTGGATCTGGCAACATCAGCACTAGCACTGAGGTCCTGCCCTGAAGCTCCATTTCCCACTCTGATGGCTTTGTTATTGGCGGGGTATGCTGGGAGACTATTGGGGGGAAATAGACCAGGGCTCCTTGGGGCAGTCATGGTGGCTGTAACACAAGTTGGCTGTGTTCAGGTCAAGCGGAATCCCTGTACTATGCAAATGTTCCAGTCAAAGACAGTAAGCAAGTCTCTAGGAAAGCCGTCTAGAAGGAGGTCACTGAGCACACTGAAGAACTTACCTGCCTTCTCCAGCAAGCAGCACTTGAAGGCGGCCTTGGCCTCCTTTGCTCTTGTGTGACCTTTCCACCCTGAGAGATTATAATCACATCCCAGCTTCTGGTGAGGACACAGACCGCTGGTCCTCTGTGGCTGGGAGTCTTCCATTCCTACCTCTGATGAGGTGTGTGCAGATGGCCCAGGTGTCCTCAAGCAGAAGATATTAGAGAGAAGGTGCTGTGGGTGCAGTTCCCACAGGGTGCCCGAGGAAGGGGACAGTCTCATCACTGAGCATCCTGGAGATGAAGCAAACACTTCTGCAGCTGAATCCGCAGCCTCTCTCCACCACTTTCCAAGAAGATGTTGAGGCTCAGAGCAACCCTACAGCTATAGATAGAGTTGCTTGTCTCTAGAAAATTGGTGAGTATTGCAGGATAGGGTTCTCAGGGGAAAATAAGGAAAGAGGGGCGTTACATGCTTTCTAGCAAGGGGAGGGTGAATTTAGCTTTTCAGTCTTGGGTGGGAGGGACATTCCTGGAGTATGTGACACGAAGAACAACCCAACAACTGTCTCATTGAATCAAGAATGGAGAGAGAGCTGGTAAGTGGTGCACGCCTGAAATCCTGGTGGCTTGGGAGGCTGAGGCAGGAGGATCACGAGTTCAAAGCCAGCCTCAGCCACTTAAAAAGGCCCTAATCAACTTAGTGAGACCCTGTCTCTAAATAAATTATAAAAAGGGCTGGGATGTGGCTCAGTGGTAGGAAGCAAGGGATTCTTGCCTGTACCTGTAGCCTTGGTCCTTAGCTCTCTATGCTCTACCCTTTATCTGTCTTGGAACAAGGACAGCCACCCTAAGGCCCAGTGCTCTGACGACAGAGCAAGAGGGCAAGAAGTTTAGAATGGTGATCTCCTGGGCTACCCACACCAGTCCTATGTTGCTCATCTCCAGAGTCTTTTCTGGGAAAAATAGATGTCACCTGTTGAAATATGCTGCTCTGGTCTTCTGTGGCTTCACCAAACACTTTCTAACTCCACAGGATGCTTCCACTTGCCTCTGCATGTCCACGATCCCCCACTCCCATGGACAGCTCAGAACCCCAAGGGAAGCCTGGTCTGGACTGCACTGCCAGGCCCACTTGCCCCATGGCTTCTGGTTGGGCTAAGGCAATGGGAAGATGTGCACACTGTCACCCAGCATCGTATTACCAAACTGCACCCAGACACCTCGGCGAGGATGATGGACCGCGAGATGCCCACGTGGCAGTGCCCACGTGGCAAAGTACTGGAAAAACCGCACCTCCATCAGCAGGGAGTTCAGCGAAGTCTGGCGCTGCCGGCCTTCGGCAGGACACAAAGGGTGAGTTGTAGGAGTGCTGGTGTGGGAGGGCTCCACGGGAGGGCCTGGATTAACTGCAGGGTACAGAAGGAAATAGGGGCGCGGCAGGGCTTGCCCTGGTTCAGGAAAGGCTGCCCTGTCCTTACCGTTTCTGAGATACTTGAGTTTCCTTACCATACCTGTTACTTGACTTTAGTTTTTATTCTTATTTTCGAGGCAGCTGGTGTCAAACTCCCGGGCTCAGGAGACCACCTGCCTCCATCAACTGGGGCTGAAAGCACCTGCCCCTGCCCCCGGCTGTGGGGGTTTTCTTGGTTTTTTTTTTTTTTTTTTTTTTACTGTATCAGGGCTATCATTTAAGGCCTGCCTTACCCCGAGCTCCCCAGAAAGCAGAGCCTGAAGTGAAGACTTTAGCAAGGAATGGAATCCAGGAAAGTGGGTGTGGCTGCAGGGAAGGAGGACACCCAGACAGACAGACAGGTCATCACATCTGCCACCAGGAGGGTCTCAAGTGGTCAGCCCCCACACGGGCCACACATCAGGACAGTCTTTCTGAGTCTGCACTGTTCTCCCCTGGGGCCACGTGGCCAGCTCCGCACGGCCTTCACCTGTGTCGGCCTTCACCTGTGTCGGCCTTCACCTGTGTCTGCGGCCCTCCTCTTCCTTTTCCTGTGAGGACCCCTGTCATCCACGTCAGGGGCCTGTCCTTTCCAGTGTGGCCTCATCTTAATTGACTCGTTACATTTGCAATTACCTTGTTTACAAATAAAGTCCCCTCCTGAGGCTCTAGGAAGGACACGAATTTGGGGGAACATCATTCACCCCAGCATAATATGTTCCCTTGCCTGTTGCTTCTATATTTTTTACTAATTGATTTATTTTTTTGGTATGAGGGATAGAACTCAGGGGTTCTTAACTCCGAGCCACATCCCCAGCCCTTTTCTCTTTTTTATGTTTTATTTAGAGACAGAATCTTGCTAATGGTTGCTAAGTTGGTGAACCTGGCTTTGAATTTGTCATCCTCCTGCCTCAGCCTCCAGAGCACTCAGATTACAGGCCTTGGCCACCATATCTGGCTGCTTTTATACTTTTAAAACCTAATCAATATTAGCTTAAGATTGAAGTTAAAAGAATGTTAATGGGGGTCTGGGGTTGTGGCTTAGTGCTTGCACACTCGTCTAGCACGTGCGAGGCCTGAGTTTGATTCTCAGCATCACATAAAAATAAGTAAACAGATTCAGCCACCTGTACACTCAGAAAAAGGAGTAATTATACCCCATTTGATTCAAATGTATGACATGTCAAGATCACTGTACTGTCATGTGTAACTAATTAAAACAAATAATAAAAAAATAAGTTAACAAAATAAAGGTATTGTGTCCGACTACAACTAAATATTAATAAGAATCTTAATGGAAATACAAATCTCCCAAAAGGAATTCTTGTGGGATGCGAGGCTGGTTTGGTTCCCTTGCCTGTTGCTCCACTGATTATGTAGACTGCCTTAACCTATTTGAGTGGACAGAAAAGCTTCTTCTACCATTCCATGAGTGACCCCCATCATGAAGATCTGTGAATGGTCTGGTCTCTTACTACAACATCTGCCAGATTTTTTTTATTTATTCTTTTCAGATATATACAACAGTAGAGAATATTTTGGTATATCTTACGAACATGGAGTGTAACTTCCCATTCTTGTGGTTGTGCATGAGGTGCAGTACACTAGTCGTGTATTTATGTATGAACATAAGAAAGTTAGGTCCAGTTCAATCTACTGTCTTTTCCATTCCCACGCCTCTTCCTTCCTCCCACTACCCCCTGTCCAATCCAGTGAACCTCCACTCCCCCACCCCCTGCCTATTGTGAGTCAGCACCTGCATATCAGACAGAACATTCAATCTTTGGTTTGTGGGGACTGGTTTTTTTCACTTAGCATGATATCTTCAGATCCATCCATTTGCTGGAAAACGCCATAATCTCATTCTTTTTTATGACTGAGTAATATCCCATTGTGTATATGTACCACATTTTCTTTATCCATTCATCTATTGAAGGGGACCTAGGTTGCTTCCATGGATTAGATATTGTGAATTGAGCTGCTATAAACATTTAACATTGGCCAAATTTTTACTTCCAACTAGTGTTTCAGAAAAAAAATTAATTTGTTTAATGGAGTTGGCAAAAAAAGATTGGAAAATATCCTAGAAGCAGTGACTGATAGTCCTCAGCAAGTGAGTGCTGAAGCAGCACATCAGGATCCCCTGGGGACTTATCAGAAATGCAGATTCTCAGCACCCCCCTCAAATGTATTGAGTGGGAAGGGGTAGAAATCTGTGGGGGACAGGCCCTCTGGGTAGTGGTGATGCAGCCTGGATCAACTGTACACTACCCTGCATGGGGACAAGGATTAAGGCAGAGGAGAATTCTTTATCCTACTACATGTTGACTTCTCCCATGCAATATAAAAAGCATCTGCAATGTGGTGTGGGTCTCTGCTGCAACAGGAAGTTCTCAGCATAAAGTCTTCTAATTTTTTGGTTTCAGGACACTTTCTTAAGAATGACAATGAGGTTCCAAGAAGATCTGCTTGTATGGATGATGTCTATGGGTATTGACCACATGAGAAACTAATCTGAAAAAAGCAATAGTGAATCATATATTAATTTAAAAGAGTTTTATAAGAAATATGTTTTATAAAGCAAAACGATATTGAGAAACATGGTATTGTTTTACAGTTTTGTAAATCTCTCTGCCATCTTAACAGAAGACTGTGGATTTTTCTATCTGCATTCAACCTATTACAGCACGACTCTCTGGCTGAATTACGTAGAGAATCTGGACTCACCCAGACATGAGTTTGGGAAAGGGAGGGCCTGTCAGACCTTTCTGACAGGTTCTCAGACTGACCCTGTGGGTCCTCAGACCACATGCTAAGACTCCAGTGGAGAATGAAGAGCCTTACTCTAAGAACACTGTATTAATGTGAAATCTCTATTCTCTATTAATTTTTATGACACTACAATTGGGAGTGGAAAATTCTGTACTTGCCTCTTCTTCCCCATTCTCTAGTACAACAAATAATTTTTTTTCTTAAATACTAAAGTGAAACAAAGGACTACAATTATAATTTAAAACATAGTTTTGAGGGCTGACGGTGTAACTCAGTGGTAGAACATACACCTTGCAAGCACAGGGCCCTGGGCTCAATCCCCAGCCCAGCAAATAACAACAAAAGTAATGATAATAGGGCTGGGGCTGTAGCTCAGTGGTGGAGCACCCACCTCACACGTGTGAGGCCCTGGGTTTGATCCTCAGCACCACATAAAAATAAATAAAGATATTGTGTCCAACTACCACTAAAAAAATGATAATGATAATAGCAGCAATATAGGGGCTGATATTTAGTACAGAAACTATATCTGATCATCCATTTCTGAGTATCAAAACTATGAATAAGGGGCTGGGGCTGTAGCTCAGTGACAGAGCGCTTGCCTTGCACGTGTGAGGCACTGGGTTCGGTCCTCAGCACCACATAAAAGCAAACAAGTAAAATAAAGGTTTGCTCTCTATCTACAACTACAATTAAAAAAACTATCAATACACACACACCCAAAAAAACAAATAAATACATGTTTTTTACTCTGTAAAGTACTGAAAAATTATGTAATTCATAATTCAGTTTATCCATTTACTTTTCAAATGTATGAATTGAATCATAGAAGTAATAAAACAGTAGAATGAAAATAATCTTAAAGACCACATTGCAGCCACCGCTGCCGTGCCCTAGGTCAGTTCTCCACTCAGCAGCCACATGCACTGCTACTGCCGACGCCGCTGCCTCCGATATCACTGCTGCCACCCCAGGACACCTGGAGGTCTTCTTTCTGGGTGCTGCTGCCCATGCAGCTACGGCCACCTCATGCTGCTACCGCAGGCACCGCTGCCCCTGAGGCATACGGCCACTGCCCTCCTGAGATGGCCTGGGTGACGCTGCCCCCAATCGACGCTGCCCCAGTTGTAGCCACTGCAGACACTGTTGCAGTACTGCTGCTGGTGACCCGCCACCTGCTGCCACCAACCACCACCATTACCGCTGCTACACAGCCCAGAGGACTGCTGTGGGGGAGACCCCAGGTTTGGAAAACCAAGATGCTCCAACTACAGAAGCCACTGATAACACAGTAGAAGAAATGTCCAAGAAGGAGTTCGGATTCTACATAGTTAAAGTGATATGTGAAGTAAAGGATATTATCAGGAGTGAAATCAAAGAAAAAATACAGGAAGTAAAAGACCACTTCAATAAAGAGTTAGATTATGAAAAAAAGACCAAGCAGAAATCCTTGAAATGATGGAATCAATAAGCATCACCAACAGACTAGACAACTTGGAAGACAGAACCTCAGATAATAAAGACAAAATATGTAATCTTGAAAGTAGAGTTGGCCTTGCAGAGAAGATGGCAAGAAACCATGGACAGAACATCCAAGAATTATGGGATAAAATGAAAATACCGAATTTAAGAGTTATCGGAATAGATGAAGGACCAGAGAGATACGAACCAAAGGAATAAACAATCTTTTCAATGATATAATAACAGAAAATTTCCCAAACCTAAAAAAAATGGAATGGGAAATCAAATACAGGAGGCTTAAAGAACCCCAAATGTGCTAAATTATAGCAGACCCACACCAAGACACATTATAATGAGAATGACTAACACAGAGAATAAAGATAAAATCTTAAAGGCTGTGAGAGAAAAAAATCAAATCATGTATAGGGGGAAACCAATTTGGGTCTCAATGTATTTCTCAACCCAGACCCTCAAAGCAAGGAGGTCCTGGAATAATATATTTCAAGCTCTGAAAGAAAACAGATACCAACCAAGAATTTTATATCCAACAAAATTGCTTCAGATTTGAAAATAAAATTAAAACCTTCCATAATAAACAAAAATTTAAAAAATTCACAACTAAAAAGCCTACACTACAGAATATTCTCAAAATATTCCATGAGGATGAAGTGAAAACCAGAAATGGGAGTACCCACACTAAAGGAATATTCAATCAAAGGAGAAACTAAGTCAAATTAAAAATCAGAAATAAGTCCAAAAAACAGGCAATGCAAATCATATCTCAATAATAACCTTGAGGGCTGGGGATGTGGCTCAAGCGGTAGCGCGCTCATCTGGCATGTGTGCGGCCTGGGTTCGATCCTCAGCACCACATACAAACAAAGATGTTGTGTCCGCCAAGAACTAAAAAATAAATATTAAAAAATTCTCTCTCTCTCTCTCTCTCTCTCTCTCTTTAAAAAAAAATGAAAAAAAAAAACCTTGAATGTTAAAGGCCTAAACTCATTAATCAAAAGACATAGACTGGCAGATTAGATTAAAAAAGCAAAGCAAGACCCAGTGCAGGCCTGTAATCCCAGCAGCTCAGGAGGCTGAGGCAAGAGGATTGCAAGTTCAAAGCCAGCCTCAGCAAAAGCGAGGAGCTAAGCAACTCAGTGACACTCTGTCTCTAAATACAATACAGAATAGGGCTAGGGACGTGGCTCAGTGGTCAAGTGCCCCTGAGTTCAATCTTTGGTACAAAAAAAAAAAAAGCAAGACCCAAAAATATGCTGTCTTCAAGAGACTCACCTCATGGGCAAAGGCATCCACAGGCTGAAGGTGAAAGGATGGGAAAAACATATCTCTCATATGGATTGCGTAAACCAGCAGGGGTTTCCATCCTCATCTCAGATAAAGTAGACTTCAAGCCAAAGTTAATCAGTAGAGACAAAGAAGGACGTTTCATATTTCTTAAGGGAAGTATATATCAGCAAGACTAACAATTATAAACATTTTTGACCTAAACAATGGAGCATCTACAAATATCAAACATTCTCAATTTCAAGAATCAAATAGACCACAACACAATAAAAGTGGATGTCTTTAACACACCTCTCTCACTACTGAACAAATCTTCCAAACAAAAATGTAATAAACTGTAGAACTAAATAATACAATAAATAATTTAGATTTAACTGACATATATAGAATATTTCATCCATCAACAAGCAAATATACTTTCTTCTCAGCAGCACATGGCTCCTTCTCTAAAATAGACCATATCTTATGCCACAAAGCAACTCTTTGTAAATACAAAAAAAAAAAAAAAAAAAAAAACCAGAAATAATACCCTGCATTCTATCAAAGCACAATGGAATTAAATTACAAATCAATGATAAAATAAAAAATAGAAGCTACTCTGACAAATGGAGATTAAATAATATATTATTGAATGGTAAATGGATAGTAGAAGAAATCAAGGATGAAATAAAAAAATTCTTAGAGGTTAAATGAGAACACTTATACAACATATCAAAATCTCTGGGGCACTATGAAGGCAGTATTAAGAGGAGAGTTTATTGCACTGAATGCATTCATTAAAAGAATAAAAAAATCAGCAAATGACCTAAAAAAAGAAGCCCTAGAAAAAGAAGAAAAAATCAACATCAAAAGCAGTAGAAGACAGGAAATAATTGAAATCAATGAAATTGAAACAAAAAATAATTGAAAAAATTGACAAAACAAAAGTTGGTTCTTTAAAAAATTAATAAAACAGATAAACCCCTGGCCATGCTAATGAACAGAAAAAGACAAAAAACTCAAATTACTAAAATAGAAGATGAAGAAGGAAGTATCACAACAGACATGTCTGAAATACAGAAGATAACTAGAAAATATTTTGAAATTTTATACTTGAATAAAATGATAATAAAGAAGACATGGACAAATTTCTAGAGACCCAAACTGAATGAGGAGGTCAAACATGATTTAAATAGATAAATTGCAAGTAATGAAATAGAAAATGTCATCAAAAGCCTACCAACCATGAAAAGCCCAGATGGCTTCTCAGCCGAGTTCTGCAAGATGTTCAAAGAAGAATTAACACCAATACTCCCAAAGTATTCCATGAAATAGAAAAGGAGGGAGCCCTTCTAAACTCATTCTATGAGGCTAATATCACCCTGATACCAAAACCAGTCAAAAACACAACAAGGAAAGAAAACTTCAGACCAATATCCCTGATGAACATAGATGAAAAGATTCTTAATAAAATTCTGGCAAGTCGCATACAAAAACATATTAAAAAGATAGTGCACCACAGTGGGATTCATCCTAGGGATGCAGGCTCAGTTCAACATACAGAAATCAATAACATAACTCATGATATTAATAGACTTAAACACAAGAATCATATGATCATCTCAACAGATGCAGAAAAAGCATTTGACAAAATACAGCACACTTTCATGTTCAAAACACTGGAAAATCTAGGGATAGTAGGAACATGCCTCACATTGTAAAAGCCATGTATACTAAACCCAAGGCCAGTATCATTCTAAATGGAGAAAAATTGAAAGTATTCCCTCTAAAAAACTGGAACAAGGCAAGAATGTCTTCTTTCACCACTTGTATCCAATTCATCCTTGAAACTCTAGCCAGAGCAGTTAGACAGAAGAAAGAAATTAATGGGATTCAAATAGGTAAAGAAGAACTCAAGCTATCACTATTTGCTGATGACATGATTCTAGATCTAGAAGATCCAAAAAATTCCACCAGAAAACTTCTAGAACTAATAAATAAATTCAACAAAGTAGCAGGATATAAAATTAATGCCCATAAATCAAATGCATTCCTATACACCAGCGATGAATCCACTGAAAGAGAAATTAGGAAAACTAGCCCCTTCACAATAACCTAAAAAAAAAACCAAACAAACAAACAAACAACCTGGGAATCAATCTAACAAAAGAGGTGAAAGACCTCTACAATGAAAACTACAGAACACTAAAGAAAGAAATTGAAGAAAACCTCAGAAGATGGAAAGATCTCCCATGTTCCTGGATAGGCAGAGTTAATATTGTCCAAATGGCCATACTACCCAAAGCGTTACACAGATTTAACACAGTTCCTGTTAAAATCCCAATGGCATTCTTCATAGAAATAGAAAAAGCATGAGCTGGGCTGTAGCTCAGTGGCAAAGCACTTGCCTAGCATGCATGAGGCACTGGGTTAGATCCTTGGCACCACATAAAAATTAACAAATAAAATAAAGGTATTATGTCCATCTACAACTACAAAAAAATTTAGAAATAGAAAAAGCGGTCCTGAAATTTATTTGGAAAAATAAGAGACCCAGAGTAGCCAAAGCAATCCTTAGCAAGAAAAGTGAAGCAGGAGCATTGCAATACCAGAACTTAAACTATAATAAAGAGCTATAATAACAAAAATGGCATGGGAATGGCACCAAAATAGGCTTGAAGACCAATGGTACAGAACAGAGAATACAGAGACAAACCCACATAAATATTGTTATCTCATACTAGACAATGGTGCCAAAAACATTCACTGGAGAAAAGATATCCTATTCATCAAATGGTGCTGGTAAAACTGGAAATTCATATGTAGCAAAATGAAACTACTAAACCTCTCTCACCCTGCACAAAAATCAACTCAAAGTGGATCAAAGACTTAGGCACTGGAACAGAGACCCTGCACCTAATAGAAGAAAAAGTAGGCCCAAATCTTTACCATATTGGGCTAGGATCTGATTTCCTTAACAAGACCCCTAAAACGCAAGAAGTAAACTCAAGGATCAATAAATGGGATGAATTCAAATTAAAAAGCTTCTTCTCAGCAAAGGAAATAATCAATATATGTGAGGAGAGAGCCTACAGATTGGAAGAAAATCTTAACCTCATGCACCTCCAATAAAACATTAATCTCACTCTTTGCCGAATCTACTGAGAGAATGAAGACCATTCTCAGCAATCAGACTGTCAACATTCCTAGAAAATGTCGATATTACTCTGAAGGGATGCACAGTTATCATGAACAGCCCAAGAGGAACTCTCCAGAGGGATTTCAATCATATCAAAGCAGAACTCAGCCTCCTTGGAAAGAAAAAGAAGAGGCTATGGGTTGACAAATAGTGGAGAAATAGAAAGGAACTGGCCACTGACCGCACCATCTGTAGTCATAAGCAGAACATGATCAAGGGTGTTATGCTGGTGTTGCTTGTTCAGTGTCTCAAGCTCAGAAAGATGAATTAATCCTTGAAGGAAATGATATTGAACTTGTTTCAAATTCAGCTGCTTTAATTCAACAAGACACAACAGTGAAAAACAAGGATATCAGAAAATTTTTGTATGGTATTTATGTTTCTGAAAAGAACAGTTCAGCGGGCTGATGAATAAGATCTAAGAATTGTCCAGTCACAGAAACACATCCTAGAGTCAATTTGATATTTCAATGATACAATAAAAGATCTCTATTAAAAAATTAATCTCTAGGATATATAAAGAATTCAAAAAACTTAACACCAAAAAAACAACAACAACAAATAACCCAATCAATAAATGGGCTAAGGAATTGAACAGAACTTCACAGAAGAAATACAATCTATCAACAAATATATGAAAAAGTGTTCAACATCTCCAGCAATTAGAGAAATATAAATCAAAACTACACTAAGATTTCATCTCACTCCAGTCAGAATGGCAATCATCAAGAATACAAGCAACAATAAGTGTTGGTGAGGATGTGGGGGAAAAGGACACTCATACATTGCTGGTGGAACTGCAGATTGGTGCAACCACTCTGGAAATGGAGATTCCTCAGAAAACTTGGAATGGAACCACCACATGACTGAGCTATCCCACTCCTTGGTTTATACCCAAAGGACTTAAAATCAGCATATTACAGGGACACAGCCACATCAATGTTTTTAGCAGCACAGTTCACAATAGCTTAACTGTGGAAGCAACCTAGATGCCCTCCAATAGATGAATAGATAAAGAAACTGTGGTATATATATTCAGTGGAATATTACTCAGCTTTAAAGAAGAATAAAATTATGGCATTTGCCAGTAAATGGATGGAGTTGGAGACTATTATGCCAAGCAAAATTAGCCAATCCTAAAAAAACAAAGGCTGAATTTTTTCTCTAATATTCGGATGCTAATTCACAATAAGGGGGGGCAGAGCACTGGAGAAGAATAGCGTCACATTAGATTAGGTAGAGGGAAGTGGAGGGAGGGGAAGGGAGGGGATGTGGGGATAGGAAGGATAGTAGAACAAAACAGAGATTATTACTTTATGTATATATGTGACTACATGACCAATATGATTTTACAACATCTACACTCAGAAAAATGAGAAATTATATCCCATCTTTGTATATATCAAAGTGCATAAATGCATTCTACTGTCATGTATAACTAATTAAAACAAATAAAAACTTTTTGAAAAATAAAGATCAAATTGCACAATTTTGGGGGGTAGTGTTGGTGGAGATCAACCCCAGGCTAGGTTGGCACATGCTAGGCAAGTGCTCCACTAGTGTGCCACACTACCCCAGTCTTCAGGTTGCACAACTTCTTTTTTTTTTAATTATTTTTTAGTGGGACACGATATCTTTATTTATTTATTTATATGTTGCTGAGGATCGAACACAGGGCCTCGCATGTGCTAGGCAAGTGCTTTACCTCTGAGCCACAACCCCAGCCCCAGCACAACTTCTTTACCAGACAAGGAGTCAAAGAAACTACCTATTTAAGGTTCAAATATTTGACCAAGTAAATCTATAAGTTAATTGAAATTCAGATTAAATTTTTAAACAATTGGTTCAACCAAACTAACTCATTTCATTAAATAATGACTAAGATAGGGCCAATGGGGAAATTTTGGGGGGGTTGGTACCGAGTATTGAACTCAGGGGCACTTGACCACTAAACTACACCCCCAGTCCTACTTTGTATTTTATTTAGACACAGGGTCTCACTGAGTTGTTTAGTGCATTGCTTTTGCTGAGGCTGGCTTTGAACTTGCAGTCTTCCTGTCTCAGCCTCCCAAGCAGCTGAGATTATAGGTGTGCACCACCACGCCCAGGTCAGTGGGAAAAATTTTAAGGAATAGTGTTTTCTTATGAGATTAAATTTGAGCTCAGTAGCCAAGCATGGTGGTGCATGCCTGTAATGCCCACAACTCAGGAGACTGAGGCCAAAGGTTTGCAGGTTCAAGACCAGTTTCAGTCACTCAGTGAGACCCTGACTGAAAACAGAAAGGCTGTCTTGGGAGATGAAGGCATCTTAACTGACCCTTAATGAGCACAAATGTGTGCACAAGTTGTTCAGGGGCAGAATCTGCATGGGTGGAGGCAGAGGGGCAGGAAACATAGGGACAGGTATGAGAAGGAGCAAGCAACTTATTTTATCAATTCACTAAAGAGGGCAGAGGGAGCTGGGTGTGGTGGTGCCCTGATACTCTAGAGGCCAAGGCAGGAGGATCCTAAGTCCAAAGTAGCCTGGACAATTTAGCAAGACCCTGTCTCAAAACAAAACAAAGTCTGGACATATAGTTCAGTGGTAAAGCATCCCTGGATTCAACCCCAGTATTGCCAAAAAAAAAAAAAAAAAAAGTGTGTGTCTGTGCATCAAGCAAGCTTGACAGTCTTGGGCCTTGTCACAACCAGCAACAACTAAGGCACGCAGCAGCTGAAAGGCTGTGCTGGGATCCCACTCAGGGCCTGTACCTGACGGGCAAGCCTCCGCCACGGGGTACAACCTCAAAGCCCTTTTTAACAGGGCTGATGTGATCAGAACCTTGTTTGAGAAGGTTTGATCTGTCATGCATAGAAGTGGAGCAAACAAAAGACCAACAGTGGTTTAGTGATGCTTAAACTAAAGGGACAGCCCTGGGAATAGAGAGAGACAAACTCCTGAGATATTTTAGGGGCAAAATTTATAGACTGAATTTGCAGCTGCTTGGTTACAAGGACAGCGTTGGAGATGGCCCCAGGACCAGGGCAGCTAGTTCCCAGCCATTGGCCACAAGGTTGGGTCACCTGAAAGCCAGGAGGCCCTGCTAGAAGGCGAGGACTATTCCCAGGTGGAGGCTCAGGAGAGCAGACCATTGTAATGTTTGATGCTTAGCATCTGAATTCCACTCCTTCTTTCCTTAATTTCTTCTTTCTCATTTTGAGGATTTGTATTTATACATTGGAAAAGTAAAAAAAAAAAAAAAGATGAGTTATTTACTCACGTAATTAAATTCCCAACTTGGACCACTTTGGCCTCTATCCTGGGTTGGCATTCCCAAAACATTGCACCATCCCTGGGAAAAAGTTCTATTTGCTGTAGGTGTGGGATTGACTGCAAGATCACCAGGTACATTGGCCAGGAAAGGTAAGTAACCTCGCAGAAGCAGAGCAAAAAGAAATCCAACAAGTTCTTGTGCTTGATCGTGGAGGTCAGAATTCACTTCTACTTGAGAAAACACTGGCCTGTAATTGGTCTGGTCGCTAGTCGTTCTCCAGATTCGCCTGAGATCCACCTGCTGCACTGTGCAATTTCACGTCCCGAGATCATGTGATCCTTTCTGGGCAAACCTCTGTTCATGCTCTGGAGGGGCGTTACTGAAGGCAAAGGAGGTCTCCTTACCACCACCTCCTCCTCCTGAGGGGCCACGGAGTGCCATTTTTTGGATAGTTGGAGCAACTGTGCCTTGTGACGAGCCAGTCTTGGCAGAAAAAAGACAAACCAGGAGTTTAACCAAAGGCTGAACCTGGGTGCAGCCATGAAAGGCTCCTAGAAGACAACGGAAGCTGGGCCAGGTCTGTCATCCACTGGTACCTGTCATCCACTGTCATCCACTGTCATCCACAGGTACCTGTCATCCACTGTCATCCACTGTCATCCACAGGTATCTGTCATCCACTGTCATCCACTGTCATCCACAGATACCCGTCATCCATTGTCATCCACAGGTACCTGTCATCCACTGTCATCCACAGGTACCTCGTCACCACTATTATCCACAGGTTCCTGTCATCCACTGTCATCCACAGGTACCTGTCATCCACTGTCATCCACAGGTACCTGTCAATAAAGGCTGGACTTCAGAAGTGGCTCACAGTGAGAGTTTAATCCATTTAGATTAATTTTTATTTTGAAAATCCTGCACTGGGATTGTAGCTCAATGGCAGATCATTAGCCTAGCACATACCTATGCCCTGGGTTCAATCCCTAATACTAGGAAAAAAAAAAAGAAATTGAAAATAGTGTTAATCTTGTTTTTGCATGCTAACTCCCCACCCCAAGAAATTTTCAGGGCAGGAAAGGCTGAAGTCTTATTTGTTTTGGTCTTAGGGGTTGAATCCAAGGCCTGAGGCATGGTGTGCTCTACCACTGATATATACATACCCCCAGCCTCTGAAGTCTTCTCCCACTACAGAAGAAACCAAAGTACCTAAAGCAGAAAGTGACCAGACCCAGGCTGTACAATTTGCTATAGGAAAACATGAAATGGAGAGCAAGATTCCTGGCTTCAAGCTCTGCACTGAATTCACACTGTAAACTGAGAAGGTTGTCATGCACACTGCTGTTCACCCTCCTCACCTAACAGTGGAGCCTGTGACCACACTTGGAATGGTCTCTTTTCTATCCAGTCTGAGCCTATTTTGAATGAAATAGAAAATCAACTCAAGATAACATCAACTTATTGAGTCAATAGGGTAATTAATTTCCAAGCCTGGCTCCACTTAATGCCCTTCAAAGTGATGAGAAAACCAAAAGTACCCAGGGTCCTTTCACTCACCAGAATGGGCACAGCCGTGGCAAAACGGAGGCCTCACCTGTTTTGCTGTGCACTCTGGATAGCACAGACAGTTCTGGAGGCTGGACTTTGAGAGCAAGGTGTCAGCCAATTCATTTTCTGGTGAGGGCTGTCTTCCTAGCTTGCAGCCACTGCCTTCTCTCAGTGCCCTCACGTCGCAGACAGAGAAAGCCAGGATCAGGAGCAACTGAGGACCTCATTTAATCCTAATCACCTTCCAAAGACCCTACTCCAGGTGCCCTGACATCATGGTTAGAGCTTCCACATATGAACAGAGGAATATAATTCAGTCCAGAGCGTCTTTTAAAGCCTTCTGTGCCTTAGAACTGTCCCCAAATATAATTCCCATGAGGCCTAAATAGAAGTCCCAGAGAAGAGAAGGTCAAAGTTCACTCAATGTCATTTGCTTATGTTGATTGGTTTCCTTTGAGTTTATGCTGATACATTTGCCAAGCAGTTTTTTAGTTTTAGAGCTTGCTTTAATCCAAGTAAGCAATTTAATATTGAAACAAGGAAATGGTTGTTGCTTGCACATTCAGGTTTTTTCATACTAAGGTGATATTATTTATTCATTATATCTATCCTCCCCTTTTTCAAGAGGGATTGAGCCTGTTGCAAAATGAAGTGGAGAATTCTTTGGCTCAGATTCAAAATTCTCTTACTGAAACAGCCAGTGCAGGTTGGAAAATTTTGTTGGTGTTATTGCTATACTTGTCCTCATTTTTAAGTTTTCTTTCCCAAGACTCTACTTCATCTTTCAACATAGATAATGCAAGAAATTTCCTAAAACACATAGTTTTTCTTTGCATCCAGGCAAATAGACATTTACTCTTTAAATGCAATTAGGGGATGGTAGGACAAATTTTCAATTTTCTTTCTTTTCTTTTTTCTTTTTTTGGTACTGGGATTGAACCCAGGGGCACTTAACTACTGGGCCACATCCTCAGCCCTTTTTATATTTTATTTAGAGACAGAGTCTTGCTAAGTTGCTTAGGGCCACCCTAAGTTGCTGAGGTTGACTTTTTTAAATTAATTAATTAATTTTAATTAGGTATATATGATAACAGAATGCATTTTGATTCAGTATACACAATTGCAGCACAATTTTTCATTTCTCTGGTTGTACACGATGTAGTGTCACACCCTATGTATAATCATACATGTACCTAGGATAATAATGTCCAACTCATTCCACCATCTTTCCTGCCCCCTCCCCTTTACCCCCTTTGCCCAAAGTTCCTTCATTTCCATACCCCCTCCTATTATGGATCAGCATCCACTTATCAGAGAGAACATTTGGCCTTTGGTTCTGGGGGATTGGCTTACTTTGCTTAGCATGATATTCTCCAACTTCACCTATTTACCTGCAAATGCCATGACTTTATTCTCTTTTAATGCTGAGCAATATTTCACTGTGTATACATACCACAGTTTCTTTATCCATTCATCTATTGAAGGGCATCTAGGTTGCTTCCACAGTTTAGCTATTGTGAATTGAGATGCTATGAACATTGATGTGGCTGCATTACTGCAGTATGCTGGTTTTAAGTCCTTTGAGTACAGACTAAGGAGTGGAATAACTGGGTCAAATGGTGGTTCCATTTCAAGTTTTCCAAGGAGTCTCCATACTGCTTTCCAGAGTGGTTGCACCAATTTGCGGTCCTATCAGCAATGTATGAGTGTGCCTATTCCCCCACATCCTTGCCAACACTTACTATTGCCTGTATTCTTGATGATTGCCATTCTTACTGGTGTGAGATGAAATCTTAGAGTTGTTTTTATTGCATTTCTCTAATTACTAGAAATGCTAAACATTTTTTCATATATTTATTGATTGATTGTATATCTTTTTTTTTTCTGAGAAGTGTCTGTTCAGCTCCTTAGCCCATTTATTGATTGGGTTGTTGTTGGTGTGTGTGTGTGTGTGTGTGTGTGTGTGTGTGTTAAGTTTTTTGAGTTCTTTATATATCCTAGAGACTAGTGCTCTATCTGATGTGTGTGTGGCAAAAATTTGCTCCCAAAGTGTAGGTTCTGTCTACACCTCATTGATTGTTTCTTTTGCTGAGAAGAACTTTTTAGTTTTAATCTACCTCATTTATAATTACTTTTCATTTGTTGCTGATGGGCCTTTATTTATTTATATGTGGTGCTGAGAATCAAACCCAGTGCCTCACACATGCTAGGCAAGCACTCTACCACTGAGCCACAACCCCAGCCTCCATTAATTCTTGTGCTTTAGGAGTCTTATTAAGAAAGGCCTAATCCAATGTGATGAAGATTTGGGCCTACTTTTTTCTCTATTAGGCATAGGGTCTCTGGTCTATTTCCTAGATTTTTGATCCACTATGAGTTGAGTTTCGTGCAGGGTGAGAGATAGGGGTTTAGTTTTATTATGGAACCTATGGATTTCCAGTTCTCCCAGCACCATTTGTTGAAGAGGCTATCTTTTCTCCAGTGTACGTTCTTGGTTCCTTTCTCTAGTATGAGATAATTGTATTTATTTGGGTTTGCCTCAGTATCTTCTATTCTGTACCATTGGTCTACATATCTATTTTGGTGCCAATAGCATGCCATTTTTGTTACTATAGCTTTATACTATACACACACACACACACACACACACACACTTTAAACTATAGATTAAGCCTGGTATTGTGATGCCTCCTGCTTCACTTTTCTTGTTAAGGATTACTTTGTCTATTCTGGATCTCTTATTTTTCCAAATGAATTTCATTATTGCTTGCCTTTTCTATTTCTATAAGGGATGACATTGGGATTTTAATTGGAATCACATTGATTCTGTATAGTACTTTGGGTAGTATGGTCATTTTGTCAATGTTCATTCTGCCTATCCAAGAGCATGAGAGATCTTTCCATCTTCTAAGGTCTTCTTCAATTTCTTTCTTTAGCATTTTGTAGTTTTCATTGTAGAGGTCTTTCACCTCTTTTGTTTAATCCCAAGTATTTTATTTTTTCGAGGCTATTGTGAATGGGGTAGTTTTCCTAGTTTCTCCTTCAGAGGATTCATAATTAACATATAGAAATGCATTTGATTTATGGGTATTGATTTTATATCCTGCTACTTTGCTGAATTAATTTATTAATTCTAGAAGTTTTCTGATGGAGTTTTTTGGATCCTGTAAGTATAGGATCATGTCATCAGCAATAGTTTGAGTTCTTCTTTTCCTATTTGTATCCCTTTAAATTCTTTCTTTTGCCTAATTGCTCTGGCTAGAGTTTCAAGGACTATGTTGAATAGAAGTGGTGAAAGAGGGCATTCCTGTCCTGTTTTTTTTTTAAAGAGAGAGAGAGTGAGAATTTTTAAGTTTTATTTTATTTTATTTTTTTAGTTTTCAGCAGACACAACATCTTTGTTTGTATGTGGCTCTGAGGATCGAACCCGGGACGCACTCATGCCAGGAGAGCACGCTACTGCTTGAGCCACATCCCCAGCCCTGAGGCTGACTTTGAACTTGAGATTCTTCTGCCCCAGTCTCCAGAGCCACTGGGATTTTAGGTGTGTGCCACTGTATCTGGTAAATTTTCTTTCTAGAAGATCCCCAGATTTATAATTCATAAATCTTAAATTAAAAAATAATGAAAGTAGAATATTCAACAGATCGCCATTATTTTCCCTTTCTCATTTCTAATAATCTCCTAGGTACGTGGTCATGATACTGTTGGCAAGTTCTATCTAAAAGTAGGTCTTACAGGGGTTTCCCTCAATCCTATAGTGTTGAGGGCCACTCAATGGCTCGCTGGCGTCACCTCTCAACCACTCCCTTCTGGCAGAATGCCCTGCGTCATCCCGACTCGGCTGTGGCCCTCAACACTATAGAATTTAAAGAGAGCCAATTGACCAGCTACTTAAAGCAGTTCTCCTCTAACCAGATCTCCCTCCTGCCTCTCTTTCTGGCACTGCAGCAACCTAAATTCCAGCCTTCTAAGTCAGGGCAAGCACTTGTATTAGTCTGCTCAGGCTGAATCACAAAATCTACAGCCTGAGTCACTCTCAAGAAGGAGCTACCTTGGGCTGGGGATGTGGCTCAAGCGGTAGCGTGCTCGCCTGGCATGCATGCGGCCCGGGTTTGATCCTCAGCACCACATACCAACAAAGATGTTGTGTCTGCCAATAACTTAAAAATAAATATTTAAAAAAAAAAAAAGAAGGAGCTACCTTCTCCAACCAGCCCCTTGCCTTCCCATATGGGAGGAATTCTTGTTGTCCCCCTACAAATTCACATATTCAAGTCCTAATCATAGTACCCCAGAACTTGATCGCATTTGAATGTGGAGTATTTAGAGAGGTAAATGAAGCCAGGTGTGGTTGCAAACACCTGTTGAAAAACCAGCCTCTACCTCAGAGCAAAGCCTGTCCAAGGAAGGGACATGGCCTTTGTCCTTGGAAAGACCCACAGAGCACTCCTAGGCACATACCCACCCTGCTAAGTTGTTTATCTACAAATAACAGGAGAGATCTGCTGCCCCAGGTGTCCCTGACTCAGGCTAGGTGGGGACCCATAGCAACCCCCTAGCAGCCACCAATCAGCATGAGACAGGGAAAATACCTGGGATGCCAGATGACCCTTCCAGTAGTTTATGGTGGTTGATAATGTGTTGGGAAACCTTGTAGGTCAGCACGAACACCCCTCTTGGCTTAAGCCAATCAGTTCAAATGAATCCCCCTCTTGTAGTAACCAATCACCCCTACCCAACTTGTTCCCACCAATGAATGTGCTAATCATGTTTTAGAGTTGTTATTTGATTTTCCCACGGTGTGTGATGATTTGCTAAGAGATGCTATGATGTATGTGAGGTCCCTGCCTTCTCCAAAGAATGTATAAAACTGCCGCAAATCCTGGGCTCGGGGCCTCTCAGCGTCACCAGTTGCTGTGTGTGTGTGCGCAGGCGGAGGACTGAGCTAGCTCACACTAAACACTTCTTTGCTGCTTACATCGACCTTGGTCTCTGGTGGTCTTTTGGGGGTCCCGAATTCGAGCATAACACTGTAATACTAGCAGCTCAGGAAGCTGAGGCAGAAAGATTGCAAGTTCAAAGCCAGGCTTAGCAAATTATTGAGGCCCTAAGCAACTTAGCAGGACCCTATCTCTAAATAAAATATAAAAAGCCTGGGAATGTGGCTCAGTGGTTAAGTGCCCCTTGTTCAATCCCAGGTACCAAAACCAAACAAACAAACAAAAAAGAAGTAATAAATTAGGTCACTAGGGTGGCTCTATCCAATATGACTGGTGTCGTATTAGGAAGAGATTGGGACATAGACATGCACAGAAGAAAAACCATGTGAAACTTACCGTGAGAAGGTAGCATCTACAAGCCAAGGAAATGGACTTAGAGGAACCAACCCTGCCATATTGACCTTGGACTTCTGACCTCCAGAATCAAGAGAAAATAAATTTCTATTGCGTAAGCTGCCCAGTCTGTGGCACTTCATTACAATGGCCCTAGCTCATCCATCCTGTTCTTAGATGCTTATACACGTCCTTCTTCCAAGGAAGCTGGGGACTGGTGACTTTGAGAACTGCAGTGGGAAAAACATTATATATCATCTTTCTCTACAAAAAGCTGCTATTACAGATGTAGCATCCATGCGACATGCACTTTGATTAGCTTTTCTAGCACTGGGAGTAGGTTATGCTCAGCCATCTGTCCTCTCATGCCCAGTTCCCATGAGACATTTGGAAAACATTTTTGAAATCTGGAGACAGTAACATCTGTAGCTATAGTATACTTTCTTAGTTTTTTTTTCAGGGAGCTAATTCAAATAGGTCCTTTTTTTTTTTTTTTTGTGGTGCTGGGATTAAACCGAGGGCCTTGTGCAGGCTAGGCAAGAACTCTACCAACTGAGCTATATCCCCAGCCCTTAATAAGTACATATTTAATTTAATTTTTAATTTCTTTTTTGTGCTGGGATGGAACCCAGAGCTTCATGCATGCTGGACAAGTACCCTGCCAATGAGCTGCACTCCAACCTTTAATATCGTCTTTTGACGATAAAATTTTTGGAAATATATATATTTCACTATAAAATTTTTGGAAATCTGTAACCATTATGATTTTGTCACATTTCCTTCTAACTTTATAAGTATATTACAATCTATTAAAATTAAGACGAGATTTTAATTTCTAAATATATTTTTATATATAATTTTCTTCATCTGACATATGGTATTAGGCCTTTTTATTAAAATATTTTCACAAACATTCTATTATTTGAAAGTACATATTTTATCTAAGTATTTCCTAGATGTATCTGAACCCTAACTGAATGGAACTTTGCAGAGGTACTTTACTTCATGTTCTTCACAGTCATCAGAGTGGACAATCCTCCTGGACAGACTGGAGTCTTTCTAGCATGCTGCTCTTCTCACTGCTTGTATTGTCTTCTGATGGCGATCTGGAGGGGAGGGAGGGGACGGCTGTTTGTCTCTCTCCCCTATCTGCCCTTCGTGCCCACATCCCTAGGTTTCATGGGTCATTTTCCTCCCACCACACCTTGTTGCCTCATCTTGGCTAATGAAGAGAGGGCTCCTCTGCCCTAGAAATGGAACGCTGTACTTCCTGCTGTGGTAAGAAATCTGATGTCAATAGGAGAAAACAGTGAAGACAAGAGAGGCCCAAGAAAGGACATGTAGGTACTTTTTAGGACTTGTAAGGACCAAAGGCTAGTGCCATCCCTAACATACAGCAAACTATAACACTCGTCCATGCCTGAGCTTTACGGTTCAAGGCAGCTGAATTAAAGGAAGATGAAGTCAAAAATGGGAAAACAAAAGGCAAGCTGGGATGTAACTCCGTGGTAGAGTGCTTACCTGGCTTGCACGAGGCCCTGGTTCCTGCCAGAGTGAAAAACAACTAAATCACGATTTCATTACATGACAGAGTTCATATAAAGTACTTAACAACAATGTACAGCATGAAAGGGTAAAGTTTCTAAGCTGCAAAGCCTGAGTTAAAATGTAAAGGACTAGGTATTGTAAAGTTTCTGAACTGCACACAGAACCTGAAATTCCTGAGGCAGTTAAGACAATGCCCGGTATTGACCATTTAGTTGTTAAATAACCTGGACCCCTGTGCAGTTTGGCACGTAGGCATTCAGGGTCCAAACCAATCAGTTTGAATATACCCCCCTTCTTAGGATTGACCTATCACCCCCGCCTGACCTGTTTCTGCCAATGAATGTGCTAATCATGTTTGAGAGTTGTTGTTCAATTTTCCCGCGCCTCATGATGATTTGCTCTGATGTATGCAAAGTCCCTGCCCTCCCTAAAGAAGTGTACTTAAGCACTGCTCAACCCCTGCTCGGGGCTCTTGGCCGCTCTCCCTTCTTAAGTGAGCCTGGAGCCCTGCTGGATTGGATCCTTAATAAACCCCCTTTTGCTGTTGCATGAGTCGGTCTCTTGGTGGTCTCTTCCTCCGACGTTCGCCGGACCCTTACATTTGGTGCGTTGGCCGGGAATCCTGCAGCGCCGGACAGGGAGACCCCAACAGACTCCTCTAGGGGTAAGTAAGGAACCTCTTTCCTTTTTCTTGCGATCTCTCAGAGTTTTTTGTTCAGGTTCGGTTTTTGGTTCAGTTTAAGGGTTGGCAGAGTGGCTGCCAGCGGAGAGCATAAGTTCCCCCTGGCGGTGGTGGACAGACATGTCCTGAAGCCACAGCCCACGTCCCCAAGGGACGCCTTGGAGGACTCGGGAAACGGAGGGACTGAGGTGCCCTCATCAGGTGGAGGGACGGAGGTGCCTTCATCAGGTGTAGCCACTGATTCAGAATCAGTGACTCTGCTGCCAACCTGTCAGGTCTTGCCGGCTATTCATTTTCTCAGGTTGAGTTTACTGTCTGTCTTTGTGGTCTAACCCATCAGGTTTTGCCAGTTACTAGGTTCTAATTTTTGTCTTGGACTCGTGTTAAACGTTTACTGTTTGTCTTTGTCTGTGTCGCGTTTTGTCACTGTTCCCATTTGAGTAACTCCCAGTATGGGACAAAGCCATTCCACGCCTCTGTCCCTGACCCTTGATCCCGCTCAAGGGCCCAGAATCTTTCTTTTTCAGTGAAACGCTGGACCTGGCAGGACCTCTGCCAATCTCCTCCTGCATGGGTGGGGTCCACGCAGTCCGCCCAGAGGATTCAACGCAGCGGTGTGGCGGATCTTACCCGCCCCCGTTCCTCCTGGCCCCTCCACCCGACCGTCCTCTCCGCCCCATCGCCTTCTCCCCTCTCCAGAGGGGGGGCGCTCTGGCGGGCGCAAGGGGTGGGTGGGCGGGCAGGATTGGGGTAGGGTCAGCGGGGGACAGCCCCCCCCCCCGCATTTCCACCGCAGCGGTGCGGCGCGACCAGCTCCGGTCCGGGACGGCTGGGAAGGCCGCCAGTGGACGGTGTGAGGCCAGTAGCGGCCCCCGGCGCACCTGCCCAGGTTTTCCCGGAGTCAGGTTGCTTGGGAATGCAGCCCAAAGCGGGTGGTAAACTCCATCTAAGGCTAAATACTGGCAGGAGACCGATAGTCAACAAGTACTCTAAGGAAAGTTAAAAAGAACTTTGATAAACTTTACTCCCCTTTGTTAAGCGAGATTAGGGAAGCAGTGTTTCCTTTTCTTCCTGTAGTTGGCTTGAGTGCACCCACTGCAGAGGGAAATACGTACTGGGGATCTAAGAACTTTGATATCTCGATTTAACTTTTCTCAAAACCCTGTCCTCATTATTAAATTGGCATTAATTGGCTTTGGGGATGGAACCAAATTTTCAGTCACAAATTTTGACACCCCCTGAGGGGACTTTAGAGGAGTCCCCACTCTGCCTTCTTGGGGAAGCCTGGCACTTGAAACAACTGCAAGCAGAGGATGAACTTTTTGGGAACTGACTACTGAAAAGTTAGGAGATTTGGAAAATGCCTGGTGCCTGGGGTCAGACCAAACCAGAGGAACTAATCCTGTAAGTAAAAGGTGGGACTGGGGGACTCCCAGCAGCTGCCAAGGCCATTTTGCTTTGGGGAACTCCCTCTTCCTTACCTGCACTTTAAGGATTACTCCACCTCTGTCTACTTAAAAAAAGGGGACAATGGATGCAGTAATGAGTTGATGTTATAGATTGTTTCTTGGGGATGATCTTGGCTGAATGTGTATCTAAAAGATGATTTTTTTATTGTAACAATCTGGTATCTGAATGGGTTTCTAAAGCATTGCACAATCTTGCAGTTAAAAGTTGGGTTTAAGTAATTGTTTAGTTTGAGATTTCAGATAGCTCATGCTAGAAAACTTAAATACTTAGGATAGAAAATTAAAGAACTCTACTTCCAAGTTGGCAAGTAACTCCCAACCATTTAGTTTTATTTTTCATCAATTTCTGAACTGGGTAGCCTGAAAAGATTTCACTAGGTATACCAGTGCATTAACTTGGGCAAGGATAGTAAATTATGTTATGGTATCTGTTCCCCTCGGTGTGTAAGATTCAGGAAAAAAAGTGTTAGATTAAAATGTTGGTCTGACTTATTAAAATGACATTAAATAGCAACAGTCTTGAAAATTTTTAAAAGCTTAATTTTAGATATACATAGTAGTGTGTAGTTCTCTTTCAGGCGATTTAATGTAACTTAATACTACTTTAGGAACTTCAAAACAAAGAAAGTAGCTTAATGATCCTAAAGAAATTTCTTCTGATGGTAGCTTAAGATCCTATTTTCAGTTTTGTGTGAGCCAGTTTTTCTAGTGTAAAAAGATATAAAGATGATTTTGAAAATTGCATCTTAAACTTGTATCATAATTTTCAACATTCAAACCTGGAAATTGTGACTTATTGTTAAAATGCCTTAGGCATGAGGTTTCTGCTCAGAATTCCAGTTTTCCCAGTTCCTTCCAGACCTCAGCCAGGACTTAAGTTGATATGCAAATAGAAGAAGCCTGGGGCTGGGGATGTGGCTCAAGCGGTAGTGCGCTCCCCTGGCGTGCTTGCGGCCTGGGTTTGATCCTCAGCACCACATACAAACAAAGATGTTGTGTCCGCCGATAACTGAAAAATAAATATGAAAATTCTCTCTCTCTCCTCTCTCTCTCCCTCTCTAACTCTCTCTTAAAAAAAAAAGAAGAAGCAGCAGCCTGGGGCTCAGTAGAGGACAGATCTGAGATCCAAGGGAAAAAATAAAGAGAGAAAGAGTAAAAGTGTCTTTTTACCTGAACTCAAAAACTAGACCAAACCAAAAAGTAAATTGTATGGTATTTACTAATTACTGGCCAGTCATCTTTTTTTAGGACTCTTGCTTTTTCTTAGATTCTGTATTTTTTTTTGAGCTCATGATTTTGATCCTATAGACCTAAGTTAATGTTTTCTGATCAGTTCTATTTTTGATCAACTGTGAAGTTTTTAAACATTGCAATTGAGATTTCACCTAAAAAAACAGCTACAAGGCCTTGTGTATGTGTGCACGCTTGTGTTATGTGTTGTATGTCGGTATGTCTGTATGTGTGTATGTCCACATGTCATGCAGTTATATGACAATTGGCAGATATATGAGGAGCGCTCATGAAAAAATTTTAAAAAATGGATCCAAATATCTTTAATTCACGTGATTCAAATGGTTCAATTTAAATTGGGTAAACAGATAAAAGTAAAAATGTCTTTAAAATTAAGCTCATAAGTTTTTCTAGGTGTTAAAAAAAAGACCCTAATAACATGTTGTGATGTCTATGAAATAATCTGCTTAAATTCAAAAATTTACAAGTATTGTTTCAAAAGGTGAACAGAAGGTTAACAGATGGAAAAGAGAAACTGGAAGGTTCTAGATATGGATTTAATAGAGGGAAAATGTGTTTCTGGATAAGAGAGTCTATGTAATGAAGAAATTAAGAAGGTTTAAGTAAGTGATAAAAAAAAGGTTCGTGTAAGTTGGTTATATGTGTAAGTTTTTGAGCAAGTAATCTTAAGGAAATTAAAAATTATAAAACTATGGTTAAACAACAACTGTTATTTTTCAATACTTTTCTTGTGCTCTCTTGCTCTGCATAATGAAGTTCCTTCAAACCCAATTGCAGAAAGTTTCTAATCAAACTTTCAACCAGCTTCTGCTTAGGCACTACCAGCCTCTGATGACCGATGAACCCCCAACATCTTCAAGAGAACAGTTCACTCAGTGCTGAAGCTCACTACCAGGCACGATGGAATACAACGGACATCAGACAGCGGGAGACAACCAGTTCAGAGAACCTCTAAATCTACCATCCTGGATTCATGAGTCTTTATGTCCTTTTAAGCCTCCTCATGGCCCTTGGCCTCTTCTCTGTCAGTCCCCCAACATGGAACTTCTGCCAAAAATTGACCTTTGCTTTAATTTTTATCTTCATTCTGTTTTTTTTTTCATTCTGATCTTCTTCAGGTGCTGGTGATGCCAACATGGCGCCTAAGGACTTCTTCTTCCTACCTTCTTCTTTTCTGCAGTGGTGCGAAAAGTTCCTGCCCATATAAACTCTCCCGCCGGCGCCAATCTCAAATCTTGCTGGCGGAGAACCTTAGCCCCAATGAGAACTAATTCCTGGGCTCCGGAGCTGATATCTGGAAGAACTTACCAATAAACGGGTTGCCTGCCATTTATCTAAGCCCTACCATCTCCTCCTTAGTTCCATATGAGCACACAGCTTTTTGCAAGGTTAATATAAAAACATCAATGTAATTATGGTGCTATTAATGTATTCATATCTTCCAGGTATACAAGTCTGTAAGGTGGAAGCTTCAAAAGACCATTATATCAAGCTGGTGTTCTAAAGTTGTATGGTAATTTTAGGCTCAAAAAGAAAAACATGGTGGAGATTTATTTATATTGTTTGTGTTCTATAACTGGACTTGTTATCAATAAGATATGTAAAGTTCTATGTTACTTTTTACACTGAGATACAATTTAAATGTATTCTTAAGTTAATGAGAGCCTACTCTGTGTGAAGGTTTTTTTTGTAAAACACAAAAGTACTTTGCTTCTTTTCTATAAAAGGTTAGAAGCTTTCAGCTTTTCTTTAATTCATGTTTTAGATGTGATATTATGTAGTGTTAGCTAATGTTCATGTAAACTTGAACAACAATTTATGTAGGCTTTGTAAAATGATGTCTAAAAAGCAAAGATCAGTTTCAGAACTACAGTACTTAAGATTTATGAAGAGCCCTGTCTTACCTGAGATAAGGCTCTATGTCCCATCTCATGTGAAAGAAAGTAGGCCAGATTTCAGTACATTTAAAGGTGTGTCCAGAAGTTGGTTTTTGTCACGATTACCAGGATCTCAAACAGGGGATTATAATGTATAACTCTGCCAAAATTCAAGGTAGCTTTTACATAAACTAAATGTTTTTACTCTAGTTAATTTTATTCTGTAGTTTTCTTATAAATGGTCTGAAAATTGCCTGTTAATGTTTTGCAGGGGTACTGATTTAAGAACTCACAACCTGGGTTAATTTAAGATAAGGAGTTATCACCTACAGGAGAGAGAGATAGACATTAAAGCCCAGAGCTCTTAATATAAGGCTGCAAACTTATTTGCTGGATGTTTAAGATTAAGTTTTAAAATTAAAGTTAAATTAAAAGGGCCAAGAAAACCAATATTTGGCTCTTGCCCTCTGAGTCAGTCTGAATCAGGGAATAGGGGACTTCTCCAAAGGGCTCTGCAACTCTGGGCCACATAACCTCCTGAGCAGGGAGATTAATGAGACCAGTGGAGGACAGAAAGCCAATCAGTGCATTTGCTGTGAAGAGGAGGGTCATCAGAAAAGGGAGACATCCCGGATGCTTCCGAGGGAAGCCACGTGGTCAAGCAAGGCCTGGACCCATCCTAGCACAAATGGCACCAGCAGAACTGAGAAGCTGCTGTGAAGTTCCCGAGGACTCCCAGGGAAACTCAGCTAACTGTTAACAATAGATAGAAACAAAAATCAGTTTGACTCGCTTCATCTTAAACACTTAGCAAAGACAATCAAAGCCAAAACACAGCTATTCCTGGACATTTTAAATAATAATAATAGTTAAATGTAACTTCCAAAAATAAGTAAACTGGAGGCTACAAAAGAGATTCTCAGACAGGAATGCCTGATAACTATCAAAAGGAACTGCCAGAGTAGTTTTTAGTTTAAGGCCTTTATTTCTAACCAACGCAGGTAGGCTTAATGTTTGCTAGTATGGTTATCCAGCCCTAAGTAACAGAATTAAAGACTTCTCCATTAGACACAGAGGTCAGGGGCTGGGGATGTGGCTCATGTGGTAGCGCGCTTGCCTGGCATGCGTGCGGCCCGAGTTCGATCCTCAGCACCACATACAAACAAAGATGTTATGTCCGCCGAGAACTTAAAAAAAATATATTAAAAAATTCTCTCTCTCTCTTTAAAAAAAAAAGACACAGAGGTCATACTAGTAAAAGGATTTTGCAAGATCAGATGACATTAAATTATTAGACTATATCTTAAGGGAAAGGACAACTGTAACCCTAAATGTTAATTGTTGTGTTTACCTCCCTGACAATTCTGAAAATGTGACAAATATCCTTAAAGATTTACATACTCAGATAGAAGCCATGTACTCAGCAACTTTGTCATGAAAACAACATCTTAGCTCCTGGTTTTTGGTACTTCCTGGTGGAAAACATTGTTAGTCTTTGTCTTTACCATTATACTCATTGGCATATTCCTGTGCTATGGGATTTATTGCTGCATCAATATGGTTCCAGTACTAATGAATTCTTGTTTCTTTTATAGACCACCCATCACTCAAATGGCCCTCCAGCCTATTATTTCTCAATTGGACTTTTATCATGGACCACTCGATAGACCTGATTTTTAAAGGGGGACTCCAAACTGCTTGCCCCACATCGTCCCTTTTCAGCCTGAAGAAGCCAGAAAGATCTACTTCTCCCCCCTTCCTTAAAGCAGTAAGGAGTTCCCAAATTAGAGGGGGGAATGAAGCCAGATTTAAAGTTAGGTAGCCAATGTAGTTTGGTAAATCAGGGTCTAATACCGAGTGAAATCTAAAATGGAGGCCATGCTGAAAATGATTCCAGGAAACGCAGGACAACTCATAGTAATCAGACAGCAATATGTTCCACTGACAGAAATGAAAAATGAGACTCGCCAATAATTATGATTCATTACTTTTAAGATTAAAAGTAGTCAGAAAAAGGAGTGGGGAATGAAAGGGTAAAGTTTCTAAGCTGCAAAGCCTGAGTTAAAATGTAAAGGACTAGGTATTGTAAAGTTTCTGAACTGCACACAGAACCTGAAATTCCTGAGGCAGTTAAGACAATGCCCGGTACTGACCATTTAGTTGTTAAATAACCTGGACCCTGTGCAGTTTGGCACGTAGGCATTCAGGGCCCAAACCAATCAGTTTGAATGTATGCCGAATGCCAATGTCCCGGCTTGGCACAGAATCACAAGCCACCACACAGCTTTGTAGGTTCAAACAGCAATTCTTTATTCCCGATCTCACACCAGCCTCCACACACGTTCAGGGGCAGTCTCCGTCTGCGGCCACTTCACCTCCTCCACGAGGCTATTTCCAAATCCCATTTGAATCTCATGAGAACTCAATGGGAACAAGCAGCAGGAACACCCTAATCCCAGCAGCAATAATCTTCAACCTCAACTTCCCTAAAACTCCTATTGTCACACCCTAAACCCAAGGACAGAGATACTTCCTGCAGGAATACACCCTAATCCTGGATCCACCCTGGTGATTGAGCAGGGTCACCTTTCTCAAACACACAAGCAAGGTCACAGCAAATTTCCAAGGAAAATCCATTTAACATGGGGTACACTGGCAAGGATTACGATGCGTCAATACCTACTTGGTAATGGCCCTCAGCAAATGTACCCCCCTCCTTAGGACTGACCTATCACCCCCGCCTGACCTGTTCCTGCCAATGAATGGACTAATCATGTTTGAGAGTTGTTGTTCTATTTTCTCCCGCCTCATGATGATTTGCTCTGATGTATGCAAAGTCCCTGCCCTCCCTAAAGAAGTGTACTTAAGCACTGCTCAACCCCTGCTCGGGGCTCTTGGCCGCTCTCCCTTCTTGAGTGAGCCTGGAGCCCCAGCGCTCTGGATTGGATCCTCAATAAACCCCCTTTTGCTGTTGCATGAGTCGGTCTCTTGGTGGTCTCTTCCTCTGATGTTTGCCAGACCCTTACAAGTGCAAGCCTCAGAAATGTCAAGACATGGTTGTTGTCATCATTACTGTTACTTCTGTAGCCTTTGGGGAATTGTTTTTTGTTTTGTTTGGTTTGTTTTTTTAACCAGGGATTGAACTCAGGGGCACTTAACCACTTAACATCCCCAGCTCTTTTTCACTTTTTATTTTGATACAGGGTCTTGCTAAGTTGCTTAGGGCCTTGCTAAATTGCTGAGGCTGGCTTTGAACTCATGATCCTCCTGCCTCAGCCTCCCAAGGTACTGGGATTACAGGTATGTGCCACTGTGCCCAGCCAGGAATATTTTTTTTTCTTGTATAATCTTTCACAATTGATTTCTATTCTTAGGTTCTATTAATCAAGACTTTCAGTGATATTTATTTGAATCAAGGAAAAAAATTTTTTTTTTTTTTTTTTTTTTGGTTACTGGGATTGAACCCAGGGGTGCTTTATCACTGAGCTACATCTCCAGCTCTTTTTATTTGTATTTTGATACAGGCTTAAGGCCTTGTTAAATTGCTGAGACTGACCTCACCTTTGATCTACCTAACTCAGCCTCCTGGTTGCTGGGATCATAGGTGTGTGCTACTGCACCTGACTCAAAGCAAGGATATTTTAATTGGAAAATAAAGCAGAAAAACGTGAGTTCCATTTTTTAAAAATTGAAATTTTAATTTAACTCAACCTGACCTTTTTTTATGCCTAGGAAAGAAAATGATGGGATACATCTAGTTATATATATCACCAATAATTTTCCATTTCTCAACTCATATTTACCTAGAACAAAAGCCTAATATCACCTCTTCTTATGTCTACTTTTTCTGTGGCAAAATCTTTCCCAAGTTTGTGTAATCTAGAGTGTCCTACAAATACAGATTCCAGGAGATTAAATAAAGGGCTGTGCTGAGCCCAAGGTACAGAGAACAGCAGGTTGTCAGCTACAGCAACATATAACCGGGCAAGAAATAAGCCACATCTGTCTAATTTTCAAGACAAGCATGCTGGCTTTCTGCCACTATGATATTTTTTTTTTGGCTTAAAGTTTCAGAGGTTTCAATCTGTGGTCAGTGGCTCCATCATTTTGAGGCCCATGGCAAGGCAGAATATCATGGCAGGGACTATGGTGGAACATGCTGCTCGCCTCAGGGAACCAACAAGCAGAGAGAGACAGGAAGGAGCCTGGGTCTCAGCAGCCCCTTCAAGGACACACACAAATGACCCAACTCATTCCACTATCTCCCAACAGCACCACAGGCTGAAGAAAGAATCTTAGTACGCAGACCTTTGGGGACAATCAAGATCCAAATTATAACAAGAAGCTACAATTCTGGGGGTGTTGTTTTGTTTTACAGTAGTGGGTATTGAACCCAGGGGACCTACGTTTCCAGCCCTTCTTATTTTTCATTTTGAGACACAGTATCGATACACTGCCCAGGCTAGCCTGGAACTTGTGACCCCCCTGCCTCAGCCTCCCAAGTCGTAGGGGTTACCGATGTGTGCCACCATGCCCAACTACAAGACTGTATTTTTTATCTCCAGTCTCCAATTTTTTGGAATCTTAGAAATCAATTTCAAAATTTCTAAATATTGTGAGACAAACAAAACACATCTGCAGACCACTGGCTTGTAACTTCTAACTCAATGTATATTCATTTCCCCTTCACAGAGTATTTTAACCCTTTGGATACAAGCTGAATTCAACCACCTACTCCACACAGAGCTGCCATGAGGGGTCTTCACCTGAACAGATACACCCACCCATCTCCCCCTAAGAAGTTAGGAGGGTTCCTTCTAGTCCAGGAAATGCACTAACAATTGAGAAATAAAACTTTGCCAAGATATTTTGGTAGGGAATTATAAAAATCCTCCTTACAGAAGGGAATTACACATGAAATGTTTAGGCAAAACAGTAACTCCATTTATAAGGGCAAATAATTCCCCAAATCTATTTCAAAAGAATTTGCTAACAAGGGATACAACAGAAGAAAGAATTAAAACAGAATGTTTCTAATTTTCATATTTGAAGAGAGAAATGTAAGGGTTTTTTAATATAAAATTGGAAATTAAAACCATGTGACACATCATATCAAAACATTATACCCTCTGTTAAAGGATTGAAATATACCCAAATGCAGTAAGATGATTGTTTTAGTATTGCATTTTAAGTTTTATAACTCTTCAGTTTTACTTATTATTGTAATATATCCGGTGGCCAGATCCCAGCCAATGATACAATATACTATTCTCTCTCTTTGACAATATCGACTTTGTTATTATTGACAGTATCATGGTTTATTTGTTGAATAAAAACATTTGTGATTTTATTGTCTCCTTAGTACAATTAGCATTAAAAGAGGGGCTGGGGGATTTGGGGTGTAGCTCAGTGGCAGAATGCTTGTCTAGCACGTGTGAGGCACTGGGTTTAATCCTCAGCATCACATAAGAAATAAATAGGTATTGTGTTTCCATCTACAACAAAAACAAAAACAAATATCACCTCTTAAAAAAAATAAGTGGCAAGGAGGAGTAAGAAAACAACCTTCAGTGGGAATAGATAACCAAATCTTGGAAACAAGAAAATAAATAACATTTTTATATACCCAACGTTGGGTTACAAATTGGTCAAAAGAGAGGACAACTATTCCCTTTGGACTATTGGTTGGCTTTAAGGAATTTGTTGTAATGAAGAGATAATAACCACACCGGAAAAGGCTTCTTTTGTTTTGTTAAATTTTAATTTTTATTAAAAAGGTCAGTCTTCCATTCCTACCCTTTACTGATTATACTAAACTACAAAATAATATCGTAGTTCTTCAGTACAATCATGCTCATTGTTTCATGCTGAATTTAATGTTTTAAACGTTAATACACGAATTTGACATATACACATTCTGTACACAAATAACCTGTACTTTTCTTTCTTCCCGATGTGTTGGATAAATGTTTTTAAATAAAGGCTGGATTTAAAACGAAATAAAGTTCTTTTGCTGATTTGGTAATGTTTATAAGTTCGGTAAAAAAAATATTTCAAAGCACATCATACAGATATTCACTATTTGTTGGCTAAAGATACGTGTTTGAGCGAAAATGTTTTTGTGCCATCTCACTGTCCTACTGTAGGAGACACCGTAAATAATCCCTGTCGAACATTCAAACTGAAGTCCTTCTAGAAAGCTGGCCCTTAGATCTGCACAGTTGGTGACTGTAATTTAACAGTGCGTCACCCTGCTCTGGGGACATTGACGTTATTTGCACGGCCAAGTAATGAACGTGAAACAAAGCGTCGCGCTACTGACCCTCACGCCGAGGCCAGGCCGACGCGCACCAGGACCCGTGCGGAGCAGCTCGGGCACCGCGGGCAGCGCCGCGGGCGCCTGCGTCCACACCCACCGTGGGGCGCCGCGCCGAGGCGGCCTCCCACGGGGACGTGCGAGACGGGAGGGCGGCACGGTGAGGCCCGCGCGGACTGCGCCAGGAAAGGCCGCCGAGCTCCGCGCGGCGCCCCCGGCACCCAGCGCTGGCCCGGACCCGCGCGCCGAGGCACGGCGCCGTGGAGGAGGCCGGTGAGCGGCTGGGCCCGTCGACCCTCCGCGCGCCGCCTGGGCCTCGGCCCTCCCTGCCCGCGCGGATCCCTCCGCGCCAAGTAGTGCGCGGTCGCGCGCGGGAGAGAAGTGCGGGGCCCGAGCGCCGCGCCAGGCCGTCGCCGCGGGCCTCGGCTGCCGGGCAGTCCCCGGGCCAGCGGCCCTCAGCGCGAGCCGGCGCGAACCAGGGCCGCCCGAGCCGCGGGGCCGGCGGGAGGGAGGCAGGTGTCCCGCCCCGCCCCCACCGCCCCCGGCAGGAAGAGGAAGGGGCCGCGGCCAGACCCGCGGGCCACCCGCCGGGCGGCGCAGGGCGGGGGCGCCCTGGCTTGGGGAGGCGCGTGACCTAGTTCTTCCTAAAGTGGATTTGACAGGTTGTCAGTCGGCTCCCCGCCCCCACCGCCTTCCGGGTCCCTCTCCCCCGCGCGCCCGCGTTCCGGCTCGCCCTGGCTGGGGCCTCGCGCCGCCGGGCGCCCCGCCCTCCCTGCTCGCGCTCCCATTGGTCTCCTGCCGTCTGGCACCCCGCCCCGCCCCGAGCCGCCCTTCGCTGGCCGCGGGCCGCCTATCGCCCGGCTCGCCTTCCCATTGGCCTCGCGCCGCCTCGTGCCCCGCCCTTCCCCCCAGAGCACCCTCCCATTGGCCTCGCGCCGCCTGGCGCCCCGCCCCCTCCGCTGCTCCCTCCCCCGCTGAGCCCGGCTGGTCGCTGCGCTCTCGGTTCCCGCGGGCTTTCCTGGCGACGGCCTCCCCCCTTCTGTCCTGGGGTCTTGCTCCTCTCCCTCTTCTTTTCTTCACGTCTCTCCTCTCCCTCTTCGTTTCTTTACGCCTCTCCCCCTCCTGCTTTCCGCCTGTTCCGGGAGCCGAGCCCGGTCGCCTGGCTGCGCCGTGCAGCCGAGCGAGGCCCCCAGGTCCCTGTGGAACTGCGCTCCCCCTGCCTCCAACTCCCTCCATCATCCGACGTGTTCTTTTCTTCACTGCTCATTTCTTTCTTCCCTGAAATAGGAGGCAGCTAGTCCCTTCTCCATTCTCCTTGTTTTCAGTCTGTACTGTTTCTCCCTTTCGCCACCCCACCCCACTCCTTGGTTTCCCCCTTGTCCCCGCCCTCCCACCTTCTCCCTAAAATCAGCCCGATGGAACAGTGAGAGGGCGAAGATAAAAATGGCAAATGTCAGTGTCAACACTGTTATTGTTTTTGGTTGCTGAAACGGAAGATGAACTGGAATGCCCAAATCAACTCAGACCCAGGACCAAGATTGAGTTCTTAAAATTGCAAGTGAGACTGCAACGACAAAGTTAATTATGCCAGCAAAATTATCAGCTTTTTCAGGCAGTGGGTGGGAGCGTTTAACTCTTATTTTCATTGTTTGCAATATTGAAAATGGGCTGAGGTTCGGGGCCAATCTGCGCACAAGTCATTTGGAATAAACAGTAGAAACGAGGCAGATTGGCTGGGGGTAGAGCCCAGTGGTAGAGTGCTTGGCAAGATCCTGAGATCAATTCCCAATATTGGAAGAAAAAAAAAGTGTGTGTGTGTATGATACAATGAAGAAACAAGTAACTTTTATTATTATAGTGGAAGATCTTAAATGTGATCCCAGGTAAGACTCCAGATGGCAGCTCATTAAAACATCCAGAAGGCGGAACAGGCACGTATACCTTTCCATCTACCACGGGCGATTTCACAAACCTCCCAGCTCTGACCTACTAGGCCCAGCCTTCTGGGACCCTTGTTGCCTTTCCAGTCTCACTCATTACATTCCAAGCACACTGAAGACCTTTCTGCCCAAACATTTTGTGCCACAGGGCCTTTGTATTTGTTATTTCTTTGCCCTTCGGACCACCCATGTGACTCAGCTCATGTGTCAACTCAGGGAGGCATTTCTTTCTTTTGCTTCTGTACTGGGTATTGAGCCCAGGGGTGCTCTACCACTGAATTACATCCCTGCCCCCTTTTAAACTTTTATTTTGTGGCAGGGTCTCATTATGTTGCTCAGGCTGGCTTCAAACTTCCATCCCCTACTTCAGCCTCCTGGGTCTCTAGGGTTATAGGTTTGTACCACAGGTCAGACTCAGGGAGGCATTTCTTTCTTTCTTTTTTTAAGAGAGAGAGAGAGAGAGAATCTTTAATATTTATTTTTTAGTTATCGGCAGACACAGCATCTTTGTGTGTGGTGCTGAGGATCGAACCCGGGCAGCACGCGTGCTACCGCTTGAGCCACATCCCCAGCCCAGGGAGGCATTTCTGATAACTGTGTCTAAAGTAAATATCCTCCCTGCCCCCAAACCAGGTACTTTCTGTTATATTACCCTGTTATTTCCTTCAGAGCACTTAGCACAGTCTGAAATCATCTTGTTTATTCACTGTGATGGCCTGTTCCCATTCTCCCTCCCACCATTGAGATGTGAACTCTTGGAGGCAGGGGCCTTCTCTCTCTCTCTCTCTCTCTCTCTCTCTCTCTCTCTCTCTACTGTGTCTCCAGGACAAGGCAGGTGCTTAACAGTCCTTGATGAATAATAGCCACATTTGCTATAATCTGATGGACTACCAAATTGTCCTTCCTTTCAGATTCTGTCAAAATTGTATAGTCATATCTATAAGGAAGAGAATTTGGAAAATAGTTATGTTCTTTGTTAATAGACTGTTTCTTTGATTTCCTTACTTTACTTCCTGCTATTCCTCAATGAGGAGGAGAGTGAGAAACAAGGCCTGTTGTCCCAAGGCTGCCCTTTTGCCCACTTCTTCTCCAGCTGTTCACAGAATGGAGTCCCTGGCCTTGCCCTTGCCTTGGCCCCAGGTGGGCAGATATTTGGCAGGCAGCTCCTTCCTCCAGGGCAGTCTCTGAGGCTCTTTGCTTGGCAAAGGGTTAGAATGGGGGGAAGGGAAGGAGTCCTGGTTCACTGTGACCATTTCTGGAACTCAGCTGCTTCCCTGGAGGTGGTAAGTGTCATCCCTGCAGGGCATGAAGAAAAGGGCTCCTCCCTCCTCTCTCCTCCCTCCTCCTTCTCCTCCCCCTCCTTCTCCAGCAAACTACTACAGTTCTATTCAGTAGCTAAGTCTGTCTGATCTTTCTCAGTGTGCTTGGAAATTGTCACATGCTAAAGCCAAGATAACCCCTGGTCAGTTGCTGGAGGGTTGAAATTTAGTCCTACCTATTTCAAACAGTCAGTGGGAGCTTGATGCAGTAACCTCCAGGGGTCCCAGTAACCTCATCTGCCTTTGCTTATCTTATTTGTTCTAGTTTTAGAGATAAACAGCTCATAGGTTTTAATTGCTAAAAACTATCATTCCCAAAAAGAATACTTGGCTTCCTCTCAGAGCTACAGAGAAGCAGCCAGCAAGAGTAGAAGCCAGTGCTTCCTAATGGGATGTCCAATAGGAGAGCGTGCCCTTCTGTTCCTGCATATTGGGTCATTCTGGCCAGTTCTGGGGAATGGAAAGTGTGGGGCAGGTTAAACCAACCCAAGCACATCCCTGAGGCAGAGTGGTGGGAGTGGGGATGGATCTGAAGTCTCAGTGCTGTTAGACAGAGGGGAGGGAGCAGTAAATGCTGAGGTGGTATTCTGCTGCAGGCCTAGAAGCACTTAGCATAGTACAGGGCACTTGCAACAGTTAATACATGTGAGGTACGGCTGTGTCCACAAAGGTGCCATGGTATGGGAATTAGCTGGCATTGAGTCATTCACTTCAGATCCCTAATCTGCCACTAACTACTCATCTTGTGATTTCAAATCATGAAATTTAAACAATTTTAGAAGCGGAGGAGTTCTTAGAGGTTCCTTTTGTTGTTGAACAGACTTCAAAATTGATCCTTGCAGAAGTTAGAAGTCTGAGTCTGAACTTCTTCCCCTGTGAAGTGAGGCTGACCTGGCCCTGACTACACTCAGGATTATGAGGATCAAATGAGGTAATGTTTATCTGAAGGGCTTGGGAAAGTAGCAAAAAATGCTATTGTTATGCAAAGCATTTTTTTTTTGTATTATCAATGTAGTAGTGATGCCTCATTAAGAAAGGGAGACTGCACTCAAAGGATAAGCTTGCTTGGCTCCAAATGAATAGCAGCTCTGAGATGGAGCAAAGTGTGTGTGTGTGTGTGTGTGTGTGTGTGTGTGTGTGTGTGTCCCAGGCATGGCACTTACTCAGTTGAGGTGGAGAAGATGGATGTCTGTAATTGAGGTGTGGTTCTGGTATCTCAGTGATGGCACTGCTTGATACGTCCTGCTTCCTCAAATGTTGAAGTATAACACCAAAGAAGCACACTGAGGCAGGCAAGCGTAGAGAGTAAGAAGCTCCACTAAAGGATAGTAAAATAGACTTCTCCCAGGGGGAAGAAGAGGAGTCCAAGGCGGAATCCGTGGGATGAGGAAGTCCTGTCCCTTTCTGTCTGAAGTTTCCCGGGTTCTGCATTCTTCTCCCTTCTCTTGTTCATTTCCCCTCATCCTGTATAGTGACTGGGGGATGTTGGTGGAATGGCCATGGGGTGGGTGAGCAGGTGGGCTTGAAGGGCATAGGTGGGTTGCTAGGCTGGCAGGGAGCAGCAGCCCAGGGGGCTTTGATGAGCAGCTTCCTGTGGCTCAGGAGTTGTTTAATTAGCAACCTTTTTTGGGAGGGGGAGTATCAAAGGGCTTTGGAGACATGAACATTCCATTCTCCCAGGGGCTGTTTCCAATTCTCAAACTTGAATCAGACTCTGTTTTCTCCATCAGACTCAATTTACCTACCTACACTGACTACCTGTCTTTAAATCTGGCTTCACCAGGAGGGTGTGCCTGGGAAGGCCCTGAGGATAAGAGGCTGCTGTGGTAGGTGGCCACACATGGAAGTTGTCCTTGAGTTACTGACTTGGGAGGACATGTCAGGGCCAGGAAGAGGCAGCCTGTTGCAGAGTTTCTTACAGTTACCTTTTGCCACCCTCTTAGATCAGGTCCTCTGAAAAAGAGGTGCCAAGAAGATGGTCATGCCGGAGATTTATTGGGGGGAACATAATCCTGAAGAGAGCTGGAAGAGGTGGAGAAGCTGACACTGGCCCCAACGCCAGGGATGGTCGGCAGCCTGGGAAGAACAGAGTAGTGCAGAAGGCCTCAGCTGCAGTGCAGTTCTGAGAAGGCTTGTGCCAGGCAGACCACCAGGGCCCAAGCCACCATCAGAGGAATCTGGCAGGAACTGACCTTCTTTATTACCGCTCAGTCCCTAGTTGAGAACAGTCCAGTGGAAGGAATGTGGTGGTGGTGGATGCAGAGGACATAAGCCAAAACTCTCACCAATGACACTTCCTGCTGCAGAACCAGGAGGGGTGTTTTCAGTGTTGCCAAACCATCTCATGAGTTTCAATATGGCTCCACTCATTTATTCATCAGGCTGTCTGCCATTTGTTGGTTGCTGTGGCAAATACACATAGGGCCCTGTCTTTCCCAGCCATCTTCCAATTTTTCATATTTCTATTTTAGTGAATTTTTGTTTCCTGTGTTGGGGATCTAACACAGGGCCTCATGCATGCTAGGCAAGTGCTCTACCACTGAGCTACACACCCAGCCCTTAATTTCTCTCTCTTTATTTTTTAGTTGTTGATAGACCTTTATTTTATTTATTTATATGTGGTGCTGAGAATTGAATCCATTGCCTCACACATGCCAGGCAAGTGCTCTACCGCTCAGCCCCAGCCCCAGCCCAATTTCTCATTTTTAAGTGACAGGTATTTCTAAATGTCAAGTTTCCTTGCCTGCTGACCAAGTTGAATTCTGGTATCTGGGTGGGTCTGTCCTTCCTTCTTTTTTTCCTTCCTATGATGATTGAACCTAGTGGTGCTTAACCACTATCCCATATCCCTAGCCATTTATTTATTTATTTTGAGACAGGGTCTCACAAAGTTGCTTGCTTGTTAAGTTGCTGAGGCTGGCTTTGAACTTGTGATTCTCCTTCCTCAGCCTCCTGAGCTGCTGGGATTACATGTCTGTGCCTTTGCACCCAGCTTCTGGGTATTTCTTAACACTGGGTTAATAATAAATGTTAAAATTGCAATAATATTTTTTTTATAATTTTAATATTTTTTAGTTTTCGGCAGACACAACATCTTTATTTGTATGTGGTGCTGAGGATCTAACCCGAGCTGCATGCATGCCATGCGAGTGCACTACCGCTTGAGCCACATCCCCAGCCCAAAAATTGCAATAATAAACCCAGGTTTACCCTATTTTGTGATCAAAACATAAATAGCTACATTTACTTTCCAACCTTCCATTGTTTCTTTGCAGAATGAGAAGAGATTTTAAACTGTCAGCACTCCTACACACCATTAGATTGGTAAAGTCCCAAATAAGAAAGTTTCTGAGTATTCAGTAGATAGTAAAAGAGGAAAAACTTTCGGGGGAAGGGTACCAGGGATTGAACTCGGGGACACTTGACCACTGAGCTACATCCCCAGCCCTATTTTGTATTTTATTTAAAGACAGGATCTCACTGTGTTGCTTAGTGCCTCGCTAAGTTGCTGAGGCTGGCTTTGAACTTGAGATCCTCCTGCCTCAGCCTCCCAAGCCACTGGGACTACAGCTGTCCGCCACTGACATCAGGAAAAACTTTTTGAAATTAAATAGTTGAAGTACTCAATAAAGATTAAAAAGAAAGAAAGGAAAGGAAAGCAAGAAGAGGAATTTAATTAATTTAATTTATGAAGAGGAAATTCAGATCTTGGGGAGAAAATCAGAAACCTCTTCCCAAAACTGCCAGGAAAATTAAATTTTTCCAAGATGAAGAAGAATAGGGCTGATCAATCATTTCAGAAGCCAGATAGGGAACAAAAGATAAGCAAATTAATTATTCCTGCTAATGTGTACCTTAGAAATTGATAGAAAGGTAGAGACCATAGGAAAAGAAATGAGGAAAAGGGTGAGAAATGTGCAATTAGGGTTTGAAGTAAACCAGTGTAAAGATAAAGAATACACAGAAAATTAATATGGGAGGAGGGAAAAAAGCAATTGTAACAAATAAATGTATGAGAAATAGAAAATGAAGGAAAATGCAAAAAAAAAAAGATTAATAGGAATAGTTCCTCTGGGGAAATATTTATATTTCTATATTTTAAAACATTAATCACATGCCCACTCTATTACATAGTGCTGATCATGTCATCAGTATAAAATAAAAATCCACACAAAAATAGAAAAGCTTAGCTTCTGACTATGGTTTTATCACATCAGACTTGTGGATTGTATCTTCATAGTGTAATGTTGAACAGCTGAGTAAAGACTTAAATTTCAGCCAGGCCTGGTGACACATGCCTATAATCCCAGCAGCATGGGAGGCTGAAGCAGGAGGATCACAAGTTAGAAGCTAGCCTCAGTAACTTGGTAAAGCTGTAAGCAACCTAGCAAGACCCTGTCTCAAAAAAAAAAAAAAAAAAAAAAAGACTTTAAATTTAAGTAACATCTGGGTATATTTTGAAATGTCTTCTAGGGCTGGGGATGTGGCTTAAGCGGTAGCACGCTCGCCTGGCATGCGTGCGGCCCGGGGTTCAATCCTCAGTACCACATACAAACAAAGATGTTGTGTCCACCGAAAACTAAAAAAATAAATATTAAAAAAAAATTCTCTCTCTCTCTCTTTAAAAAAAAAAGAAAGAAAGAAAGAAATGTCTTCTAAATTTTGGAATTAAGGCAAGAATAGATTTTTCTGACATGAAAACCTAATGTAAAAAAGGATCCAAAGTAGTTTTGGAAACTTCTTTCACATGAAACAGCATTGCAGTCTTGGTTCATGGGTTGTTATACCTTTTGTTTAAAAATTACACTAATATTGGGCTGGGGACATGGCTCAACGGTAGCATGCTCTCCTGGCATGCTCGGGCTGCTGGGTTCGATCCTCAACACCACATAAAAAAATAAAGATATTGTGTCCACCTAAAACTAAAAAATAAATATTAAAAAATTACACTAATAAAATTAAAATAGAAGTTTTTCAATTAAAATGCATGTAGGGGTGAAATATGAATTGTGTAATATTTGGGTCTTCAACAGGCAAGTCTAAGATTGGCTGATAGATCTTGTTCTTTTCTGGAAAGGAAATGTCTTCAGAACTCGGGGTGCCTGCTGAGAGGACAAACTTGGGGAAAGCAGTCACAGTAGGGACCTCTGCACTGCAGGCTTCTGGAGTCAGTGAGCACAGGAGACAGTATACATAAGTGCCAAGATGATTTTAAAAATTGATGTTAATCTGGATGTGTAAATTCTTTTTTTTTTTTTTTTGGTACCAGGGATTGAACCTAGGGCGCTTAACCGCCGAGCCACATCCCCAGCCCTACCCCTCCTTTTTAAAAAAAAAAAAAAAATTTATAGTTGTGGATAGGCAGCATGCCTTTATTTTTTATATGCTGCTGAGAAACAAACCAAATACATCACACGTGCTAGGCAAGTGCTCTGCCACTGAGCTACAGCCCCAGCCCATCCCCAGCCCTTTTTTTATATTTTATTTTGAGCAGGATCTAACTAAATTGCTAAGTGCCTCACTAGTCTGCTGAGACTGGCTTTCAACTCATGATTCTCCTGCCTCAGCCTCCCGAGTTGCTGGGACAGTAGGCATGCACTGCCGTGTCTGGCAAGTTTTTTTTGTTTTTTGGTTGTATTTTTGGTTGTTGTTTGTTTATTCTAGAGAGGCAAATATTTCCTGAACTCTCTGGGATGCACTTTCCTTTCTGATGCATTTGGTCAGTTGGAAGAAATTTCTCTGGGACCTTGATTGATTGATTGACTGATTTCAGTGCTAGAAATTGAATCCAGAGCTTCTCACGTGCTAGATAAATACTCTACCACTGAGCTACATCTCTAGCCGAACTGCCATTTTTGACACTGTATAATGTTTAAAATTGCATTTCAAATATGTGCTGCATGACAAAAAAAGTACCACTGTTTTGCCACCTGGAATCTCGTCTATTTAGCAGTGATGTAGCTGATGTCAAACTCTGGTGGTACTTTAGGGAAGGCAGTTTCTGACTTCTTTGTTCAATATTCACATTCATACAGTTTAATTTTCAAGGCTCAAACTACAAATGTGTAGAAATGTGTGCAGCTATTTTTCTATAACTAAATAATCTCTTTTTTTTTGGAAGTTTATTTATTTATTTATTTTTATTGGTTGTTCACAACATTACAAAGCTCTTGACATATCATATTTCATACATTAGATTGAAGTGGGTTATGAACTCCCAATTTTTACCCCAAATGCAGATTGCAGAATCACGTCGGTTACACATCCACAATTTTACATAATGCCCTATTAGTAACTGTTGTATTCTGCTACCTTTCCTATCCCCTACTAACTAAATAATCTCAATATTTGGATTTATAGTCCCTGTTCGCCTAATGGCAGAATTCTTAGTCTGCTAAATTCCAGGCAAACATAATCCTTTCATGGTTTCATAGTTTTTCTTGATCAATCCTAACCTTAGTCAAATTAATTTTTATGGTGCTGGGGATCAAACTACATAAATTATTTTTTTTAAACAACATTTTTATCCCTTTATTTATATGCAGGATCGAACCCAGTGCCTCACACATGTGCTCTGCCACTGAGCTACAACCGTAGCCTCAAATACATCAGTGCTTGATCTCCACCTTCTCTTCTTGTTTACCCATCTTGTTATCCATGGACTGACACAGCATTTTGGTGTCCTATGGTCAGTGCCTGTTCTGCCTTTCTTTTGCCTCTGCTTCAGTTTATAATTCTTTCTCTTCCCATGACCTTGAAATGCCCTTAATTTTCAGGGGGCTATACCCTCAAGTACCTGGCACATGTTTCTTGGGGCCAGGGAAACCTGCTATTCTCTGAGGCTGTAAGGTGCCACAGAACATTCTGCCAGCTACCTTCTTGTCCATCCCACAGATCATCTCCACTGCTCTGCCACCCTGTGGGCAAGGGAGCTCCCCATGGCTGAGAATTGGAAGCAGAGACTCACCTCTGTTCTCAGACCCCCAGCCTTTCCTGGAAACTCTGTGGTTGTTCCCCATGTCATCCTTAGAACCACTGGAAGTTGAGCAGGGTCCCTTCTCAGATTCCTACCACCAGCTCCCATTCCCTGCCTGACCTTCCTCCTCTTTCCTAGTTAGGGAAAAGGAGGTTTAGCCTGTATGTTTGTGGTGATGGGGTTGGGGGGCCAGCATTTGATGTTTTGGGGAAAAGAAGTCTCAGCTATTTTTGGAATCTCGGTGTTGAACCTATCACTTACTGATTTGGGCATTTTAATAAGGACCACTTTCCCTTAGGTAGCGGCAGGCTCTTAACTAGGTAACCAAGAATAAGGGGAAATTTTCAATAAATCCCAGTGGGAAAGAGCTTATCAACTAATATTTAACAGCATTACCTCCCTCACATTTATCCAAAAAGGCTAAAGCAGAAATGGAGCGGTCTGGATGCAAATGTGCCCATAGTGTCAGTCCAGCCCATGCTGGACACAGGCAGGAGTGAAACGGAGGCGTTCTTACGCTTTGGTGTTTGCCTTTCCTCCCACTCAGATGCCTCGGCTTTGGAGCATTCTGGGTTTGCTTCTCTTGTGCATCTCAGCTTTCTCCATTCTGTAACCTCTGCACCAGAGGGTCCTTAGACTGGCAAGTCTGGAAAGTGCAGCCTCCTCATAAGGGGCTCTCATGAAGGGGCTCATTTAGCTGGGTGCAGACCATATAGAGACAGGACAGCACACTGCAGCACCCCGTCGCTGTTGTGTTGTTCTGTTTTGAATCATACTTCTTTCCATGGTTGGGATGGATGCCTTTTCTCATTTTCCCAGACTCCAGTATGCTCATGGCTGAAGTCTGCAATCAGTGCTTTCTATCAACTCAGTGGACCAGCTTCTTGCCGCTCACCAGCCTCCACCACCAACACGGGCTCCCAGCTCCTTCTTTTCCCCAAACTTAGAAGTGTTCATTTTTGCTCCCTGTTTTTTCCAAGTCTCATCCTTTGCTCTCTGCTGGGCAGATCAGTTCATAGCACCCTGGTAAAGCAGTGTTGTGAAGCTGAGAGGGATCTGGGACAACAGCCAGGTCCCCCAGAAGCAGCAAGCTTTGTAGGGAATGTGCTCTAGAAGTCACCATTTCTGAAACTCGGCTGCTGCTGCACATCTTGGAAGAGGAATATGTAGCCAAGCTCAAAGCAAAGGTATTTGGAGAATTGAAATCTTGCATGCCAGGAGACCTTGATCCATAACCTGAGAAGCAGATCTGGATCCAGTCAAATTGAGGTCAAATTCTGATCAACTTCTCCACAGTCAGTAGAAGAAAAAAGCAACTTGATGTCTGAGTCATATGTTTGGACACTAAAGATGACATTCAAGGGGATACTTAAATTCTAGGCATAGTAAATATATAGTAGATAGGGGTTGTTGCTTAAGTCAGTGCTTCTCAAGCTTTTAGATGCACACCAACCCCAGAGGGTGAAGATGGGGACATCTGAGTGTCTGCATTTTTTTGGTACTAGGATTTGAACCCAGGAGTGCTTAACCACTGAGCAATATCCCCAGCCCTTTTTAGTTTTTATTCTGAGACAGGGTCTTGCTAAATTGCTTAGGGCCTCACTAAGTTGCTGAGGCCAGTCTCGAACTTGCAACTCTACTGCCTCAGCCTCCCAAGTAGCTGGGATTACATGCCTTTATCACCATGCCCAGCAGGTGTCTGTGTTTCTAACTTGCTCCATGCTGATGCCTATGGTTCACAGGTCATATGTTAAGTAGCAAGACCTTAGAAGATAGGATGCAGATGACCCTCAACTGATGCTAAAAGAAATCTGAAATAAATTGGGGCTCAGTTGCAGAACACTTGCCTAGCAGGCACAAGGCCCTGGGTTTGAGACCCAGCACAGACGGAAGGAAAAGAAGAGAAGGAAAGGACCCATCCAAAAATGTGAACATGTTCAACTTATAACGCTACACTTGGGCTCCTTCCCTAAAGCTCTTTCTGCTAGCTGCCCAAGGAATCACCTTTGTTGTCATGTATCATTCCCTTCCCTTCTGGAATAGTTCATCTTCTTAGAATATAAGAAGGATACACCAACCCTTGGCAGTTCATGAAATTTAAGATCTGACCTGCCAGGGATGGATGGGAGGCAGGACAAATCAGGAGATCTCAGTAGCACAAGCTTTGGGACCGCCTCAGGATGTACCACAACACACCAGAATTCTCTGTGTCTCTACAAGTTTCAAGTTTTGGTCAGGTGTTTTATCTTCAAGCTCTAACATAAATGAATTAAATTTGTGTCTGTTATACCTTTTTTACCCCTTGTATGGCATCCCTTGATGTTTATTTTTTTTTGAGGGTGGGGGACTGGGGATTGAACCCAGGTGCACTTTACCACTGAGCTATATCCTCACCCATTTTTATTTTTTGAGATAGGGTCTCCCTAAATTGCCCAGGCTGGCCTCCAACTTGCAATCCTCTTGCTTTAGCCTCGCAAGTCTCTGGAATTACAGGTGTGCACCAGTGTGTTCGGCTCTTAATATTAATCTTAACTTGCTTTTATATATGTATAAGTGTGTGTATGTGTGTGTGTGTGTGTGTGTGTGTGTGTGCATGTGTGTATGTATGCACACACCTAGGGGAAAAGAAGATGGAAGTGAAATGGCATAATGTGACTTCCCCAAAATAGATTATTAAAAAGTCCCTGGTATAACACTCTTAGGACATTTAAAATATTCTGCATTATATGTGTTGGCCAACATGTGTTTGGGATTTATAACTAAAATGTTCTCTGTGAGCAGGAGTGATCTTTATATCTTCACAAAATAAGCTTGGCTTTTATTTTGATTTTAAAAAATTCTAATTGCTGTATTTCAAAGGGCTGTTTTTAGACAGAGTTTCTCCCTAATCATAGGGATATGTGTCTGGAAATATCCTCAATAGAAGAATTCAGGATTGGGGCAATAAAATGATGAGTAAGAATCTGGGTTTCGTTCTTTTACTTACTAAATGTTAGTCAACTAATTTTTCTAAAGCTCAATCATGTCTTTGGCATCAGAGCAAGTGTCAAGTTTCTTATAAATTTGTTTTGATGGTTAAATAAAATTCACATAAAATGCTTTTGAACCGCTTTGAAAAGTTAACCGTTTGTGTTATAACTATTCTTATGGAACTTGAGACTTCCTGAGAAAAATAGGGGGGAGTTTGAAGGCAAGAAATAAATATGAAAGCACTTAAATTCACTTAAATATAATGATAAAGACAAAAACCAATAAAAATATATCAACAATGTCTTATATTTCTTAAATTAGTAATAATGAGTACAGTTCTAACACCTCCATTTATCATTTTTTTGTACACATATTTTGTATGCCTTCAGGATTTTTACTTCTTTAGAGTTTCAACAGAATGTTTTAAATTTTGTTTGGCTTTGTGCCAGCTAATCTGCATGCTATAAGATGTTTGATTCCTGAGTCTGACTCTCTCCAAGTGTCCAAAGCTTTGTTGTTTGATTTTAACAGACTGAAGCTTTTCTTCTCCTAGACACTGCCCTTGGGTTCTGTTTCTTTCACAGAGAGGGAGATGACTTGGAGGGTTAGAGTAGAAAAGGCTTTGGGTAACAGTATTGACCCCACAGGGCTCCACTGGACCCCTTTACTGCCCAGGAGCATCCAACCCTAGCCCTGGCAGTTGCTGTCCTGCTTATACACCGTGAGCACAGAACTACTGGGCATGTGTGTGCTGTGTTGTTTTTAATATATTCTATTATCTATGCCAGAGTGATTTGTTGTTGTTGTTGTTATTTACCTTTATAGTGCTGCTCATTGAACCCAGGGCCTTGCACATGCTAGACAAATGCTCTACCACTGAGCTATACATCAGCCTCCATTCTTTTTTAGAAACAACTTAGCTTTCCACCTGCCCATCAATTTTCTGCCTTGCATATGCCACTGCCAATAAAGAAGTCCTGGCTGCACTGCCTTCCCTGGCCATCAGGTCTCTGGGGCCTTTGGAAGATGCGTCCTGGGCCCTCCACTCTGTGGTGAATACTCACTCCCTGTCCCACACAAACTACTTGACCAAACTGGTGGCCCAAGCTTGCTGGGCTAGTAGGGAGCCAGATGGTAGCTTCAAGCCTGAGCTTAAACACATGTTATACATAAAATATACAAACACATATCCAAACATATAAGTATATACTTTAAATATTATGTATTAGGGGCTGGGATTGTGGCTCAGTGCATGAGGCACAGGTTCAATCCTCAGCACCACATCAAATAAATAAATAAAAATAAAGGTATTGTGTGTCCATCTACAACTAAAAAAAATTTAAGATATTATGTATTAAATATATGTATAGTCTAAAAATGGTATTTCCTCTTTTTTCCAATAATCACAACAGGAATGACTGGCCACTCCTATAAGCTGGATATTTTCAGAGTACCAAAGTGGCATCTAGACAAATTTACATATATTAGAATATCATTCAGAAAATACTCACATCATGGTTGAGAAGGGATTACTGCCTCGCATCCCCAAACTCAGGCACTCAATTTAAAGATCTTATTAGAATTGAATCCTGCTCTTATTATAGAAAGAAACAGAACCTGATGGAGAGAAATAGGAAATGAAAAAGTCAAGACTTGAAAAGGAAATCGGTGGAAAAAACTTTTATGTTCCTTCATGTTTTTATCTAAAGAAACTGACTCCCAAAGTACGAAACCCGGAGGAAATAAATAAGGCAAGTATCTATTTTGGGGGGTGATTAGGCCTTCCTTGGCAATCCCCCACTTTATTGAAGATGTTGCTACTTGTACATTTGAAGGATTTTTTTCCTTGGGTGAGACAGGCATTCCTTGGCCTTCTTGGAGTCAGGATTCAAGATCTGCTGATTCAGGGAGCTGCTCTTGGCCACCACAATCTCATCTACAGTCACAAGCTGCAGCACTGCTTCAGCCACTGCTTGAAGTCCTTGGGCTTTGGCCGTTAGGGTGTCCCACACCCCCTCCTGGGCCACATTTATTATCCCTTCAGTTCCCACTCCAATTAAAAAGTTCCCAGCCTGGTGAATTCCACTCATTTCTGCCATCACCTGTGAAACACCTAAGCCTGCATTCTCTGCCAAGGTTTTAGGAAGAGACCTCAGGGCTTGGGCAAATGCTAGGAATGCTGGACCGTTTGGCCCTTCCAATTTGCTTCCTTTATCTGAGAGCATTCTGGCCAGGGCCATCTCCACAGCGCCAGCTCCTGGAAGCAGTCTGGGATCTTGACACAGCTGGAAATAGGCATCAATGCCATGGTAGACAGCTTGTTCTGCACCCCGCAGCCCCTCAGCTGTGGCACCCCTGAGGACCAACGTGAGGGCGGGGGTGCCCACAGATTCGCACTCAAATAGCACAGCCACACCGTTTACCAGCTCCTGTCTGTAAATCCGATGGCATCTCCCTGGCTCCAGGGGAGGAAGCAGATAAGTTAGCAGGGGGGTGCCCAGCACCTCACTCAGATAAGCCACCTCCTTCCGGGACTTGGCTTGAATCACCATGATGCCATAATTGTCGGCCAGGATGAGGGCTTTCTTATCAATGTCCCCCCATACCACTGCCACATTAATACCTCCAGCTGCCAGCTGGGCTACTTGCTTTTCTAGTAATTGATCGCTTTCTGTCATAAATTTAGTTAGGTCATTGGGGTTAGAGAGATGGGCAGTTGCTGGTGCATTTGGGTTGGCAGGACCAAAGGGACAAACAAACAGAGCCACTCTGGCACCAGTCAACACTGCGGTCATTTGACCACAGGGTTCTCCGGATATTGCTAACCCTGGGAGGAGGTGCGAATCCTTCAGGGTCCCTCCACGCAGTGTGCACACTCCAACGCGCTCAGGCTTGAAGCTACCATCTGGCTCCCTACTAGCCCAGCAAGCTTGGGCCACCAGTTTGGTCAAGTAGTTTGTGTGGGACAGGGAGTGAGTATTCATCACAGAGTGGAGGGCCCAGGACGGATCTTCCAAAGGCCCCAGAGACCTGATGGCCAGGGAAGGCAGTGCAGCCAGGACTTCTTTATTGGCAGTGGCATAGGCCTCCCGGAGCTGGGTGCGAGGAAGCCCCGCCCTCAGTAGGTGCTCAGCCTGCTCCAGCAGGGCTTCTATCAGGAGAACCACGAATGCGGTGCCGTCCCCACTATTTTCTGCCTGTGTTTGGGCTGCTTCTCGGACAAACCTGGCTGCTGGGTGCTCCAGCTGCAGGGCCCTGAGGATGGCAGCAGTGTAGCCCGTGCACACAGTTTCCCCATTATCTGTTACTAGGAACTTCTGCCGGCCTTGGGGGCCATAGCAAGGCCGGATGACACTGGCCAGGGTCTGGATTGCAGCTGTGCTGCTCAGCAGGTTTTCTTGTACCCCTCCTGGAGTTCTTCGGCTGTCCTCCAGGCTGGGCCCCAGCCTCTTAGGTAGTTCCAGGGCTGGAAGGACTCTGCTGCCCATCGCCTGGAAGAGGGGACCCCGTGGTCTGTAGAGATGCTCTAGAGACAGCAGTGATCTTTGAAGCTACTCTGGGGCTCAGTGGAAGCAGGAATCAAATGCCCATTACCTGATACGTGAAGAAGTCAACCTGGAGAGGCACTCTGGCTCAAGTCCAAGCATGATCTGCAGGAAGCTCAGTCCTAAAACCACCCCCAAAACTGATTCTGTAAGGGAGCTGGGCTCTTGGGGCTTCTGACGCTCAGTAGCTGAAATGGGATCTTTAATTGATGAAATCACAAAGTGGCAAATGGAACTAGTGGTAGGGAATGAGGTCACAGAAGGATGGTTAGAATTGGGAGGCCCTACTGGCAGGCAACAGCCAGATCTTATTGTCCAGCTGTGGGGTCCACATACAAGGCCAGTGTCATCCAGCCTTGCTCCAGACCCCAGAGTTTCTTATAAGCTGGGGCAACAATGAAGAGGAAATGAGACAAAAATACCTACCCATTTCAGATTCCCAGCAGCTCTGGGGGCTCTTTTATTTGTTTTTGAAGGATAACAGAGAGATGGTGTCTGTGTTTTGTTGTTTTACTTTCTTTTGGAGAGCTGTGTAACTCTAGTCGTGTGTTTTGCTGTCTGCCTGCTTTGCCTTTTTGGCTATCTTATCAGCATGTGCCTGTTTATCAGGTTCCTTCAGGTGTCTGTGGGTCTGCTGGCCTTTAAGGTTGCCTGTGGGAGGCAGCAACAGTGTATGTACCTGTGCAGCAACTCCCAGTGCCAGTGATGTCTCGGAGCTGGAACAGGCAGCTCACAAAGGAGGGGAAGATGCTGACAGCCTACAAGTCATAAAAATAGAAATGGCTCCAGAGGGTCAGGGTGGTGGAAGACCAGCCTGACCCTAGTGGTAGCCCTGAGGCAGAAATGCTAATTGCCCTTCTTACCCTCAGCCCTTGGGATTTAAGTCCCTCTGGGCTGGGGCTGCAGCTCAGTGGTGGAGTGTATGCTTAGCATGCACCAAGCCCTGGGTTCAATCCCCGATAACACACACACACACACACACACACACACACACACACACCAAAACTAAAAGAGTTCTTGGGTTCCATCCCACCAGTGCAAAAACAAACACCCACCAAGCAACCACTCAAAATAAAGGCAAACAACAAAAACAAAAACTAGACAAAACAATCTGGGCTGGGGTTGTGGCTCAGCAGTAGAGCACTCGCCTAGCACGTGCAGGGCCCTGGGCTCAATCCTCAGCAACACATAAAAATAAATAAAAATAAAAAACCCCCCACAATGTAGGTCCCTTCCTTTCACGTCCTGTCTTTCCTCCTCCTCCCTTTCCTCATACAGAATAATGATGCTTCTTTAATTTAACCAATGTTTCTGTAGTGCCACTGTGTTCAGCACAATGAGAAATACAAAGATAGGAACTTAGAAACTATCAGTGAAACAGATTTGAACCTAATGAATCCAGCATTTGATGGGGGTTAAGGAGAGTACCAGGTGGGACTGATGAACACATCTATCCATTGAGTTAGGGGAAATCGCCCATTTTTCATTTGGAGAAAATTCTGTTTACTTTGTTTATTGGCCAACGTTCTAAGAAAAAATAGGGCTCTGAAACTGACGACACTTTCCAGGGGTAATGAATGATAGGATGGTGGGTATTAGTTTAATATTTCCACAGAGGAAATGACTGCAAGAAAGAAAAGGAAACATGCCATAATGAAAGTTCAATACAGCTAAGGTTAAAAAGGAGATCATTTTGGAGGGGAAAAAACATTTTTCTTTGAAAATTTGATTGCTTTTGTAAGATCATTAATATAATTTTAAAAAAAGTATTTAGAGGGGCTGGGATTGTGGCTCAGTGGTAGAACACTTGTCTTGAATGTGTGAGGCATTGGGTTCGATCCTCAGTACCACATAAAAATGAATAATAAAGGTATTGTGTCATCTACAGCTAAAACATTTTTTAAAAAAGTATTTAGAAAGTAAAGGTCACTTGGGATCCCAACCTGGAGATAACTATTTTTATTTTTTGATGAACATTTTTACTTTACATGTATTATATGCATGCATAGGTAACAATTTTAAATAAGTAGACTGACACATGTATGCTATTTTGTAATTCTTTTCTTCACAACATTATCCTGGCTCAGAGAATGTTTCTAGAAAAATATTATTTTGTCTGAAGACCATGGACAACTATTTAGATCTCTGCCCCACCCACTTTTGTTTTCAGTACTTGAGAATGAACCTAGGGGTACTTTCCATTGAGCTCCATCCTCAGTCTTTTTTATTTTGAGACAAGGTTGCCCAGGCTGACCTGGAGCTTGTGGTTTTCTCTCAGCCTCCTGAGTCACTGAAATTTTAGGCATGGCTGCCACATACCTGGTTTGACTTCTTTTGATTTTGGATACTCCACTAAAAACATGTCCAGGTTTCTGAAAGCCTGTGATACCACCAGGTAACAAAGGTTGGTAATGAGGCAAAGATGACTTGCTGGTTTTATGGAAATGTAAAATGTATCGACCAACACAAAATGTAGCAGAGTACACCTGTATACATTGTCTATAAAGATACAGTTTCTTTCTTTCTTTGTAATAGACACTTCTGTAAAAGATGGTTTAGCTCTCTAACATTTTCATATCCAATCCACTTATTGTACAAAGTTGACTAATTGGGAAACGAAGGCAGATAACTGTCACTGTCTCCACTGGGCTTAGAGGGTGGGTACAGGCAGTTAATTGGGCCCTTTCCTTACCAGCAGTGAGAGCTGTGATTGGAGAAGGCACAAGGTGTAGCCACATCCAGGGGAACACTGAACCGTCTTCATGCGGAAAGCAGAGGTGAAGGATGGAAGTGAAGTCTTAAATGAGAACTGAAGAAAATGGGGGGGAAAAGGAGGAACTGGTCAGATGCAAAGAAGAGCATGGGGCAGTACGGTAAAGTTTGTAGTCCATCAAACGTAGTCCTGAAGATTGCAGCTGGTAAGGAGGAAGCAGGTGGGGCGGGGGAGGCAAGCACTTTTTGGAGGGTGGAGGGACTCTCCACCCATTGAACCAGGCCAAGTAATCTATATTCCACCTGAAGGGTTGTGGGTGAGATCTCGACTGTTTCTCATGCAAGAGTGTTCAACTTTATGTATGATCCTGTCCTGTGTGACCATAGAGCACAGAAGAGAGTTATCCTCTTAGCATTGTCAGTGAACACCGAAGATAGCTGATCTCGTCAATTAGGCCCCAAACTGTGTTTGTTGGACTGATTTTTTTTGATGTCTTTCTACACAGATCAAACCAACCACAGAATTACCAAATCTCAATTTTACTTTTTACTTTGTGGATATTGTCATTATTAAATTCACTTTGGAGGGTTTTATTCATCCTTCAGGTATATAGATTAGATGTAAAACAAATATAAACAATTTTTCATGCCAGGAAGAGTCTACATATGGTTAGGCCATTATATACATTTTAAAATATCAATCAATCAATCAATCTATCTATCATCTTTCATAATCTAGGCATTGGGGCACTTCTGGAGATGGAACCCAGGGCCTCCTGCATGTGAGGCAACTGCTCTATCACTTAAGCTACATCCCCAGCCATCTTAATAATATATATTTTTATCTGCTAAGATGTGTAAGCATTATTATAGGCTGCTTGGCAGTTTACTGGGCTGAATGATTTCCCTCCAAAAATTCATGTCCTTGCTGCAACCTCTGAATGTGACCTTATTTAGGAATAGAGTTCTTTGTGGATATAATTAATTAAGATGATTAACCCCAAGGGTTGGGATGCACACCAGCCACTAAGAGAAAGGCATGGAAGAGAGTCTTCCTCAGAGCCTGCTGGAAGAAACCAGTTCTATAGATACCTAATTTGTATTTCTGGCACCTGGAACTATAAGAGAATAAATTTCTATTGTCTTCAGCCACCTCAGTTTGTGGCACTTGGGGATGGCAGCCCCTAGGAATTTAATACAGTGACTTGAGTGCGTAAAAAGATGATGAGCATAGGAAAGGAGTGGGACAGGAGAGCGGGAGACCTGGTCACTTGAGAATTTCTAGTCTATTACACTTGCCAGCAGAATGTTTTCTGTACCACTCTATTGTGAATAGACACAGACATCAGCTCTGGCTTCCCTAAATTATGGTCTTGGACACAATGGATGTAATTTTTTTAGTGTAATTATTATTATTATCATTTTATTTATTACTGTTAATGTTTAAAATATAAATGACATTATTTAATATAAAAATCAAAAGTTTCTTCAATTGGTAAAAGAAGTCCACATTAATTAGACAATTCATTATTGGTGTTATCTTTTTTATATTTTTTAATCTGTTCCAATTAGTTATACATGACAACAGAATGCATTTTGATTCATTGTACACAAATGGAGCATAACTTTTAATTTCTCTGGTTGTACATGATGTGGATATAAGTATTTAATCTATTTGCATGTTTTTCTATGATTATTTTCTCATTGCCTCCTTGTCCTTTTTGTTTATCATTTTATACTCCTGCCAGGCTTAAAGTAGAGACCCTCAGAGAGCAAGACTCATAAGAAGCACTGCACAATTCCACTTATGCTTCATACTCTCATACTCAAATAAATTTTGAAGATTATTGTTCTGTTTGTTTTCTTCTCAGTTTCTTTAAGTTTTCCATCTCAAGGGTAAAATATATACATTACTGAAGTTTCTTTTTCTATTCTTTTTTTTTTTTTTTTTTTCGATGCTGGGGATTGAACCCAGGGCTTTGTGAAAGCTATGTAAGCCATTAACACTGAACTATATCCCCAGCAAGGTTCAATTTTAATGCTAAAAATATGAGTGCAAAAATGATAATATCTAGAATTTAAGTTTTTATTTATTTATTTTAGAATTTAAGTTTTCACCTATCCTTCCATGGCTGTGAAATTTTGGTTTCAAAAACCAAGAACTACCACAAGAACAGCAATGAATCTTGATGAACTGAAGACTTTTAAGACTTCACGGGAAACCAACAAGAGATGGAAAACATCAGTAGGAAACTGCGGAAGAGCTGCAGGAATAGTTTCATATTCACTAAAAGCAAAACAATAAAGACTGCACTCTAAATAAAAATCATTCAATGACAATTAATAAGCCTTCAATTAGTAAGACTGGACCTTTCTGTGAAGTTTTATTCACTGTCTCTTGTTTGCTAGACTCTCAAATAATCTTCCCTCTTGTTCTTATTGCAAATAAAAGTCCCACATAGTCCCCCACAACATTTAAAATATATATGCATACACTTGAAAGAGTCCAATTATTTCACTTGTTTAAAAAGCTTTTTGCAGTTGCATTATAGTTATTTCAACTATTTTAGAAAATTGTTATAAAGTAAAAGTCCCTTGTGATGCAGTCCTTCAGAGGTGATTGTTATTAACAGTTTAGTGAATATCTACCATGTTTTTTAAAATGCACATTTAGAATGTACTTATTAGAAAGTAGACATTCTAATTTTTTTTAAAAATTGCATTTGATCCCTCTTCCAGACACTCATATCTTTCTGACTATATAATCTGAGGAACCTCAGCTACATGATTCCTGGATTTTTGCCATGGAGGTCTCAGAGCTGTATAATTTGGATGATTGAGATGGAAAAACCTCTGGAAAACCTTTATTTGTGTTGAATAAGTATTCCTTGAATCCTTTATCAGCACCATGGCTTATATTTTATTTGCTCTGCCCATGGTAACTTCATGTCAATGAGTTGGCTATCGGCTTTGTGAAAACAGATCCCAGCTCCCTGTATGCTCAGTGGTCAGAGAAATGGAGATGTAAAGCCAGGCTTACTCATACATCAGCCTTTATCTTTCCCGAAGTATCTCTACACACAAGCTCTATTGCTACACATCCATGCACTCTACCCCATTTCTGCTCTGTCTTTATTTCCTTTTAACTCTCCAGCAGTAGTGACTTGCAATTTGCATATACACATCTACACTTAAATTCTCCCAAGTGTTGAAAAAGTGTATCAAAGTCAATTATTTTGATGTGTAATTTTGTGCAACTGAAACTCACAGTGGAAATGAGTATTCTAATTTCAGTATTGAGGACAGCTGAACATTTGGATCAAGAACCCAATTTTGAAGATGTACTTGTGCAATGTACAGAAATAAATGTAAAAGGGTGAGTTTTTATATTTGTTCTTAATAATAATTAACTTCAAATATACCACATAAGTTTATCAATAATTATATGTTGTATTTCTATATGTAACAGATACTTTAAATTTATAATTTGTATTTACCATATCAGCCCTCTCTCCCAGTCCCAAAGTTCATCTAGCTGTAAATTTAGTAAACTTGAAAAAACCTGCAAGGATTAAACTCTGAAGGATTAAAATGTCTATTTTACTATGTTCCTCATTTGGGCCATTAGGGGAAAAAAAACCCCAAACCCTATAGTTTCAATTTCAATAGGCTCTGGAAATCAAAGTGTGTATAATTTTCCCAAGTAGGAAACACAGTTCAAAGTTAATGTACTGGCTATTGGGAGGTAAAGGTGGCAACAACACTGCGGAAAAGAAGCAGATACTATTTTACCTTTCACAGTGCTGGGAAGGTGGAAGGAAAGCGCGCGGGGGCCCAGGGTAGGTGCCTACAGGGGGACAGTTTACCCCAGTCCTTCCACAAACGGCTGATTGGTCTTAACAGTCCCCTAGTCCCAACGTGCAGTTTCCAGTCCCTGTGGTGACAGTCCCTGCGTGGCTGTGCGCCTCGGGCTCCTCTAGCCGGCTCTGCCTTTCCGGAGGGGGGTCTCGGAGACACAACACACTGAACACCTCATCGTGTGTTTCAGCGTTTTATTTGCCAAGTTGTTGAGCTTCTTTTTGTCTGACAGCTTTATAAGCCCTCTCTGGATTTTTAAAAATGACGCTATAACCTCGCACTCTCAGCGCCACGGCACCGTAACCAACTTGCACCGCGTTTCTTCTGCACAGCCGCCTGCGACCCTGGACCCCGGGTGACACCGGGCCTGGGGCGCCGGCGGGGGTGCGGAGGCGTCGCGTGCCGGTGTCCCAGGGCCGACCCCGCTGGGCTCCGGATCCCGGACTCAAGTCCGCAGCTTGGCGCCGCCCGAGTCGGGGCGCAGTGGGGCCGCAGCCGCGCGGGCCGGCGCCGCGTCAGAGCGGGCGGGGCGCGGGGGAGGGGCGTGAGGTCACGGCGGCGCGTCCGCGGGCGGCGGCGCATGCGCGGAGCCAGCCCCGTGAGTGGCAGCGGGCGCGGGGGGCGGGAGGGGGCCGGGAGCGGGGGCGGGGGCGCCAGCGGCCGTGTGTGGGCGAGACGGCGGCGAGTTTGAGAGGTCTGTGGTGCGGGTCGCCCCGGGGGAGCCGGGCGCGGGCCTCGCGCGACGGCCACGGTGGGGTGTGTGTGTGTGGTGCACGCACACCCGCAAAACTTCCTCCTCCCCTGCCCCGGAGGGCGAGCGAGTGCGAGCGAGCGTGTGCGCGCGGGCGCGAGCGAGCGGGGGGCCGGCGCTCGCGCCGCCCGGAACCCACCACAACAACTGGAGCAGCTGTCAAAACTTCGCCGCGGCGTCTGACGGGCGGACTGCCGCCGGCGGGGGAGGGGCACCGCCCGCGACCCCCGCCCGCCCGCCGTCGCCCCCGCCGCGGCCCTTTCTCCGCGCGCCGCGGGGGCTGGGGGAGGGGCGCGGCAAGACCCCGGCGCCCCGCGGCGCCCCGCCCGCCGCCGCCCGCGCCCCACCCCGCCCCGCCCGCCGCGGCCCCCGCCCCGCACCGCCGCCCGGCCCGCCCCGCCCCGCCCCGCGGCCCCGCCCGCCCCGCCCCGCACCGCCGCCCCCGCCGGCCCCCGCGCGCCGCGAGCGCGCTCCCGCGCCGATGTGTGTGAGTGCGTGTCCTGCTCGCTCCCCGCGGCCGCCTCTCCCGGTACCTGCTGCTGCTCCCGGGGCTGCGGGAAATGCGAGAGGCTGAGCCGGGGAGGAGGAACCCGAGCAGCAGCGGCGGCGGCGGCGGCCGCGGCGGCGGGAGGAGCCCCCCAGGAGGAGGACCGGGACCCATGTGTCTTTCCTGGTGACTAGGATGTCGTCGGAGGAGGACCGGAGCGCGGAGCAGCCGCAGCCGCCGCCACCACCCCCCGAGGAGCCCGGAGCCCCGGCCCCGAGCCCCGCAGCCGCAGACAAAAGACCTCGGGGCCGGCCTCGCAAAGATGGCGCTTCCCCTTTCCAGAGAGCCAGAAAGAAGTAAGTTGAGCGCGCGGAGCCAGCGGCCGCGGCGGCGCGGGGCGCGGGCTGTCAGGCGCCCGCCCCCGGCCCGGCCCGCGCCCCCGGCCCGCGGGGGTGGCCCGGCGCTGGCGGACGCGGGGTCCCGCCGCCCGCGCCGCGCACTTTACTTTTAGTTCCGCCTCGCGCGCTGCCGCCCGGGGCTGCGCTGCTCGGGGACGGCTCGGTCGACTCCGTGGCCTGGCCGGGCGTCACAGGCACTGCGACGCGCACCCAGCTGGCGCCCCGGCGGGCGGCCGCGGCCCGAGCTGTCAAACGCCGAGGCCCGGGGTCCCGGGCGGCCGGCGAGAGCGGCCGGAGGAGCCGGCAGGGCCTCCTTTGTCAGCTGGCGGCTCTCGCAACTTTTCCTGAGCCAACCTGCCGCTGTTCCTTGGGGTGCGTTAAGAGCCCCGGGCTCCCTCTCCCCCACCCCCGGCGCCCTCCGCCGCCCGAGTGCACGGCCAGGTGCGGGCTACCCGGGCTGCGGAAGCCCGGCCGGCGCCAACACGGCCCGCGGCGGGGAGCTCCTGGACCCGGAGGACGCCGGGTGGCTGTTGCCCGACTTGCAGCCGCGGCTCCAGCGGGACTGGGAGGCGGTTTCAGTCCTTTTCGAGCGTACCTGAGGACCCTGCACCCCAGCCGCCGAGGTGTCTAGGGGTGGTTCTGCAAAATGGCAATTTCGGCAACTTTGCCTGTAAATTAAGAAACCCGTTTTATTGCCAGTGAGTCGCTCAGCTATTGTGGCTCTTCGGGGTGCTGTGGAAGATCCCTGCTTGTCTTTCTCGAAGTTGTAGAATGGCGTGTGCTGCTTACTCATTCCATTGTATGATACTCTCATTGAACTGCTGGTCGTGGAGGGGTGCGCTGGGACCTGTGCACGCCAGCCAGCCCCTAGACTCTGGTTCAGATGCAGTCGTTTAGGAGTAGTATTGTTATGTTTGGTGATTTGGAGTAAAAATAGTAGTGTTACTGAGCCATAGCAGGGCTGGGGTTGTGGGAACCCCTTAAGTTCCTAACCGAATGTACTTTTTTTTTTTTTTTAAACTACAAAATGATTCGGGGCCTTCAGTTGTCTCCATACTTTGTTGCCAGCTCTTACCTAGCTGTAACATGTAACAGATCTTGAGGGAAACAAGCACAGGATGAATCCATCTTTGTATTAGCTTCTTTGTGATACAAAGTTAGAGTTTGTTTATTATACCACTTGTAATACAATGTCGGATATGAAATACTATCGATATGCCTGCATTAACTAAAATTTGAGAAGGAAGGTGGAGTTTTAAGTAACTGTAGACTTCTCACCCCTTTTCTGTATTCTTTAAAGCATCATGGGACAAACCATATTAGGATTTTACTTCAATTGTTTCCCGTTTTTACTGTGTGAAAAATATTTCTTGGTTTCTTATTGAACATGAATTTAAGATCAGGTTTCATATTTGCATTTAAATTTCTTCTTTAGAAAGAAAGGGTAGTCTTGTCTATGCTCTCAACACTCCTAGCCTCCCAAGAAAGCAAGCATGTATGTACACACATGCACATGCTCTTATTATTGAAATGAGTTCAGTTGTATTAGTGCAAGTCCAGGGAGCACCGAAGGAATGTTGATTTAGTGTATTGATCACTTTCTTATTTTAGTTTTTATCTCATATTATAAATGAAGAAAAATATGGCTTTTTGAGGAGCGGAAAAATTTCCAGAGAATGATAATGTAATGTAACAATATAAATTATCAAAACTTTGGGAAATGTCTTGAGTAATTCTGTGTCTTGGAAGAATCTTTTCCTTTGTATTTATTAGCTAGTACACTATTCTTTTTTTAATATTTATTTTTTACTTATAGGTGTACACATATCTTTATTTTAAACTTATGAGGTGCTGAACATCGAACCTAGTGCATCAATCATGTTATGCAAGCTCTCTACCAAGCCTCTCCCCCCACCACCCCAGTACAGTATTCTTATAGGGAAAGTAAGTCTAGTGATAACTTTGGTTCCAATCTTTTAGTGAATTCTTTAAAATTAGGTGGCTTTTCAAGGGCATGGAATCTCCTCCAATTGCTTTAGAATTGTGTGAATGAAAAATAGCATGTGAAATAGAAAGCAAAGAGAAGGTTTTTCACTGTCTCCACACCATATTAGAATCCATGCTGAAAAGACCCTGTATTTGGTCAGTGGGCACCCTGAAAGCAAAACTGATGTGTATAACAAATGTAATTTAGGTTTATAATCATGAAATAATGTGAAATTGCAAACAATTCACTGAAGAAATGGAAGTATTCTTTGTGGAATGTAAAAGACAATGGTTTTAAAATGGGCAATGATAATTAGATGGTCACTAACTTAGTGGAATAAGTTACAGAAATAACATGACATTTTTTTAAATAGTGTATTTGTTTTTGGATTAAAAAATAGTAGTGCACTGCCTGTTATGCTTTCCTAGAGGGTGAATTTTTGGCAATTAAATAGAGCATTTTATTGTTTTAGCTAGCTTATTTTTTTGTGTATGTGTTTTATCATATTTAAAAAGCACAGACTAGGGACTAGGGTTGTAGCTCAGTGGTGGAGCACTTGCCTTGCACATGTGAGGCACTGGGTTCCATCCTCAGCACCATATAAAATAAATAAATAAAGGTATTGTGTCCATCTACAACTGGAAAAAAAAAAGCATAGGCTACATACTTACTGACTTTACATTAACTATTTAAAAAATTATGTTTAGTACCTAAAATTAAAATATTTGAAGTTATTAATTTTAGAGGTACAGTTTGAAAAGTGGTACATAAATAGTGATTTCCTCTTGTACAAATGTCAAGTGGAACACTGAAATTTACATTTGTCTTAAAGTTCTCCTCAACTGTAAAGACTATCTAATTATTTGCTTATTTGGAGTAGCTCATAATCTTTTATCAGGTCTTACCACTGGCAAAGTGACTCATGCCAGGGTGAGTACATGTAAGAAGTCTAATGATTTTTCTATTAACAGAACTTTTCCTGAAGCTTTGATTTTATTTTCTCCTTCCTTAGACCATAAATTCACATTACTAAGTTGGGAAGCCAAAGAAACATTCTACCATATTTCTTACCAAGTTATCAAAGCTGATGTGAGGAATAGAGTGGGGATGGTGCTGTATCCGCAGGTGGTAGGGATAGGATTTGTCAGGCACTGTCCTTGGCCCTTTTTGAGTCAACTGTTTATACCCTGAACCACTGTCTTTTCAGAGGACAGTTATTATATTAGAGAGCTACCTTGAGCATAATTACATGGTTCACATCCCCTCCCCCACCCCTCACCTGCAGTAACTGGGAATAGAACCCAGGGCCTCATGCATGCCAGACGGCTACTTCCCAGCCCTGGAATAAACTCTCTGATCTGTGTGTGTGTGTGTGTTTCTCTTTCTTTAATTTTTTTCTATATTGTTTTGGTCTCCTTTTATCTTTTAATTTCAACAAGTTGATTAATTCCTTCCTACTTTCTCAAAAATCTCTTTATCGTGTTTCTGCTACAGTGGCTATTTTCAGAACAACTTGGCAAGATAAGTTACAAAAGTTATGGGGATGTGACTCAGTGATAAATGGAGTGACATGGAAATAATTTATTTTTTTATGATGACCCTTGCATATAAATGTATGCTGGTGGTTATTGTGAAAATATAGTAGAAATACCAATTTTGAAATTAGAATTGGAAGTGTCAGTTCTTTACTTGGAGAATTTGAGGGACTTAGGAACAAGTTACGGACAAACGACACAGCTCTTTTTATACTTCAATATTTTAGAAAAGGCCTATACAAAATATAGAATTATTCTACATTTCTTTTCTTTTTTTTTTGATACTGAGGATTGAACCTAGGGGTACTTTATCACTGAGCCACATCCCCAGCTCTTTTTCATTTTTTTATATTGAGACAAGGTCTTGCTAAGTTGCTTAGGTCCTCACTGAGTTGCCCAGGCTGGCCTCAAGCTTGTGATCCTCCTGCCTCAACCTCCTGAGTCCCTAGATCACAGGCGTGCATCACCACACCTGGGGCTTCTGTTGTTTTATGACAGCAGGATTATGTACGGTGCACAATTGTGAAATGGTTTGAAAAGTCTATGCTTTCTATTAGCTTGTTCTTAGATCTTTCACGTTACACAGCATGTAAGTTGTGCAGGCACCATGTGCAGGGACGGACAGTCAATTCTTCCAGATTTACTGTGGCAGAGAGAAGTCCTCAAAGATTTAGAGAAGTAGTACTTGAATTAAGCCTTGAGGGATTGCTGAAAGTAGAGTGAAAAGAGAGAGAATATATAGTGGGCATGAAATTATTGAGGAGGGAAGTTACAAAAGTGTTTTCCTGGTGAGTGTAACTAGGAAAGAAGCCTAATATAGGGGATGGTACCACACCATGATGGTTCTTGAAGATAGACTAATCAGTGTGGGCTTTATACTCTGGTTCAGACCCTGGGTGACTTGCTCCGTGAACCCAATCACAAAAGCGAACACCAGTGAGAGTAGCAGAGGAACCATGCAGCTGAGCCTAGCCCAGCTTGTAAAATCATGAATAAATACAATGGTTGGTTTAATCTATTTTGTGGTGGTTGTAGATCAGCAGTATGTAATAGACGCAGACGGCTTGGCTTTATGAGTTAGAGCCTCTAAGAACTTAATATGTGGGATACAAACTATAACAAGCGTACTCTTTTTTGAACTTCTTTTATTGAGATAGTTAAATGAGGCTGTCCTCTGCTTTTGGCCCTTATTTCCCTACAATATTTTGAAATAGAGATAGGTTACTGTTGTTGAGTTTAAATGATACTTAAAAATGCAGTTATCTCTGTAGATTGGACTATAATTAGATAATAATAGGAAAATAGCAGAATTAAAATAATCAAAATTAAAGAAAGGTATTATTTTACCTTTTTGACTTACTAACAGAGATCTCATATATTTATTTTTCTATATCATGGACTCTGTTGAAAGATCTGGGTTGTTTTTCTGAGCCTATTGCCAACAGCAGGGTGTAAGGATTCAGTATGTGTGATAGATAACTTCAGAATAATAGTGACTTGAATTGGGTGTTTTATTCTCTTTCACATCAAATTCTGGAATGTGGGCAGTAGGCTGGTATGGTGCCTCTGCACCACAGTCACCAGGGTCTTGTCTCCTATCTTACTACTTAGAGGTTTCTGGAGTATAGCTGTTGCCCTAAGACTGCATAATGGCTTCTAGAGCCCCAGTTATTCTGTCTTATGTCCCATGAAGCAGATTGGAGGAAGAGGAGACCAAGGGTACACTCTCTCCCTTTGAAAAATACTTCTCAGAAGTGGCATGTTTTAGCTTTTGTGTCATGGCTGGAATCTAGGCACAGTAGCCCGTGTAGCTGCAGAGGAGGCTGGGAGTGCAGTCCCTTTGCTGAGCATGTTGCTGCCTAATATGCAGAGTCTGGTTACTAACTTTGGGAATGGTGAACGATGAAGCAGCTAGAAGTCTCTCCCATGTTGAGCAGTTTATAACATCTAATAGTGATGTTGAACCACTTGGGGTGGCAAATGATTGAAGGCCAGCCCCAGTTGATGGGTAGTGTTTGCAGTGTTCTGTTGAATTCTGAGTCTCTAGTCTATTTTTTTTTAAGCTGAGGATTGAACCCAGGGCCTTACACATGCTAGGCACACGGTTTGTACCTCCAACCCTAGTTTAGTGAACTCAGCATGGTAAAGATGTAGTAGAAGTTTTTATTTTGTGGAGAATAGATTAATAGTATGTTCCCACTTAAGTACTACTTTTGTCCCTTTTATGGGGGGGGGTTACTCAGGATTGAACTCAAGGGCACTTTTCCACTGAGCTACATCCTCAGCTGTTTAAGACAGGGTCTCGCTAAGTGTTTAGGGCCTTGCTAAGTTGCTGAGGCTGGTCTCGAAATTGTGATTCTCCAGGGGCTGGGGTTGTGGGTCAGCGGTAGAGCGCTTGCCTAGCACATGGGAGGCCCTGGGTTCCATCTTCAGCACCACATAAAAATAAGTAAATAAAGATATTGTGTCCAACTAAAAAATAAATATTAAAAAAAGAAGAAGAAATTGTGATCCTCCTGCCTCAGCCTCCTTTATCACTGGCATACACTATCATGCTCAGCTCCTCTGTGCCTTTTTTATATGCAGTTAAAGTTTTGTAATCTTTTCATTGAAAAATTAATTCTGCTATTCTTTGATTGTTTTTGTTTTTTTCCTTTAAAAACATCATACTTACATTTCTTATTTTAAAAACTTGCTGATAGACCAGAGTTCCTGTTTTGTGCAGAATAGTCTTAACACTGAAGTTGGGGTGATGTGGAGAAATACTAAGTACTGTTTATGTGTGTGTCAGAACCTCTAGATTATGCTGTGGTAAGAAAGAAGTGCAGTTTTTAGTGGCTTCATCCTCAGGGGTTTATTTCCTGCTTGCGTTGTGTGTTTGTCATGGGCTGGATTGGCAGCTCTGCCCTTAGCTCTGGAGGCTGAAGGGGGCTCCACTCTGTCCTTCCACTATTGCCAGTATTGGAAAAAGAACATGGTAGATGGTGCTCTGGCTGTTAAAAATAGCACCCAGAAGTGGCACGTCAGTTCTCTTTGTTTCATTGGCTAGAAAAAGTAGTGTTGTAGTACCTAACTTCATGGGGACAAGGAAGTAAAACCCAATCATGAGTCTGGAGAGAGAACTGGAAATACGTGGTGAAGAGCACTAATGAACACTAGAGAGGGTAGCCCACAAATTACTTGGCTTTGGAGTATTTTTTGTTACCTATGATTGAATGTGACTGGTAGACTTTTATATTACAGCATTTTAATTAAGGAGTTGTATTTAATATACAATTAAATATAAAAGACATTTCCAGAGCTAGAAATAATACAGGAAGCATAGGGGTTTGACTCTTGATTCTTTCTTTACTGTGCTTCATGCTTTTGTTCTTCATGGTTTTGTTCCATTTATGTAGATGGGAGGAGGGAAGGAATCAGATATTAATATTGCTATATAATGTAATGAGTTATAGGTGACTTAAAAATCTTTTTTCTTTTTCTTTAGGATATGTTCCATAAGCATATGTTTTTTTCTCAGTCAGGTTTACTTTGTTTTCTATTCGTTGTCCCAGGAACATGTTAGACAAAAGGAACTTACTGAGCATCTATGGTGTACTATACATTGGAGAGACCAAAATAAAACAAGATCCCTTGCTTCAATTCCTCACAAGTCAGTGCATACTAATAATGCAGAATGAAATGTTATGGTAGAAGTTTGCATAAAGTGTTGAGGAAGTTTAGAGAAGGCAAACCTTATTTTAGGGAGTGTTTTTTTTTAAATAATTATTAGATGTTTATTATAAAATCTTAATACAAATATTGTCAAGGAAGAAAATGAAATTATCAAAAAATTATCCCACGCATATAAGAATATTATTATTATTATTTTAGTTACATCTTTATTTTTTATTTTTATGTGATGCTTAGGATTGAATCTAGTGCCTCATGAATGCAAGGCGAATGCTCTCCCTCTGAGCCAGAATCCCAGCCCCAAGAATATTATTTTTTATAGCATATTATTCTTTTTTATACAAAGATATAGTATATTTTTATATACATTTTTGGACTGTAAGCATAGGTGAACAATTTTATATAGATAGCATCATGTTGTACATTTCTCTTGAATCTGTAATTTCCTCAATAATATTTCATTTCTGTTAAAGCTATTTCACATAATATATTAAGGATTTTAATTCTTTTTTTTTTTTTTGTGGTGCTGGGGATTGAACCCAGGGCCTTGTGCATGTAAGGCAAGCACTCTACCAACTGAGCTATATCCCCAGCCTGGATTTTAATTCTTTTACATATCAATTGCAGAAATTTTTTCCAATATCTCCTTTAATCAATTTTCAATAAAAAGGAAAAATATTTAGAAAGTAATACACATCTATGATTTTAAATATATATTCATCCATACTTCTTTCTAGTAAATTAGTTCACTTTTGGTATTTAAATATATTTATTTATTTTATAGTAGAATGTATTTTGACATATTGTACACAAATGGAGCACACCTCTTCTTCGTCTTGCCGTACATGGTGCAGAGTCACTGCGGTGGTGTGATCGTACCTGTATATAGGGTAGTCTACCGTCTTCCCATCCCCACAGCTTCACTTCTCCTCTTACTCCCATCTACACAAACCAAAGTTCCTTCATTCTTCAATATCCCTTTCCCCGCCCCTCTATGGATCAGCATTCGGCCAAGAGAGAAAACATTTGGCTTTAGGTTCTTGGGGATTAGCTTATTTCACACAGCATGATATTCTCTAGTTCCATCCATTTACCTGCAAGTGCCATAATTTCATTCTTCTTTAAGGCAGGGTAGTATTCCATTGTGTATATGTACCACATTTTCTTTATCCATTCATCTCTTGAAGGATATCTAGGTTGGTTCCACAGTTTAGCTATTGTGAATTAAGCTGCTATAAACAATGATGTGGCTACATCACTGTAATATGCTGATTTTAAATCTTTTGGGTATGAACCAAGGAGTGGGATAGCTGGGTCAAATGATGCATCCATTCCAAGTTTTTTGAGGTATCTCCATGTTGCTTTCCATAGTGGTTGCATCAATTTGCAGTCTTATTTTAGGGAGTCTTGATAAATAAAAACAAACTTTCCCAAGAGAACTACTTTAGGAGCAGGGTAGGTAAGAAAATAGAACTTGGCTGGTATGTTTTAGACACTTCTAGTGCTTACCAGAAGCTAACCATATTTTAGTAATTATCACATGGCAGAATTGTTAGTTTCAGTTTTATAGATAAAGAAGTTGTTTCAGGAAAGTCCCATAGTGAGAGATTGAGTCAGGATTTGAGTCCGACTGACTCTGGCCTTGGCCTTTTAAGAAAAAATCTTGCTAGGTATAGTGGTGCACATCTGTAATCCTAGTGACTTGGGAGGCTGAGGCAGGAGGATTGCAGTTGAAGGCTAGCCTCCGCAATTTACTGAGAACCTGTATGAAAGTAAAAAGGGCTGCAATGTGGTTCAGTGGTTAAACATCCTAGAGGGTTAATCCCTGGTACAAAAAAACAGATAGACAAACAAAAACCAAAAGCCAAAAAACAAAAAAACACACTCATTTTATGTGGCAAAAGAGGAAGGGAAGGTATAAATTGGGATTTTTGATTTTTACTGCAGATAATAGGTAGGGGAGTCATTGAATGTTAAAAGAGAGGAGAAACATCATGCCTGTATTGGAAAAGCAACCATAAAACTGGAACTTATGTTCTGTCATATGTGATTTTTAAGCATCAAATGAATGACCTCTGATTTTAATTTCCGTCAGCAATAATTTTCAGTGTAATGAAGAATTTTAATTTTAACATGATTTTTAGTATAAAGCAATCTTGTGCATTTTTCGCTACATCTATTCATTAAATAGTACTTTTTGATGCTGTGCTAAGTGGAATTTTCTTAATTTCACTTAAAAATTGTTGCTAGTATATAGAAATACAATTGCTTATTGGTTATGTATTCTGTTATCTTGCTAAACTCACTTATTAGTATTAGTAGTTTTTATAGATTCTTCAGGATTTTCTCCAGACAGGATCATGTCATCAACAGATACCTTTAAATTTATCAGATTCTTAGCTTAAAAATTCCAAACCAGGTTTTATCCCAGGACAAACATCTTTCAAGTTCCTCCTTCAGTTATTGTGATTCTTAAGGCCTTTCCTGAATTTCCTGGTCTATGTATTTGTAGTTGGCAATCTAGCAAAGATGAGTCTTTGGTGATAAAAATCACTTAATTTTCTCCCTGAATCAGGTGAGTGTTAAGCAGAAAGACATGTCAGCTAATAGAAGTAAAAAATCTGTGCACAAATGAATAGTCACACTTCATTTGGAGAAGTTTTATAGTTTTCAAACAGCTGTGTGATATTGGGTAAATGACTTGATTTCTTAGTGCTTCAATTATTCCATCTGCTAAGTAGAATAATAACAGCACCAGTTTCTCAAGGTTGTTGGAATTGACAAGTGACTGTGGACAGTAGGTAGCATGGGGTCCTGTATTTGTATTAAATAGGCACAAGCAGTAAGAGAAGAGATCTGCCCAACTGACTTGTCAGAGTGCAGTGTGGGTTCTATGGAATGTGATTCTTAATCTCTCTGGAGTTATGGATCCCTTTGGTGTATTCTCTCTTTCAACAGTAGAATATGTACGTGAATCTAGATGTGTAAGTTTTGTGTAATTTGAGAGGATTCAGGGACAATCTGATGTGTATCCAGAAGCTTTGACGGGTTCAGGGTTCATAGCCCCTGGAACAAGAGCATTTCTATAAGCAGGAAGTGCTCTGTGATGGAAACTGTCTTGGGTGCAAGATGGGATGAAGTTTCTTTCTCCTCCATGCTGGGTCCTTGAAGGGAGTGTTTGGAAAGCAGACAGTATCATTGCTTTTTCTTCTTGTGAAAACTCTTCATAGATGATGATCTGTTGTGGGCCTTGTCATGTTGCAGCAGACTGTGGCTGGTGTGTGTCGGAAGTGTCTGTTTTGGTTGTGCCCTTTGGTTGTGCCCGAGCAGGCCCATGGAAGCATAGCGAGTGGCAGTGAGGTGCTGCACAGACAGCCTTAGGCTGCCTGGATTCAGTACTTCAAGTGCAATTAATAGGAAAGTCCGAGTGGAAACCCCAGTGTTGCAGAGTGAGAGCCGCACTGTCAGAACTCAGCTGAGGAAAGTGGCTGTGCATGTCTCCAGCTTGACCACAGGGCTTTCAACATTGAGCCCTAGTTACTAGTTTCTGATATTCTTTGGTTTATGTTTTTGTGAGTTTTTTTTTTTTTTAAAGATGATGAAGCATGTGAATGTATCCAAGTGTAGACTTTTTTTCTTTTTCCGTCACAGTAATAATTTGTGTCATGAATTGTCCTCCCTTTCTTTTTCTGACCTCATCTCTCCTCTTATTTTTCCTTTGTCTTTAGAATATAGCTCACTTGTTAGCCTCCCTGGCGACCCTTTACTCCTTCCGTCAACGCTTCTTTCTGTTGAGCCCCTTTATCTTCCTCTCCCTTCTCCCTGGGCTGGTGGAACTATTGCTAGAAGAGCTGGAGCATGGAAGCACTGCAGGGGTCCTGTGGTGACAGGTGTCCTGGATCCTCCTTACTAACTCAGTACTGTCATTGGAGAACAATGCTGGGTAAGAACTTGTCATTTGAGTTTAAGAAAACTAGTTTTGGGTTTAGTTATTGTCAGAGTTACATATCAAATGTTTATTTACAAGATCTCATACTTCTCAGTTGTATTTGTGAATCCTGTTCAAGTTCATGGTAACTTTTACCTACCCACGTTATGTAGGTTACTTCTGGTCTTTGGAGTAATTCTGGTAAGTCCCAAATAAGGTTGGGACTTATTTGAACTTTGATTAAAATAGAATTTAAGTTTAGTTTAAGATGAGCATGATTTAGATTCTTATTTAATATTGTTTTCTAAAACTTTGGAAATCAAACATTGCTCTTTTTCAGGTTGAGTCTGAATTTCTTCTACTATCATCATGTAACCTGTGGATGTTTAATCATGGAAATCTGTTACTTTGGTTACTTTAATTTTACTTAAATGATATGTTGCAAAAAATTTGGAACATGGGTAAAAAAATAAAAATTCACTCTTCCTTGCCATTCTAATGTACAAACTGTTACTCTGATCTGTTTCCAGCTTTTTCATGTGCACGATTTGCTTTTATGGAAGTAGTCATGGTAGAAATAAGATTTTGTTGCCTACTTTGCCTTTAACATGTTAAATTTTTTTTTTTTTTTGGTACTGGGAATTGGAAATGTTTATGTTATTAACCTTCGCAATATTTTTGAAGGGTACCTGAGTAAACTGAGTAGTCCCCCCACCTCTTTCTCCTGTTGCCCTGTCCACCAACCCCCCACCTTCTGCTGCTGTGTACATTACTCTGGCAAACATTTTTATATAGAACCCTTTTTTATATTTTGAGTTAATTTTATAGGGCAAATTTCCCTAGACTGGGTCACTAGGTTAAAAGAAAGAAAGATTTCAGGATTGACCATATGTCTTGACCAGAGTATAGGCTCTATTGTCCATTTTTTGGTTTCAAATTCCATCTCTGTCAGTTTCTAGTTGTTGGATTTATGTAAACTATTTAATTTCTCTCTGTGTATGTTTACTTACCTCACCTATAAAATAGAATTGATAACAGACTTCTTATTGTCATTGAGAGATTTAAGGAGAGTATACATGTTAAGAAAGCCTTAGAACAGCGTCTATTACTGAATTCTAAGTAGGTTCTACTAAATATAAACTCTTAAACTTTCATTAAAACTTTGAGGCCCTGAGTAGTGATGCATACCCATAGTCCCCAACTACCCCGGAGGCTGAGGCAGGGGGATTGCAAGTTCATGGCCAGCCTGGACAAGTTAGCAAGGACCTGTATAGAAAATTAAAGACTGGGGATGTAGCTCAGTGGTAGAGCTACCCTGACTTCAATCCCTAGGAGCAAAAATGAATAGGGATAGGGATGTGGTAGAGTGCCCTTGGGTTCAATCTCCAGTACTGTAAAAAAAATAAAAATTTAAATGTCTCTCCCTCAAAAATGACCATATCAGTTCATAATATCAGTGGCAATGTGTGGTAGGGCCAGTTTCCTTGAATCTTTTTGTTCATGGTGTATCAAAATCTTTGCTTAATAATTGGAAAACAGTACTTCAGTCTTAATTATTTACTTGATTTAGTGGTTCTATTGAACATTTAAAAAATTTCCTATTTGAGCTGGGCCTAAGGTAGCACATGCCTATAATCCCAGGGTTTGGGAGACTGAAGCAAGAGGATCAGAAGTTCAAAGCCAGCTTCAGCAACTTAAGTGAGGCCCTAACCAACTTAGCGAGACCTTGTCTCAAAATAAAAAATAAAAGGGGCTGGGTATGTGGCTCAGTGGTTAAGTGCCTCTGGGGTTAACCCCCCCCCCCCCAAATTACTGTTTGCATTTATTAATTTGTTTTGGTATTGGGTAATTTGAATCCAGGGGCAGTTTACTACTGAGCTACATTGCCACATACCCACTTCTTTTTATTTTTCATATAGTTTTTAGTTAGTTTAGTTATACTGTGTCCAATACCTTTATTTATTTATTTTTATGTGGTGCTGAGGATCTAACCCAGTGCCTCACACATGCTAGGTGAGCGCTCTACTGCTGAGCTACAACTCCAGCCCCTTATTTTTTGAGAGAGGTCTTGCTCAGTTGCTGAGAGTCTCATTAAGTTGCCTAGTTTGGCCTCAAACTTGTGATCCTCTTGCCTCAGCCTCCTAAATCACTGTGATTATAGGCATGTGCCACTGTGCCTCGCTGGTACTTGTATCTCTTGTGAATTGCCCAATCATGAGGCTATTTAATTATTGAGGGAATGGTGTTTTCACATATTATTAATTTAAGCTCTTTATATACATACAGACATTTGTATTTTGCCTCATTTGGTTATTCAGAAAATAATCTTTTGCATAGTGAAGTTCCCTTATTTTTTTTAACAAAACATTAGAATTTCCAACTTTTTCGAAAGTCAAAACATTTAAAAATATATATATATATTTATTTTTTAGTTGTAGGTGGACATAATATCTTTATTTTATGTGGTGCTGAGGATCGAACCCAGGGCCTTGCACATGCTAGGCGAGTGCTCTACGACTGAGCCACAGCCCCAACCCTGAAAGTTAAAACATTAGATGTTCTTTTATTTATCTATCTATCTATCTATCTATCTATCTATCTATCTATCTATCTATTTATTTATTTATATTTTGTGTGCTGGGGATTGAACCCAGGGCCTTGTGCAAGCAGTCTACCAACTGAGCTATATCCTCAGCCCTTGATGTTCTTTTTTTGTTCATTTTCATTCTCTTTCTCATTACTTGAGCACAGTACTGGGGGAGAAATAGTTTTAATCGTAGCATTGTCCCTTTACTTTGGTGATAAGTTAGGATTAGTAATATCTTCTTTTTCATCAAGAAAATATTGAGAAAGGCTGGGGATGTGGCTCATGCGGGAGAAGTTAAATTATTCATAAATTTAATGAAAAATGGTTTAACGTTTGAGCACAGATGAACATGTTACTTAAGTAAGTAGATCTGCTTATTTACTATCATCCATATCCTATTTTTCTTTAACTCATTGTTTTTTTCTAATTATATTGGCAGCTGTTAATGAAGCAGCCCTATGCTTTCATAAAGTACTTGACTTCACCTGCCCACTGTGTCTGCAGGTGACATTTAGAGGTTTGGGGGTTGTCATGTGGGACCGAGGGGACCATAGAGTGGGTGAGGGGAGTGGTGAGTTAATTAAAGCAGCGGTATTTGATTAATTTTACTACTGACAAGCTTCGGATGCACAGGATTATGCCATTGTGCAGCATCTTAATTTGGGTTGTGGTGGAAGGGCATAAAACCCAAAACGAAGGTGTGAAGGAAGTCTGTTGATGATGATAGGAATGATTTTCCCACATACAATATTTTTGGTAAACCCAATTTGAGTGATTCTCACCGTTGGCAAATATTTGTGTTTCATATATACTTTCTAAACGACTTTAACTTAATTAAGACAAAAATCCTGGCATTGGGGCTGGGGCTGTGGCTCAGTGGTAGAGCACTTGTCTTGAAAGAGTGAGGTACTGGGTTTGATTCTCAGCACTGAATGTAAATAAAAAAAGGTCCATCAACAACTAAAATAAATAAATTAGAAAAACAATCCTGGGATTGGGCTGGGGTTGTAGCTCAGTGGTAGAGTGCTTGCCTCATATGTGAGAGACCCTGGATTTGATCCTTAGCACCACATAAACAAAAATAAATAAAGATAAAGATATTGTGTCAATCTACAACTAAAAAAAATTTTTAAAAAATCCTGGGATTGAAACTTGTATACAATTTTTATTTGTATTTGGAAATGATTATGATAAACTATAAATAAAAATGATAAACTTTTGCTTTGTGTCTTCTAAACATTTGTTTAACATAATTTCACAGTTCATTATAGATGGTTCTTCCAGGTAACACTATTTAATTTGGTTATAAGAAAACAGTAGGGGCTGGGGATGTGGCTCAAGCGGTAGCGCGCTCGTCTGGCACGCGTGCGGCCCGGGTTCGATCCTCAGCACCACATACCAACAAAAGATGTTGTGTCCGCTGAGAACTAAAAAAAAAATAAATATTAAAAATTCTCTCTCTCTCTCTCTCTCTCCTCTCTCACTCTGTCTTAAAAAAAAAAGAGAACAGTAGACTTCTGTGTTTCTTCTAATCCAAAACCTGTGTTTCTAATTGGCCTGTCCTGTGTACAAGCATGAGTGATGCAGTTAGTATTTTTTTTTTTTTTTTTGGTACCAGGGATTGAACCTACGGGCACTTAACCACTGAGCCACATCTCCAACCCTTTTTGTATTTAGAGACAGGGTCTCCATAGGGCCTTACTGTTACTGCTGCTGGCTTTGAGCTTACCATCCTCCTCTCTCAGCCTCCCAAACTCCTGGGATCACAGGCATACACCACCACACCTAGCTGCAGTCAGTATTTTTTGGTACCAGGGTTTGAACCCAGGGGTGCTTAACTACCTAGCCATATCCCAGCCCTTTTTATATTTTATTTAGAGACAGGGTCTCTGGAGGTGCTTAAGGCCTTGCTGTTACTGAGGTTGGCTTTGAACTCGTGATCCTTCTGCCGCAGCCTCCTGATCTGCTGGGATTACAAGTGTGTACCACTGTGCCCTGTGTGCAGTCAGTGTTTTTGTAGAAGGCTGCTGTCTTGATTTTGTCTTAGACCTTAACTCCTTTTAGTTTTATGATTTTTGGACTTTAGTGGGATTGCCATTACATTTTAGATTTGGAGAACATTTTACGGAAAGTGATACTGTATAATCAGGGTTCTTGAATTGGTAAGATTTTATAGAATACCAGAACAGAAAAAGTAATTTCTTGACCTGGCCTCTAAAGAAGTAAAGTCCATCCTTGACCTCTGCTTACCCTGTTCTTTCTCTCCTCCTATATGGAAAGTCTAAAACATTTCTTTATTTTAAAATAGGTATTCTTTGGTAACCCAAGACCATTGTTAAATCATCATTTAACTCATTTATTAGTTTATTTGAACAACAGAAGTAGGTTGCAGTTACATAATGTTTTTGTTTGTTTAGTCCTAGGAGTGGAAAACATTTGGCCAGCTTTATGAAGGGTTAAAAAAAAGGAGAAACTGTTTATTGAACAGGAGGATGATTGTCCATAATTGTAGATGCTGTTTTGAGGTTTGGAGAAGGTGGTTTTAAAAAAACACTTATAGGTCAGCACCATGGTGCGTGCCTGTAATCCTAGTGACTCAGGAGGCTGAGGCAGAAGGATTGCAAGTTCAAGGCTAACCCTAGCAACTTAGCAAGGCCCAGAGCTGGTGAGACCCTGTCTCAAAAAAAAAAAAGCCCCCCCCCCCCCCGTGGTGTGTGTGTGTGTGTGTGTGTGTGTGTGTGTGTGTGTGTGTGTGTTGGAATGTAGCTCCGTGGTTAAGCACCCTTGGGTTCAATTCCCAGAAGAAAAAAAAAAAAAAATCAAAACCCCTCTTAGAAAAGTAAACAACTATAAATGTGAGGAAGAAATATTGGTCGCAGCATCTTAATTAGACATTTAAATGAAAACTTTCCTTTGTTAAATGACTCTGGTTGGCAGACTGAGGCCTAAGTAGGACTTTTTTGGCCTACACTGAAGATCTTTTCAGATGTTTAATATTTATTTTTACTTCCTTACTCCAGAGATCATAGATTGGAAAAGATTTACTGATAGGATTAACCTAAGGTGTTTTTTTTTTTTAATGTTGTGATGCAGATTGATGTGTGTTTCCCCTCTTTGTTGTGTAATCTGTTGCTTCCAGCCAAATTGCTTTAAATAATATAAAGTGATAAAAACGTACTTATTGCTTTTTTTGGAATTAAGCATTGAAGGGGAAAGTTCCTTTAAATGGTTTGCAAAGAGTTAACCTTGAAGGCGTCTCCCAGGCTGTGGCAGGATTCCGGGTCTGGGCTTTTGAGAAATCCATCCCACCTTTTTTAGATGCCTGGAATATGTCGGATCTACTTTCCTTAGTGGTGTTTCTATCTCCTCCTCCTTGGGTGCCCCCTTTTTCTTGTAGGTTCTGGGCGTACGTGGTGGTGGTGGTGGTGGTGGTGGAGGAGGAGATGGTGGTATGTGGCCAGAGGGTAGTGGCCCTGGAACTTTCAGAGTATTGATGCATCTTTGATTCTTCTTGCTTGGGCACCAGGTTGGCAGGATGTGGTTGGGAGCCGCTGATGCTGCCTGCAATCTCCAGTGGATCTGCAAGGTTGCGTTACTCACCCTAGCGATGGGAGCAGGGTTCATAAAATGGTTTAGATGTGAGATGTAAGATGATAATAAAAAGAACTTGAACTCCAGATGCCCTAAGGCTGAGAAGTTTTTATAGGATCATATTTTTGCATCTGGTTCTGAAGGATGACTTGTCTTGGAGTGTATTATTAAAAATAAGTCAAAACAAAAAGAACTGTTGTCTTTAATGTTATTGATCATTAAATTTGGTAGCACTAGTTATGGAGATGTATGTTTTTATCATGGAATCAAATCTAGATTGGAAGGAACAAATAATCATAACAGTTTTGTATTCTGTATTTGGAAGTTGGTTGATAAAAGAGCAATGGGGGAGGCCGGGTTGTGGCTCAGTGGTAGAGCGCTTGCTTAGCATACGCCAGGCACTGGATTCTATTCTCAGCACCACATAAAAAAATAAAATAAAGGTACTGTGATCATCTACAACAACAAAAATAACAAAAACAACAAAGAGCAATGGGAATAAAATGTATCTCCCTTCTTTGCTTTTCAGGGTTTTTTAGTTAGTGTCATGGAGTTTTATTAGTTATGCTAGAATAACAGCATTTTGAGTCCAATTCTGAATAAGTTTATGTGTGTATATGAGACATACTTTTGTAGAATATTTAAATGATAATAGTATATTTTTCTTTTTCTTTTTTTTGCAGTGCTGGGGATTGAACCCAGAGCCTATGCACACTAGGCAAGTGCTCTACCACTGGGCTGTATCCCCAGCCCTGATAATAATAAATAAACAGTTTGAAATATTTATGTAATTTGAAAACTCAAGCACTTTGAGGTATACCATTACAGAATTGAGGATTTTCAGCACATTTTTCATATGTTTAGTTCTGTTATAATTTAAAAAAAACAACCAAGCAACCCAACAAATAAAATATTTTATTCCTTAATCAACATTTTAACATTCTCTTCTGGTAATCTGATTGTCAGAATTTAATTAGATCAGAAGAAGAAAAAAATTAAAGACCCAAAGTATTACAATCCTATAATATTTTTAGAGAACTTGTTTTAAGCTGAAAGAAAACTGGTATGTTGAGTTAAATATATGTTCTCTTTTTAAGTAAAACTATCTTTGATAGCAGAGGTTTAACTTCATTATGTTCACAGTTAAACTCATATTCACCTCAGGTGACAATAGTTACTTGTTTTTCTCTTACAAAATCTTGCAGTATGTGTTAATTATGATAAACCATTTCTTCTAGATAAATTTTTATTATAGATTAAAGTAGTGTTGCCTGTTTATAAGTAAGTTTGATTTGTTTTTGGTCTTTAAACCTAGTGTACAGAATATTTTTGGCCATTTTTCTAAAAGTGGTATTAATTAGTAACTGAATTGGACAAAGTTGTGCACACTGTAACTCCAGCTGCTGGTGAAGCAGAGGGAGGAGGATTGCAAGTTCCAGGCTAGCATGGGTAATTTAGAGGGACCTGTCTCAAAATAAGAAACAAGGTGGTTTGGGGACATAGCTCAGTGATAGAGCATCCTAGCTTCAATTTCCAATACTGGGGAGCAAACAAAAACAGAAGTGCATGTTATATGTTCCTTAGGGACTCTTGATTTGAAAATAGGATAGTACAGCAAAATAGATTGGAAAAGGGAATAATCAATAGTATATTTTTCTGAATAGATATTTGCTGTCTCTAATGTAAAATGTCATACTTTATAATAAAATCTTAATTGCTATAGTTGTATAGTGGCTTTTTGCACATATTTAACACTTAACCTATACAGAATGTAAAATACTGAAGGACATGATATGGATGCATTCTTCCTAAACCACCCAATCCCTGTTAAAGAATACTAAACCATTTTTTTCTTTATTCATTTTAATGACAGTGCAATTCAGGTGTCAGGTTATTTGTTTCCTATCTTTTGGTTTGAGCGGAATTTTGTACCTTATTTTTTAATGTTTTGTTACTGTTGCATTTCATGGCTGATGGAAAAGGTGGGTCTGTGCTGGAACAGAAGCCTGGCGTGTGATGCTTTTGTCTGTATGGCTAGCACAGCACTTGGTGCTCTTTGTGGACTGGATCTGAATGTTCTGTCTGTGAACAGTTGCACTAATTTGTTTAACTGCTGTTGATGGCATGCCATAATTATAAAATGTTGCTGTATGGAAACTTCCTCATGATATAATTGATATTTTGGGAAAGTAAATAATAGTCTGTTCTTAGATGTTTTATTAAAAAAGGAGAGAGCTTCTGGGAGCTGGGAATGTGGCTCACTGTTAAGAGTTCTTGCCTGACATGTGTGAGGTCCTGGGTTTGATCTCTAGAACTGCAGAAAACCAAACCAAACCAAAACAGCAAAACAAGTCAGCTTCTGTTTTTGGAATGGAATGTTACTACCCAGAACAGTAAATGCTATAGGCTGTGATGTTGCAGCCATCTTTTTAGCTGTCACCTGTCTGTAGAAAAGGAGAAACCACCTCCACACCCTCCAACAGCCTAACCAAAAAAACCCTTTTTGTCTGATGAAAAGAATGGCTTTACAGGGTGTGGTGGCGCAAGCCTGTGATCCTGGCAGCTCTGCAGCTCTGGAGGCCAGATTGCAAGTTCAAAGCCAGCCTCAGCAAAAAAAACGAGGAGTTAAGCAACTCAGTGAGACCCTGTCTCTAAATAAAATACAAAATAGGGCTGTGGATTGGCTTATTGGTCAAATGCCCCTGAGTTCAATCCTTGGTACAAAAAAAAAAAAAAAAAAAAAAAGACTTTTTAAGATTTTCCTATTATTATTTTTGATGTCTCACTTGGATCTTCCACCACAGGTTAAAATCAGCCATGTTTCTTCTAGTTTTTTTTTTTTTTTGGGGGGGAGGGGGTTGTTTGTTTTTTGTTTGCTTGTTTGTTTTGTGTGTGTGTTGGGTATGGAACCCAGGGATTATATCCCTAGCCCTTTTTATTTTTTATTTTGAGACAGGGTCTCACAAAATTGCAGAGGCTGGCCTTGAACTTGCTTTAGCTTCCAGTTGCTGGAACCTGGCTAGAGTTAGTTCTTCTCTACATATTTTTGTCCTGCTACAAACCTAGTACTCTGTAGTTTTACATAAACATTTTTTTTTGTATTAACTACATTGTTTCATATAATGACACACAATATCTTTATTTATTAATTTATTTTTTATGTGGTGCTGAGGATCAAACCAGTGCCTCATGCATGGTGGGCAAGCTAAGGGCTCTGGGGCTGAGCTACAGCCCCAGCCCACATACAGTGATAACTTGTTCCTTTTTGTATCTTGTGTTATAAGTAAGCCTTAAGTTCTTTCTCCTCTCAATCTTCAGTCTCCAGTACCCCTGTCCCGCCCCAAAACAAAGAATAGTGAAAAATATGAGAAGGAAGGCAATTAGAGACTCAAACCAAAAACAAAAAAAATTCTGGCAGATTAAATTTTTTTTATATTATAAGAAAGTACAAAGAAAGGGGCTGGGGTTGTGGCTCAGTGGTAGAGCGCTTGCCTCGCACATGCAAGGCCCTGGGTTCGATCCTCAGCACCATATATAAATAAATAAAATACAGTTATAAAAAAAGGAAATAAAGGCTAATAAATTCTTTAAAAAAAGTACAAAGAAAAAGATTGAAGTAAATTAAGATGTTGGATTTGGAATGTTTATACCCCATTAACATTAATAAAACCTAAAGCAATCTAGTAAAAAGGTCTGAAATATTTATTTTCATATTTATGATCAACTATTAAAATTAAGAAACCTCATATGAATATGAAAATTTTGGCTGGTTGAAGTACTGTGAATTAGTTATGGTTACATTTTATTTTGACATGGATGATCCAGTCCTGTAACTTGACTTATTTAGTTGTCTACAAATACCTCTTAAATGATTGTAAAGTCTGACATGATTGAATATCCTGGTACTTTGGAAGAAGAGAAGATTAACTTAAGTTACAATATGGGGAGAATTTTATTTTATGCCTTGTGTTTTTCAGGGTAAAATCAGTATTCCTTGAGGTTTTAAGTCCATTAAAACTTTTTACAAACCAGTAGTATTCATGATTGAAAGGTGCTGTAGCCCAGAATGTTTAAAATAAAAATCAGTAACTCTTCCTCACTTCTTAGCACCACTCCCCAAAGGAAACTTACAAATTGTTTGTTTGACATTAATTAAGACTAAATAATATGCTTGTTTTATAATTTCATTTTATGATGGATTTCTGCTCTGATAAATGAGGATTTGGCTTCCTTACCCCCATCAGTATATCATTTTTAGTTTCTTTGCAATTTATATATTAGATCTTTCTTTCATGTTTATATTGATGGCCTATCTTGATTTCCCAAATAGTAACTGTTCTTCTTTCCTTTCTTCTTTATGTCCTTCTGTCTTGTATTTTCTTTCCCTCCCCTCTCCTCCCCTCTCCTTCCCTTCCCTTCTTTCTTTTTTGGTACTAGAAATTGAACCCAGAGACTCTTTACCATTGAGCTACATCCGCAACCCTTTTTATTTTTTATTTTGAGACAGGGTCTCATTAAGTTGCTCAGAGCCTCACTAAATTGCTAAGACTAGCCTTGAACCCAGGATCCTCCCGCCTCAGCCTCCCAAGCTGGTGGGATTACAGGTGTGTGCCAACTTGTCTAGCCCCTTGCGTCATTTCTACTTTGACATTGTCAAGGGTTTGAATATTTATACTCAGAACTCTGTTTATTTATATGTTATGATTTTAGTAATCAAAAGTCAGTGTGTAGCTTTTAAATTATTGATTTTATGATACAGTCCATGGCATAGGCAAGTAGCATATCTCCTTCCTTCCTTCCTTCCTTCCTTCCTTCCTTCCTTCCTTCCTTCCTTTCTGGTTTGAGTCTCTAATTGCCTTCCTTCTTATATTTTTCACTATTGTTCTTTTTGGGGGGTACTGGAGATTGAACTCAGTGGCATTTGACCACTGAGCCACATCTCCAGCCCTATTTTCTTGTATTTTTAAAATTTAGAGACAGGGTCTCACTGAGTTGCTTAGTGCCTCATTTTTTTTTTTACTGAGACTGGCTTTCAACTTGTGATCCTCCTGCCTTTGCCTCCCAAGCTGCTAGGATTACAGGTGTGTGCCACTGTGCCTGGCTATTTTTCACTATTCTTTTTTTTTAAATTTTATTAACCTTTCCATGCAGTTATTTTTTACTACTATGATTTTGTGCATCTCAAGTATCCTCCCGCCCTTTACAGCCTTCTTTTATTTTAGTCCCCTTTCTTCAGACTGACGGTCATCTGGACCTGTTGCCTGCCCGTGTGCTGGACTGCTTCTGTAGCATTTGCACATTGCTGCTTCTGTTCCTAGATCTCCTTCCTTCCCTGAGTTAATTCCCTGTTAAAAGGAGTATGTTCTTCATATAAAAATCTGGGAATGATATGTAGTATGGACATTTGAATTCTTGTTTATTGGAAAAGTCCTCACTGGCTTGTATAGTTGGCTGGTATTATTTTACCTGAGCTCAACTAAGTTGAGCATGATTTTCCCTCAGAGCTTAGAAGCTTCACTCCATATTACAGAGCAATAGTAACAAAAACAGCATGGTACTGGTACCAGAACAGGCGGGTGGACCAATGGTACAGAATAGAGGACACAGAGACTAATCCACAAAGTTACAACTATCTTATATTTGATAAAGGAGCTAAAAGCATGCAATGGAGGAAGGATAGCATCTTCAACAAATGGTGCTGGGAAAACTGGAAATCCATATGCAACAAAATGAAACTGAATCCCTTTCTCTCGCCATGCACAAAAGTTAACTCAAAGTGGATCAAGGAGCTAGATATCAAATCAGAGACTCTGCGTCTGATAGAAGAAAAAGTTGGCTCTGATCTACATATTGTGGGGTCGGGCTCCAAATTCCTTAATAGGACACCCATAGCACAAGAGTTAATAACAAGAATCAACAAAGGGACTTACTTAAACTGAAAAGTTTTTTCTCAGCAAGAGAAACAATAAGAGAGGTAAATAGGGAGCCTACATCATGGGAACAAATTTTTACTCCTCACACTTCAGATAGAGCCCTAATATCCAGAGTATACAAAGAACTCAAAAAATTAGACAATAAGATAACAAATTACCCAATCAACAAATGGGCCAAGGACCTGAACAGACACTTCTCAAAGGAGGACATACAATCAATCAACAAGTACATGAAAAAATGCTCACCATCTCTAGCAGTCAGAGAAATGCAAATCAAAACCACCCTAAGATACCATCTCACTCCAGTAAGATTGGCAGCCATTATGAAGTCAAACAACAACAAGTGCTGGCGAGGATGTGGGGAAAAGGGTACTCTTGTACATTGCTGGTGGAACTGCATACTGGTGCGGCCAATTTGGAAAGCAGTGTGGAGATTCCTGGGAAAGCTGGGAATGGAACCACCATTTGACCCAGCTATTGCCCTTCTCAGACTATTCCCTGAAGACCTTAAAACAGCGTACTACAGGGATACTGCCACATCTATGTTCATAGCAGCACAATTGCTAGACTGTGGAACCAACCCAGATGCCCTTCAATAGATGAATGGATAAAAAAAAGTGGCATTTATACACCATGGAGTATCACGCAGCACTAAAAAATGACAAAATCATGGAATTTGCAGGGAAATGGATGGCACTAGAACAGATTATGCTTAGTGAAGCTAGCCAATCGCTAAAAAACAAATACCAAATGTCTTCTTTGATATAATGAGAGCAACTAAGAACAGAGCAGGGAGGAAGAGCAGGAAGAAAAGGTTAACATTAAACAGAGACATGAGGTGGGAGGGAAAGGGAGAGAAAAGGGAAATTGCATGGAAATGGAGGGAGACCCTCATTGTTATACAAAATTACATATAAGAGGTTGTGAGGGGAATGGGAAAATAAACAAGGAGAGAAATGAATTACAGTAGATGGGGTAGAGAGAAAAGATGGGAGGGGAGGGGAGGGGGGATAGTAGGGGATAGGAAAGGTAGCAAAATACAACAGTTACTAACATGGCATTATGTAAAAATGTGGATGTGTAACCGATGTGATTCTGCAATCTGTATTTGGGGTAAAAATGGGAGTTCATAACCCACTTGAATCTAATGTATGAAATATGATATGTCAAGAGCTTTGTAATGTTTTGAACAACCAATAAAAAAAAATAAAGACATTGTGTCTGCCTATAACTAAAAAATAAATATAAATAATAAAAAAAAGAAGCTTCACTCCATATCTTTTGGTGTCCATTGTTTTGGATGAAGAAAGATCTGACACAGTGTGATTCTCATTTCTTTGTGGGTCATATCTGTTCATTGTTGAAGCTCTTGAAAGGGAGTTTTTCCAAGATGTTTAGATATGGTTCTTTGTATTACAGTATATGGAAGCCTCATTCTCTTCAGTTTTTAGGAATAATTTTTCTTTTCTTCTTCCTCCTCCTCCTCCGAGAGAGAGAGAAAGAGAGAGACAGGGTCGGGCTGTGGCTGTTGCTCAGTGGTGGAGCACTTGCCTCGCCCTGGTTTTAATCCTCACACATAAAATAAATAAATAGAATAAAGGCATTGTGGGGGGGGGGAAAGAGAGAGAGAGAGAGAGAGAGAGAGAGAGACACACACACACACACACAGAGACACCTCCTTCTGTTGCTTTGGCTAGCCCTGAACACTTGCCTCTTACTTCTTGGTACTGTGGATTGAATCCAGGGGTGTTTTACCAGTGAGCCAAATCTCCAGCCAAATCTCCAGGGGTGTTTTACCAATGAGCCACAGCCCCAGCCCTCTCTTCTTACTTTAATTTTGTTTTGTCATCATATTAAAAATTTTCAAGAATAGTCATTTCCTTCCTACCACCCACTTAAATGTCCTTTTCCATTTTATAGATTTATAATCTAATTGAATCTGAAAACATCAATAAGAGTTTTCTTTAAAGTAGTCTTGCTGCTTACCTGAATGCTCTAGTGTAATTTTGTTGTTTATTTTGGTCTCATTGAAATTATAGTCTTTAAATCAGATATCTACTGATCCTTGGTTATCTCTCAGACTGAGAATTAGTAGAAGGGTTCACAAGAAGCTCTTAGTGGGAATTAATGACTATCCAGCTTTACTTAGGCAGAAGCGATGTGTTCTGACATTTAACAGTCAGTTGTTTTATCCCAAAAGGCCAGCTTCCATTCCAGGTTCACTGGAACCCTCTCTGTGGCCCATATTTCTCCAGAAGAGATTGTTCTATTTTATTATTATTTTTTAAATAATATTTTTCTTATTTTTTAAAAAGCATAATTTAAATGGTTTATTATTAAAGGAAGATAAATGTTTGTTGGATTTGCTATTTGAACAAATCAAATATGGTTTGCTCTGCTTTTAAGCTGTACTACATTAAAAAAACTATGAGTAGCTAGACATTTGTTTTGGGTGGAAGTATAAAAGGAGCTTTAGGTTGTGAATGAGGTGGCTGGGTGTTTAGGAAATCAAGGGCTGGGGTGGGTGTAGCTCAGCTGTAGAGTGCTTTCCTTGGTTTACATCTCACAGGTAATTATAGGTAGCTACTTTGTACCCTTGATTTTCTGTTTGTAGATATACATATGTACTAGTAATAATTTTTAAAGTAATTGAATAATATAACTTTTGTCACTTCACACTTATTTTGGGTATCTTTCCCTTTTAGTATTTATACAACTACCTATTTCTTTCAAAATTCATCTAGTGATATGAGTCAAGTGCCTACTTTATACCAAGGGCTGTTTTTTTAAAATATTTTTTTATTTTTGTAGTTGTAGTTGCATACAATAACTTAATTTTATTTATTTATATGTGGTGCTGAGGATCAAACCCAGGGCCTTGCACGTGCAAGCTCTACTGCTGAGCCATAACTCCAGCCCCCCAAGACTGTTTTATAGGCTTTTATTTATTTAGTTTTTTTGTGCTGCTGGTGATTGAAATCAGATCCTTGCAAATCACTGAGCTACATCCCCAGCCCTCCAAGGACTGTTTTAGATGGTGGAAATTCAGTGGTATGTAAAGGAGACCAGCTCCTGCTCTCATGGAACAACAATTTATAGGTGAGAGAGACAAAATGAATGTATTCCTAGTAGTTAATTTCAAATAGTAAGAAATGCTCTCAAGAAAATAAAATGTGGTAATATATTGATAATGCCTGTTAATTTTCTGAGAGATAGTAATGCATGTGGCTAGGGTTGTCAGGAAGATCTGTATGATTCAATGATGTTAAAATAGACTTGAAGAGGCAGTTGTGAGAAATTTTAGGAAGAACACAGTTCATTGTGAATGCTCTAAAGCAGAATGAGCATGCTATACTCAAGGGACCTTCCCATCCTCTGAAATAAAAGCCTGGTGTTATTGGACAATGAGGAGAGCTTAGATCATGTTTGGGAGGTACACAGGGGCCTGATCATATAGTGCCCTGCACGCTGTGGTAAGGAGCTGGGATTTTATCAGTGCAGCAAAAGCTCCTGGAGGGTTTTAAACCTAGGGACCAATTAGGTTGTCAAGTCATCTTGGCTGGTAAGACTTAGAGTAGGATAGTAACAGAGGAGAAAGGTGACCACAGAGTGTTTAGAAAGCTACAGTGGCAAGATCTGCTAAAGAATTTGGTGAGAGGAGTGTGAAGGAAAGGAGAATTAAAATTGTCTTCTAGATTTTTAGCTTCGGCAGCTGGGTGGACAGTAGTGTCATTTAATTTACCATTAGTCTAGTAGAAAAACAGGTTTTAACTTAGATTGGAAGCTCCCTAATTAATCATTTCCCTATTTATAGTCATTTAGTTGCTTTCAGTTTTACTGCTTGAATAATTGTACATGTGGAAATATTCTAGAAGATAAATTCCTATACATAAAATTCTCTCCCCCAATGTAGCACAGTGGTAGGTTCTTGACAAGGATGCATGAGGCCTTGGGTTTGATCCCCAGCACTAGAGGAAAAAAAAAATGGGTTTCAGGATTTGAAGGGTACTGACCAGTTGCCCTCCTGAAATGAGGTGTTCATTTGGATTCCCATAGCAGGCCATGTCTTTTTCCTGAAGTCCTCACCAATAGCATGTACTTATGGGAGAGGAAGGGAATGGTTGCAGTCAGTGAGAGTTTTAGTAGAATTTTTTGTTTACTAAGTAATTTGGTATCCTTTTCCCAGAACAAAAATCAGCAGTTATCTTTTAGTGTCCCCAAAGTCATAGCATGTCTGTGGCTGTAGTTTCTTTCAGTACCAATCACATAGCTATTAGTTACAGCTTGAGTGATAAAAATGAAGCCCTTCATAATGATTATGGTAATTATAATGAAAATGAAAATGATAGGTTATTCAGTATATATCAGAAACTACTCTAAGTGCTTCATATGTACTGTATTCTAGAAACAACAATGTAGAAAGTAAATATAATTGTTATCTTCATTTTTCATGTGAGAAAACCAAGACAAAGACTTGTACTATTTTTTTTTTTTTTTCCTTGGTGGTGCTGAGGATTGAATCCAGGGCCTTGCACTTACTTGCTAGGCAAGTGCTGTATCACAGAGCTACACCTTCAGCCAAGCTTCTGCTAATTTTTGGATTGATTTTTCATTTTTATCTATTTCTTTGTCAGAGTATTTCTTTTTTGTAAGTTTGGACTTGTTGCTTGAATACCTTTGTCTTTCTTTGTGGGTCATGACATAAACACTAAACAAGTGGCAAAAACAGACACAAATGGAATAAAGAACATATTACAGAACATGCTTAGTGGGGCAGGATGATTTTGAGTTTTGGCTGGTCATTAGAAGCGCTCAGCTTCAAATCCTACCCTTTCTGTTAGTAGCTATTTGATTTGGGGCTGATCATTGGTCTTTGTGACAGTTTCTTCAACTTTAAAAGGGGCTGACATTAGCACCCATTCTGTGAGGCTGTTCTGAGCAGTGGATAGTGCTTGTGAAGCTGACCACCAGAGGTACCACCTTGTTAGGAGCAGTGACTGCTGCTGCCCAAGTGAACCGTCTTGTCTAGCACTCGGAGCCATGAGGAATATGGAACATAGACTGTCACACTTTTACTGAGTTGTATGTGTTTGTGCATTAAAGAAAAACAGTGCCTCTTGGGTTTTGGGAGTCATGTTAAATGGGATGTTCACGTACCATCTTTTAAGGTTTTGTTGAGTGATGTTATTTCATGATTATTTTAATTTGTGTGCATTATAATTGAGTCAAATTCAGTGTATTGACACTGGTTTATTTTTCACTGATTTTTTTTAATTATTATTATTATTATTATTTTTTTTTCTGCAAATTGCCTACCTTGCCCTGTGTGAGGTATCTCTTGGCTTCCAGTGATGGAATCCTTAATTATAATGGCCCAAACAGTAAGTAATCTTTTACCTCATGTACTCAGAAGACTAGGTATAATTCTGTGGCTCAGGGATCTATATGCTTTTCCCTTTTCTGCTTTTTTCATCCCCATCTTATTGTTGATGGTTGCTGGATAAATTGTTCAACTACTCAGCACCTACAGTGCCAGACAGTGTTCTGTGGCATGGAAACGCAGCAGCAAGCAAAACAGACAGTGTTTGGTGGGGGTGAGCTCAAGACAGCTTGGCAAGTAGGTGAAACTATGTCAGGAGTTGTTAAGTACTGTAGAGAGAAATAAAGCTGGGAGGGGTTAGGAAGGGTGTGTTGGGGAGGGAGAGTACAGAGGCAGGGCTGTGGGGAAGGCATTTGAAGCACAGAGCAGTATGTGCAAAGGTTCTGTGCTTGGTTTGTTCATAGAACTGAAAGGAGAGCCCTTGTAGTGGGAACCTTGGAGGGAGAGTCAGAGAAGTTGCAAGGAATCTGTCATGAAGGGCCTGGTAGACTGTCATGAGGTCTTCCGTTTTACTGTGGGTGAGAGGAGATACTTGTGAGGCATTTGAGTAGAGGAGTGACCATATTTAAGACTCTGAAAGGCTTATACTGTTACGTTGAGACTAACAATTACATGTAATTAAATACATAAATAAATAAAGATTATGTCCTTCTACAACTAAAAATAAGACTTTGAAAGGCTTATACTGTTATGTTGGCATGTTAGTTCAGGGCATTGTCAGCAGCCAGGTGAGGGGTGTTTTAGAAGAAGAGGGGTCAGAGGAGTAATTCTGCAGGTTTTTAGAGATCCTTTGAAGGGTTGGATTGGGGGTGGGTGGGTGGGGCACGTGGAAAAAAAGTGTTTGTAGTTCACACCAGATTTCATTTGGAACAAAGAGCTCTCCTTGAAGCCCTCAGCAGTTTTCCTCAAACACCCTAGTGATGTCCTGGGTGTAAGTGACCCTGGGAAAGGGTCTGTCCTTTCAGCTTCATACAGGAAAGGGGACTCGTCCACAGGGACAAGTAGTTGAAGGGGAGGAGGGATGTTGGTTAGGTGACTAACAGTGGCTTATGTCCATTTTTCTGTTGGGTTGGTCGTCATCCTTCTAGAAAATAAAGTTATTATAATGGTTTCAAATATTTCTAATCCATATTTTCCCCCCTCTGAGATTAGTTTGTAAATTTTGAAATAAATGAATCAAAGTTTGTGAGTAGGGCCAGGCAAGTGCAAAATCCAACGCATAGTTTATAGTTAGTTTTTACTACTCTCCATGCAAGTGTCATTTTAACCTGAGTAACTAGTCATTCTTTATTTTTAGCTCAATTTCATTCTTTAATGATATTGAAATTACATTTTCATATTAATTATACTGGATCTTTCATTTCTTAGGTAATATTTTAGATGGTAGTGACTAATTTTTTAAATACATGTATTTACTTTTTTATGTGGTGCTGAGGATTGAACTCAGTGCCTCACACATACTAGGTGCCCTCACTGAGCCACAACCCCAGCTCCGACTCGTCACTTTTTATAAACTATCACTGTTTGTCTGATAGGGGCAGTAGTGTTCTGCCTCTGCACCCCTCAACCTCTCTGTGGTTACTGCCTTCCAGCAGTGAAGATGTGCAGTTTCACATGAGGCAAATTCTTCAGGGAGGGTTTCTTTTTTAGTTTCTTCGGGCTTATCTCTTCATTAGTTATTCACCATTGACATTTCTTCTCCCCACTCTTTTTCCTTGACCAACTAGGTGGATATCTGGGTTATTCTACAGCAAAGGATTTTTGTTTCATTGCATCTGTCATACATCCTTCAGTGGTGGGAGGAAGGCAGTGTGTGTTTTTCTATTTTTAGTTGTAGATGGACATAATATCCTTATTTACGTATTTAATTATTTTTTTTTAACATTTATTTTTTAGGTGTAGATGGACACAAAACAATGCCTTTATTTTTATGTGGTGCTGAGGATCGAACCCGGGTCCTGCCCATGTTAGGCGAGCGCTCTATCGCTGAGCTATAATCCCAGCCTTATTTTATTTATTTTTTATGTGGTGCTGAGGATCAAACCCAGTGCCTCACATGTGCTAGGCAAGCGCTCTGCCACTGACCCCAGCCCTGGCAATGTGTTCTTCGGGTTTTGGGTGGGCTTTCTTATCAGACTCCTGCAGAGCATTTGGGCCTCAGCTCCATTGCTGCTCAGCTGTTGGGACTGCTCACTTCAGTGCAGGACTCCATTCCTGCCCTATGGAGGTGTGCTGACTGGCAATTCTGACGTGAGGCAAGTTCCCTAACCCAGAGCCTTATAAGAGCTGATGCACTCAGGCTGCTAAGCAAGTGCCTTTGAGACATTTAGGGAAGATGATACACAGTTCCCACCTTTGGCCAAGGGCTGGTTCCTTACTTAGCTGGGTGATTGTGGGGAAATAGCTACAAATTACTGTAAAGGTTATTTTTTTCCTCCTCAGACTACACATTTTATTCTTAAGAAATTGTGAGTATAGGACTTTGGGCAATTCCCACAGTTTTGTGGGTGCTCTGAGGCCTTGACTTCTCCTTCCTGCTGTAGATGGATAGGGTTGTAGGGCCAGATAGGTGAAGTACAGATAGGTGAGACACATTTATGCTCTGCATGGTAATTCAGTAAACATAGCCAAAAGGGAAAATTAATTGAAGGCAAGTAAAAATATACATAGTTCTCTATTATCAGAGTGCGGACTTTAATATACTTGGTAGACTAGTAGTTTCCAAGTTCCAAGTTCTCTGTGGAAAGTATCCAGTTGAGGTTTGTACCACTAATCTGAGTACCATGAACTGAGTAGGGCTATCACATTGTTAAGGCAGTGTTGGGAATCTGGTGTTACAAGGCTCAAAATGAATCCATATTTCCTTATATCCTTTTTGGGGAAGGGTTGAATGTAGATTCGGGAGAAAAATCAGTTTAGTATGCATTCTATACTGTGTATTCTTTTTGATTAAAATTTGCCTAGAGGAATGTTTTTCCAAAAGAGTGGGGTTGTATAATGATGAATAAGGGTAATTTTTAATTGGGGTGGGGGTGTCCTGGGACTTAAACCCAGGAAGATTGTTTTTATTCTTAGTGAAGTTTGTCACAGACCAAAATTAAGGTGCCTAAATATTTCCTTATATTAGCCTTGCATTGTAATTTGCCTTTGTGACTCAGAGTTAGATTTATAGGGTAGCTACCACATCTCACTTTGCAGATATGAAAAGGCTACATAGTGGAAGCTGGGTGCAGTGTCACACGCCTGTGATCCCAGCTATTCTGGAGGCTGAAGCAGGATTGCAAGTTCAAAGCCAGACTCAGCAATTTAGTGAGGCCCTAAGCAACTTAGTGAAACTCTGACTCAAAATAAAAAGGGCTGAGGGTATGGCTCAGTGGTAAAGTGCCCCTGCGTTAAAATTCCCAGTACCAACCAATCAATAAACAAAAGAGAAAAGACTACGTAATAATATAAATGGGTGTTTGCTGATCAGACTAGGAATTAAGTGTTAGTGGGTGGCCCAGACAGAAGAAATGGGGTAAGGAGAGGTGTCACAGAAGTGGGACATTGCTGGACTTGTTTGTAAAGTGTTCAGTATTAATAAAAAGGCAGCCTGCTGTATGCCATAGTTCTCACTTTCGCGTCTGTCACTTATTCCAAGCCCTTCACTGATAAAGAGGGCCAGCACATTAACTTTTGTAAGTGATAAAGCCAGGGTTTTTCAGGTCTCTGACTCAAAGGTCTTTATTTTTTTCCTTTTATGCCCCTCTCTTTTTGAGAAGCCTTAAAATCTAGTTGGGAAATTAGAGAAATGCCGCAGTCTGGCTGGGCACAATTCAGGAGCCACTTGTCAAAAGAAACAAACTTTATTTTTAAAACTACAAACGCCAAACAAAACAGCTCCTCAGGAAAAACCCTCAGAGCCCAACTGCCACGACCGGCTTCCACAAGCCTCTCCCACACACCAACAACCACCTCCCACAATCCTCCTGCTCTTGAGGCCGATTGGCTAGGTCGCGTGGGCGGAGCCAAAGAAGTCCCCCAATGAGCAGTTCCGTAGTCTGAAGGGCAGGGAAACAGCCCAATGAACATGACCGCAGAGGAGCCAATCAGCTAGATGTTGCTGGGGCCGCTGTGAGCCAATCATCAGCTGGCAGTCTGAAGGGCAGGGAAACAGCCCAATGAACATCACCACAGAGGAGCCAATCAGCTAGATGTTGCTGGGGCCACTGTGAGCCAATCATCAGCCGGCAGCTGGGAGTTTGCTGGCAGCTGGAAGTTTTCTGGGGCCCCTTTGGCTGTGGCTCTCAACAGAGAAACATACATATGGCAGTGTGTTAAAGGAAGTTCTAGGTTCCTTGGGAATAGTGACTGTAGTTCTTGAGTTAATGACTGCCTTATGTATCCAGGCAGCACATTGTACAGCATGTTTCTAATAAATGCTTGTTACTCGAGGGCCCTTAGTATCAAACAGTGTGGCATTTTAAGACAAATAGACTTGGGTTTGAGCCTCCACTTTTTGACTTCCAAGCACATAAAATTGGCCACTTACTTCATCGCTACATGCTTGAGTTTCCCTATCTGAAAATGGGAGGAATGTTAATACCTGCCCCATCAAATTTTCAAGATGCAGTGGTAATGTGTTAGAAAACACATGATGATACTGTGTGACTACTGGTTTGTAGTTGCTGTAGTGACCCTTCTTACTGCAGCATGAGGCTTGCTCCTTACACCCTTGTGTGCTTTGTGACTTACTTCTGGCTCTCTAGGGGGCATTTTATTTTATTTGTAGAATGGACATAATATCTTTATTTCATTTATTCATTTTTTAAATTTTATTTTTTTATTAGCTACACATGATTTATTCATTTTTTTATGTGGTGCTGAGGATCGATCCCAATGCTTCACATGTGGTAGGCAAGAGCTTTACCACCCACCGAGCCACAGCTCCACCCCCAGGGGCATGTTTAATGAAGTATTTTTCTCTAGTTTCTTTATGAACAGGTTGAAATTTGAAAATAACCATTTTAGCATAGTATTTCATTTAAAACGATAAATAATAAGATAATGTTTTTTTTGTGTGTGTCTGTGTTCAGAGTCAGGCACAGTGAAATGTAGGATATTATGTCATTTTATAACTTTTATTTTAGATTTTAAAAAACAGATCAGAGGGCTGGAGATGTGGCTCAGGCAATAGCGCGCTCGCCTGGCATGCGTGCGGCCCGGGTTTGATCCTCAGTACCACATACCAACAAAGATGTTGTGTCTGCCGAAAACTAAAAAATAAATATTAAAACTCACTCTCTCTCTGTCTCTCTCTCTCTATCTCTCTCTTTCTCTCTCTCAAAAACAAAACAAAAAAACCAAAAAACCCTAGATCAGCATAAAGATAAATGAAAAGGCCCACAATCCTACTGTTAGAAAATGCCTGCTAGTGTGAAAAAATTCCACACGTATGACCAGGAAATTTAAATACCACACGGGAGAAAGCTTCTTTTGTTTGTTTGCTAGGGCTGTCCTAACAAAATTCTGCAGACTGAGTGGCTTAAATAGCAGAAACTTACTTTCTTTTTATTTTGGAGGCTAGAAGCCCAAGACCGAGGTGCCAGCAGAGTTGGCTTCTTTCCAGTCCTCTCTGCTTGGCTTTAGGTGGCTGCACCCTTGCTGTGTGCTTACAGGCCTTCCCTCTGTGTTGCTGGGTTCTGATTTTCTCTTCTTTTATAAACACCAGACACACTGGATTAGGGTGTGCCCCAACAGTTCCTGTTTAGTTTGGTTTCCTCCATATAGACCATCTCCAAATAAGTCATATGCTGAAGAGTTGGGTGCTAGGTTTCAACACCTGAATCTTGGGATTCAATTCATACCTCACAGCTACAGTTTTATTTATGTATTTCCAAAAAAAAAAAAAAATTCCTGTCAGTATAGCTGTGGGCCGTGAATTTGTATAATTCAGGATGATTGAATGAGTTTATTTGGGCTCATTGTAAACAGTACTCATAGCAGCAAAAAAATTTACTGTGGAATTGTACCAGTTGAGGAAATAAGCCTGTATAGAAGCAGAGATGGAGTGTGTGTGTGGTGTGTGTGTCTATGTGTATGTACCTAAATACTAATATATCAGAGCCTCTGTGTTATGGCTCAGATCGTAAATGTCTCCAGAGGCTTGTGTGTTCCTGATGCAGCAGCGCTTCAAGGTGGGCTTTGGAGATGTGATTGAATCATGAGGGCTCTGATATCTTTGATTAATTTGTTGATGGGTTTATAATTGAATGGACTGGTGGCTGGTGGTCGAAACTGTAGGAAGAAGTAGGTCACGAGGGGCAGGGGCATGGGCATGCCCTTGAAGGGAATATCTGGTCCCTGGCCGTATTCTCTCTCTCTGCTTCCCTGCTGCTACAAATGGAACAGGTTTCCTTTGCCACACTCTTCCGCGATGATGTTGTATTTTAGACAAAGGGAGTAGCACCTGTAAAGGCAAAAATTTTGAAGGGATGCTGAGTAGTTGAATAAATTGGAGTGTAAAACATGAGAGGAGGAGGGCAGATGAGGCTGCTGGCTCAGCACAGACTGTGGCAGTAAGGGTCTTGGTGCTCATTGTAATGTGAAAGAGGGGGAGTGGTGTCAGAATTGCCTTTTCAAAATACCTAGCTGGCCGTAGGATGAAGGGTGTCAATGGAGGGAGATTGGAAGTGGCTAGGTGTTGGCAGGTGAGAGAGACATGAGTGCCTAAAAGACATTTGGGGTGGTGAAGAGAGAGACAGCAGTCTCAGGTGAGGTTTCAGATGTAGTGTTAATAGGAGTTACTCAGGAAGAGGAAGGAATGGGAATGTTTGAAGTTTCTAGGTGGTTGGAGCAAACCAGGAAAAGCCACATGATGGTAGATTCTATTTCAGATAAGTGTGAAGTTGCCTGTACTTCGTTCAGTGAAGATGGTCACTGGGCATTTGGTTATGTGGGTGGTGAGTGTGGAAGAGGGTCAGTGTGAAGGTAGATATTGGGGGAAGAGGACCATGTCCAGTGAAAAAACAGATTGAGGACCTTATTCCAGGGACCATCAGTATTTTCAAGAGTGGCCGGAAGGAAGCATTGTAAGAAGCTGAGAAGGAACAGCTCTAGAAGGTAGGATGTAAACTTCTGGTGTGAACATATGTAATGTTAGTGGCATTTTGTTTTAGAGACAGCTGCAGAAGAAGGCAAAGGTAGTTCATAGTGTCTGATAGATTTGACTGTGTATTGTCAGTGAAACAGCTGGTTTGTTAACCACATTGCAGAGGGTTCAATGGTGAATTAGAAATAAGAGAAAGCATAAGCACAAAAGATGGATCACTCTTTCTAAACAGGTTTGGCTCCAAGATAAAGTGTATAATGACCACAGAGGAAGGAAGCAGTGTCAGGAATTTTGGACTTTTAGAGGCAAGTGAAAGTGTGGCTTTGAGGACTGGGGATAGTGGCAGGAATGGTAGTGGTGGGGAGAGGTTAAAGGTAAATAAGGAAAGAGGGTAGTTTGGAGTAAGGGTTGAGGTGGGAGTACAGGTGGAAGGATGGCAAGAAATGCTCCTGGCAAGTGCATCAGCATGGGTAAGGGGACACTACCACTTGTAGTTCTTTGATATAAAAATGATGCCACTATGAATATTTTAGTGAGTTTTAGTTTTTATTCTTCTACCAAGTGATTTTCTTGGACAATCTCTTGAGTGTGAGTTGAAAGATATTTCCAGGGGAAAAATGTATTCTGGTAATAGGGACTCCACATTTGATCTAATTTTCAGTTATATTAACGTAAGAAAGGCTGAATGAGTGGCTCTGCTACTCAGCATTAACTCTTTTCTGGTAACAGGGAAAGAATCTATAGTTTTCTGAATCTTCCTGTTACACAGAAGTATAACAGGAATGATACTTTGTTATAGTATCCCTTTTTACAGGGATACTGTAACAAAGTGCCACAAACCATATAACTTAAGAAACAAAGTTTACTCTTTTACAGTCCGGAGGTTAGGTGTCCAGAGTGAAATTGTTGGCATGACTGGTTCCATCTGGAAATTCTGAGGAGGATCTGTTCTGTGCCTGTCCCCTTGCTTCTGGTAGTCATCAGCATTCCTTGGTGAACCTTGGCTTGCAGCTGCATGATCTGCTGCCCCTGACAGGTGTCCATCTTCCTCATGTGCTTGTCTTCAAATTTCCCTCTTATGGTGGATTTGGGGATTGCCCTATTCCATGATGAGCATATCTTAACCGTATCTTAAAAACTTTATAAATTATAAATTATCAGCGACCCTGTTTCCAAAAAAGGTTGCATTTCTTAGATTCTGGATGAACATGAATTTTGGGGGGACATTCTTAAACAGTAGTTTTAGAATGTGAATAAATTTCATGTATTATCTAAAGTTGTATAGAGAGTTTTACCTATGGAATTTTTAAAGCAGACTCATTAGCATTTTTTAATCTATTCAGCTCTTAAGTCTCTGTGATTAAAATTTCTTATTAATTTTAAAAATTGTGATCATTTCAGGTAAAATTGACATTCAAATGAAGTTGAAATCAATTTCAGATGAAGTCCTGTCTATAGTAATAAATCTGAATAATTTTATTTTTGTGCACAAGGATACCATTGTTATCAAGGAGAAATCATTGAGAATATTCTTCTGATCAGATAAGTAATGTCATTGTATGTTTTAAAGTAGATAGTTGTAAAATGATTATTGTTGGATTTTCCTTTGCTCCCCCAAATACCAGTAAGTTGGTTAAATAATAAACATTTTTTACAATAAATATAGTGGTAAAAAAGAAGCTTAACCTAGTTTAGAGAGCTATCTCTTTTTTAAAGTTTCTGTAGGGTGTGTGTGTGGGTGTGTGTGTGTGTGTGTGTGTGTGTTTTCAGGGATGTGAAGGGGTAAATTTTAGTCATGTCTTGCTTTTTAAAAAAATGTATGAATGTTAAGCCTCATTCAGGTTTTTCTGCTATAGTATAGACCAAAGCTGTCTAGAACTTTCTGTTGTGTCGAAGATAATTTGTGTGTGTACATTAATCTACAGCTTGCATTTTGCATTTTGATATATTCTGAACATCTCTCTGTAAAACTCCCTCATGCTTTTAATGGCTGCTCTGTATTGTAGCCTGGATGGTTTTTCTCCATCAGCATTTTTCTTTATTATTAAATTGTTGAGGGCCACAGCCGAGTCGGGATGATGCATGGCATTTTTGCCAGAACTGAGTGGTTGAGAGGTGGAGTGGTTGAGAGGTGGAGTGGTTGAGAGGTGATGGAGTGGTTGAGAGGTGACTCGCTAGCAAGATATTGAGATGATAATGGTTATGTTAAGCTGTTTATATTAGACCCCTGCTGTCCGCCTCAGACTGCTACTTTGGAATTCTACTTTGGAGTGGGGATTCCCGGAGAGTTCCCATTGGTTGGGGAAGTGCCGGAGGAGGGATTTTCCGATTGGTGGTTCCTGGAGGAGCCGCAATGGCTTTCGAGAGAGTTCCCCGGGGAGCGTGTGTGGAGTGTGCTGGTGGAGTTCAGAAATAAAGTTTGTTCCTGCTTCAGTGGCTCATGATTTGTGCCCAGCCAGACTGCGGCATTAAATAGTATTTATTTATCTGTTTGAGTGTATGATATGTATTAACTCAGTTGTCAAATATGGAAGATCATTAATTTCCAATTAAAATCTAATAAATGAAAGTCGACATTACTCATTTTAAGATGTGAACCTCTTTATTAGACTTACTTAAATAAATTAGTATTAATTTTCTTTCTTAAATTTTGGCTTTGTCTTGCCTCCTGAGTTTATATTTCTTTCTTGAATTAAAAGAAACTTATCAGAGTTTACTTTTATTCCAGTGAAACTTGGTTTTGAGTGATAGCACTAAATTTTAACAATCAAGCAGGTGTCTTATTTGTAACCAATCTTGGGTAAGTCATGTTTTTTAGAGGGAGAGGAGTGGGATGGATGTGGAAAGGAACATGTAAGATATTTTTTCTTTTTTTCAAATAATTACTTATGTGGGCTGGATTAGATTGAACCATATAAAATTGCCTCTTTTTTAAGGGTGAAAATGTTCAAATGTTGTTATTTTTTCCCAGCTCATACAGGAAGCCTTAATTCAAGAAACTGGTGGGGAAGCAGTTAGTAAACTGAGTAAACTGATGTCCTGTAGGGAGGTACAGTTGAAGCTTGTACATTAGTGTAGGGTTCCGTTCCAAGAGAAGGATAAGGACTACATTATATTATAGTTAATAATTTTTCCTAAACCATGTATTTTTTCATAGTGTGACTTTGTTTTATGACATTAAAAAAACACATTTATTGATTGATTGATTTTTATGTGGTGCTGAGGTTTGAACCCAGTGCCTCAACTGTGCTAGGCAAGCGCCCTACCACTGAGCTTCAACCCCAGCCCCTGTTTTATGACATTTTAACATTGAATTTTCAATCCATCAGAAAGTTTCTCATACACAAACAAGTGGGTTTAAAAAAAAATTTTTAGGGCTGAGGGTATAGCTCAGTGGCAGAATATGTACTAAGCATGCACAAGAGAGTTCAACCCCCAGCAGTCCAGTACTCTCCCATCTGTGGATACTAATAAACCCCCTCAGATGTTCAAATCTCCTATATAAAATGACCTAGTATTTGCATATAACCTATACCCATATGCTTTATTTTATTTTTTGAGAAAGAGTCTCATTATGTTGCCCAGCGTGGTCTCAAACTCCTCGACTCAAGTGATCCTCCTCTCTCAGCCTCCTGAGTAGCTGGGATTACAGGTGTGAACCAGACATCCCCAGCATCTGTGCCCTTTAAATATCTCTACAATACTTAAAACACATAATGCAATGTAAATGCTATGCAAATAGTCAATATAAGGTATTGCTTTAGGGAATAATGACAAAAAATGTCTACATGTTCAGTACAGATGCAGGTTTTCAGTTTGGCTGGTTTAATCCATGGTGTGGAACCCGTGGATACAGAAGGCTGATTGTAATTCATTTTGAATACTAGCGATTTTGGATTATCTTTACCCTAACTTTGCCCCAATTCTGTTAACACAGGCAATAAAAAAATGTACTATGTTTCACTACCGTGCAGTTGTGTAAAATTCTAGTTTAAGGAACATTTATCTTCATATACTTGAATTAAAATAACTAACTATGGGTGCTCAACAGATGCTATTTTGATGTAAGTGCTATAATATTATGTTAATGAATCTAGAATAGTGCTTAGGACATGGTAAGATCCTTAACAAATGCCATTTGATTTTGAATTGCCCTTTTTTCCTGAAGGCATGGAAACATTTGGGAATAAAGAGTAAAAATAGTTCCACAAACATGATGAAATTGGAACTCAAAATGAGAACTATTTAAAAATTCTAATACATTGGTTTTTCTAGTAAAATCACAGTTATTTGTTAAGTTAGAACTCAGTTTCACAAAAAAGAGTGTACTTGGTTTTATCTAAATTTTATGTATCAAAATTTATCAAAATTCCATGATTAGGACATACTTACTTTTTCCATTAAATGCGTTTATTTGTAGATGTATAAGTATATATCCACGTATGAATGAAATCTATCAAATCATATATTCATTTTAAAGCTTTACATCTTTTATCCCAACCTAGATATTTCACTTTTAAAAATGAAATTTAGGATTTAATCACTTTAAATGACTTTAAATCATAGCTATGTCTTTATTTTAAAGTATTCTAAAAGCATACACATGCATCATAAATGCCAATCTAGATGTCTCAAGCTCAATTTTGCTCCCAGAGGTGATCAGTGGGAACTTTCTTGTATTTCTTTCTAGTTGTTTTTGTCTTGTTGCTAAAACATGTTTATATGAATAGAAAAAAAATTTGTAGACATTGATATGTATTTGTTTTTTTTTGAAAATAAGTAGAATTACAATATTGTAAAACTGTGTTTTAACAGTATGTTATACCTCTTTTAATAGCTTCATCTTAAGGTAGGTGCAGTTCAATAGTGATTGAAATAAAGTAATTTTTTCATTTATTGTATCCTGTTTAAAAATTACTAGTACTATACAATTATGTTACCTGATTGTCAGTAAGAAGGAATGGCTCAGGTAAAAACAAACAGAAGTTGGATTAAATAATTAAAACCTGTGGGTGCACGGCTCATGCCAGTGATCCCACCTACACAGCTGACTGAGGTGGTTAAGTTGGTGCCTGGCCTCAGCAATTTAGTGAGATCCTGTCTCAAAACAAACAAACAAACAAAAGCAAACCAAACCAAAACAAAAAAACCCCAGAGGGCTGAGGATGTAGTTCAATAGTAGAGCACTCCTGGGTTCAATTCCTAGTACTGCAAACAGCAAAACCCATCCCAACCCCTTTTTTAAATGGCTATTTGTGAGGGTGAGGAAATGTAGTTTCTAACCTACATGATCTGAAAAAAATGTTTTATTCTGGGTTTTGATTGTGGTTCAGTGGTAGAGTGCTTGCCTAGCATGTGTGAGGCACTGGTTTCGATTTTCAGTAAACCCCCCACACAAAATAAAGGTACATTGATAACCAAAAAAAAAAAAAAATATTTTAAAAAAAGTTACATCTCTTATCTGTGGTAGAGGCCCACTTACACTTTTGGGGACTAATTATCTTGATCTACTTTAATAGTATTCTGTTGTTCTTGTGGCAGACTAACGTGGTGTTTTTAAAATTTGTTTTTAGATGTATGGACCTTTATTTTACTCATTTATTTATATGTGGTGCTGAGAATCGAACCCAGTGCCTCACACATGTTAGGCAAGTGCTCTACCACTGAGCCACAGTCTTAGCCCCCTAACTTAATTTTGTTAAGGATACTTAACAAAATTCTACATTCAGAGTGCCCACTGTTAAGTTAGAAATCCTGGGTCCATTTGCTGGTTTTACCATCTAGAACGATACTTAGGAGCTTGGGCTGTATAGTAACCCAGTGCTGGTTCAGATCCTGACTCCACTATAGAATCATTATCTATGACCTCTCTGTGCTTCAGTTTCCCCTTCTGTGAAGTGGGAATGATTGTTGTGCTGAGTGCATGAACCTGGCTGTGTTAGTTGAAGCTATGCTGGCTGAGGTCTCCTGCTCACCACATTAACAGCTCAGTCAAACTCTGTGCTCAGCAACATGTGACAGAATCAGAGGTTGCCCAAGGCAGATAGGGAGAGAGGAGGTGAGGGATTGCTTGGGATTTTGGGGACAAGATTTGGGAGAGGTAAAGAGGCTTCTGTTCTTTTCCACATTTCATTGTTTAGTATTCAGTCACATGGAAGGGAAGTTGGGAAAGGTAATCTAATTGTGTGCCCAGAAGGAAAGGAAGAGCCAGCCAATCTGCCACAAGTGTTTGGCACAGAGCCTAGCAGATTCTGAAATCCTTAAGCAAGTCAATTCACCTCTCAGGGTCTGAGTTTCTGTCTTAAAGTTGGGATCATAGGAATTTACATGATGCTGTTGAAGGAGAACTGTATAGTACAACCGTCTTAGGAACGCTCCCATAAAGACTATGAGTATCTTTTTTTCCCCTCAATGTGAGGAAACTCAGGCACATGAGTCCTGGAGCTAGTGTTTGGACCAGTAGTCTTGGTGTTCGTGCATGGTCAGCACCTTGATGCTGCTGAAGGTTCTATGTGAGCTCATCTTCAGTTAGCTCTATTTGTGTGCTCATCCAGGATTTTCCCTCTGTTGGTGCCTTTTCTTCAGCAGAGGTCTTTTTTTGTGCTAAATTCTTTCACATTGCTTCCACTTCCATCTGTGTTCTTCTGTTTCCTTCTACTCACCTTGGTGTTCAGTAGGTTATGGTCTCTCCTTTTTTCTTTCTACTCCCATTTTAGAAAACTTTTTATTTTTAAAGAAGATTTGCTATATGCAAATAAAGGATCCCTGAGTACAGTAGAGGGTGCCCGCCCTGCCTTGTTCTGTTTGTACTCTTCCCGACTCTTGTGTTAGTTTGAAACAAATTTCAGGCATAATATTGTATTCTCATTTAAAATACTTGAGAATGTAAAGACTCTTAAATAAAACTAATGCCAATATCATATTTAAAAATAATTGATAGTTAAATCCATAATCTAAAATATTAACTGTTCAGATAAATAGTTGTCTAAATTTCTTTAATAATATTTTGTTTGAGTCAGGGTTTGAATAAGGCCTAATATTGTGATTAAGACTCTCTTAATCTATAGGTTACTACCTTCCTTTTAATTCTTGTAACTTGTTAAAAGAAAGGTTCTTTTGTCCCATGGAATTTCCCATAGTCTGGATTTTGCCGACTGTATGTCTGAGGTTTAACATCAGGTTTATCCATGGTGTCGTCTTTCTCTGTTGTCCATATTTCCAAATGAGTAATAAGAACCAGAGGCTTGATTTTTTTTTTTTTTTTAATGATTGTCTTAACTATATTCTCAGGAGCACATAATACCGGGCTCTTTCTGTTTTTGACACTGACAGCAGTTTAAGACCAGTACCTATATGCATTCGTTCAAAGGAGTCTAAAATGATTGAGGTTCTAACACTGTCATTCCTGCATATTATTCATTAGAATACTTTTTTACAAAGAGAAAAATCAGTGTCATCTCTTATTTCATTGTGTAATTGATTTTCTAGTGTGTTTGACTTTCGCTGCTTTACTTTCTAAAAAAATTTTTTTGGTATTAGGGAATTGAACCCTGGAGGGCTTAAACACTGAGCCACATCCCCAGCCCTTTTTATTTTTTATTTTGAGACAGGGTCTTGCTAGATTGCTTAGTGCTTTGCTGAGGCCAGTTGTTTAATTTATTTATTTTTATATGGTGCTGTGGATCGAACCCAGTGTCTTACTTGTGCTAGGCACTAGTGGTACATGGCAGGCGATGTACCACTGTGCTAAATACTACCCCTGCCTCTGAATAGTCTTTTGTTGGACATGGAAATGCCCCCTTGTTCTCCAATCTCAGAGAGTTAAAAACAATGCACAGATGAATATTCTTAGAACTTAACTTTTGTATATAAATTCCTGGACCAAAGGTGTACAGATTTTAATGACTTTTAATATTGACAAATCTCTATAGAATAATAGTACCAATTTGTACTTTGATCAATAATATATGACTATATCTGTTTGCCTATTCTTTGCTGAGTCTGGGAATTGTAATTTTAACAAAATACTTAAAAAAGGATCGAAAATTGGCCTGGAAATGCAGTCATCCTCTGTTTTGTCCCCAAATTCTGCTTACAAATAAATTGATCATAATTTTAGCTGAGTGTGAAAGTGCTAGCAAAATTGAAATGACAAGTTCATTTCCAAATAAAATAAATAGCCTGTGAGTCACAGATATTGGGGTGGGATGGCCACAGGGCAGGTGGCAGCATTAGAGATGACTCCAGGGTGTTATGGTAAGTGTTTGAAAACATGGTAGATTTGAAGGGTAAGATGAGTTCAGAGAGGTAGAAAGGCAGATGTTCTAAGTGAGGACCATGGCATGAGCCAAGGAGATAGTCTCATGTTTGAAGAACTGTGGGCAGGTCAGGTTTCTGAGTTGATCCCACACTGTTATGAGTTCAGAACATGTCATTTTTCTGAATAAAATCTGAATAGTTTTTGCAATCTCTGATCTGGAAAGATTGTGTGTTTCAGAAATAAGTCATTTTGAGAGAAAGGATAGTTCTTAGGGGAGGAATGGGAAAAAGAGTTGGAAGGGTAGACTGGTCATTAAAAAAAGACCTGCATTGGAGGAGTTGGGTTCTTAGTTGGTGTTCTGTAGGCAACCTTATAGATTTATTTTTTTAAACCTATGGGTTTTTGATCATGTGGAAAATGCTTTGTTAAGGTAACTTGAGGGGACAGATAGTCAGAGATAAAGAGACCAGTGAGTGAAATGTTTTGAGTGATGGCACCAGGAACCAAAAGGAGCATGTGGGAGGGGCCATGCAAAGGGAAAGAACTGGAAGAACACTAATTTCACTGCTCCAAAGACCACAAAAGGAATGCTCACACATTACTTGAAGCTTTTGGCCTAAAAGTTTTAACAACAATAGATGTCAGGAGGGGAAGGTAGTTTAGATTCTAAAAGTTATTACAACATCTAGCTTAAAGTATTGTTTTTAACCAGAATTCAAGGTTTATGGTATTTTTTAGTCCCAGTTGCCAAATTATTTAAATGGTGTTATTCGTTTCTTAAGATATTTCGAGACCTTGGTTCTTGAGAAAAAATGGAACCAATATTTATTAACATTTATTGTGGAAGAGAGAATAGGAATGTGATGCGGTAAAGTAGGGTTTCTCAGCCTTGATAGTATGGACATTTTGGTTAGCTGACTCCTTTTGGGGTTGGTGTCCTCTGCATTATAGGACCTTTAGTGGCATCTCTGAACTCTGCCACTACATAGTAACACCCTGTATCCCCTGTTGTGACAACCAAGAATGTCTTCAGACATTGCCAAGGTCTCACGGGGACAATCCCTGCCCATTGAGAACCACTGAGAGAGAGAGAGAGAGAGAGAGAGAGAGAGAGAGAGAGAATTTTTTAATTATTTATTTTTTAGTTTTCGGCGACCACAACATCTTTATTTGTATGTGGTGCTAAGGTTCGAACCCCATTGCCGCGCGCGTGCCAGGCAAGCGCGCTACTGCTTGAGCCACATCTCCAGTCCCAAGGCTAATTTTTCTAAATGTGTAACTGATTCTAATTTTTTGTTGTTTTAAAACTTTTAGAACCTCTTTGCTGAACTGTATTCATGTTTTTTAGTTTGGGGTTCAAGTCTTTTGCATATCTTGGGTCCATCTTACTTTTCAACACTTTTACTCTCTTCCCATTGTGGTCGAATTTTATCTTCTTCATTGACATTTGTCCAAGCCATTCTTGTTGCCTCCTTCCTCCCCTCCCTTTTCTCACTTCATCCCTTTTCTCACTTCACCTACCTATTTTCCTTTGTCAAAATTTCCCCTACTTTACTACTTGTTTTTTTTTTTTTTTAAGATTGTTCATTGACATAATTGTATTTATGGGATACAAGGTGATGTTTTAGTACATGTACACGTTATGGAATGATTATATTAAACTAATAAACATCCATCATCTCACATATTTATAGTTTTTATGGTAATGAAAACATTAATAATCTATTATTATTGACTGTGATCACTATGCTGTGCAGTACATCTCAAAAACTTACTCTCTGGTTCAGAAGTCTCCCTACATCTAGCCTCTGATAACCACCATTCTATTCTACTTTTCTAAATTATACTTCTATGAATTCCTCATATAGGAAAGAGCCATGTAGCCGAGCCGGGTGCTGTAGTGAATGCTTGTAATCCAAGATTCTGGGAGTCTGATGCAGGAGGATCCCAAGTTCAAATTTGGCCTTAGCAATTTAGCAGGTTCTTAAGCAACTTAGTACCTGTCTCAAAATAAAAAATCAAAAGGGTTGGGGATGTGGCTCAGTGGTAAAGTGAGGTTCAATTTCCAGTACCAAATTGGAAAAAAAAAAAAAAAAGATGTATCTCATTCCTGAGATAGCCCACATCCCCCTTGAACCTGCTTTCCTAAGTAAATCTCTATCTGGGGTTGGGGGGAGAGGATCATCCGGTATTTACATTTGTCTTTCTGTGCCTGACTTTTGCCACTGACATAGTGTCTTCCAGGTTCATCATATTGTCATAAAGGGTAGGATGTCTAGCAGTGGGCCCAGTTTCATTCTTTTGCATGTGGACATCCTGTTTTACCAAAAGCCACATTTTTTGAAGAAGAGACTGCTGCTTTTTCATTCTGTATTCTTGGCACCTTTGTCAAAGATCAGTTGGTCATAAATGTGTGGATGTATTTCTGGGCTCCCTATGTTATTTCATTGATCTGTATGTCTACTTTTTATTACTAATTTTATACTCTTTTGATTACTATAGCTCTGTAGTATATTTTGAAATCAGGTAAATATCTTCTAATTTTGTTCTTGCTAAGATTGCATAACTATTCAGGGTCATATATGTTTTCATATCAGTTTTAGGATTGTTTTTCTAATTCTGTGAAAAATGCCACTGGAATTTTGATAAGGATTGCATTTAGACTGTAGGTCACATTGAGTAGGATGGGAATTTTCACAATGTTAATTCTTCAAATTCATGAACAGAGGACACCTTTCCATTTGTTTGTGTTTTCAGTTTCTTTCATCATATATATAGCTATATATTTTTTTTAAATTTTATTTTTTTTGGATAGGATCTCACTAAATTTCCAGGTTGACTTCAAACATGCAATACTCTTGCCTCGGTATCCCAAGTTGCTGGAATTGCAAGTGTGCACCACCGTGTTCAGCTAGAATATTCTATGTATAACCTCCTGTCATCTGCAAAAAGAAAGTTTTAGTTCTTTATTTCCAATTTGGGTGACTTTTCTTTGTTTTTCTAGGTTTTCTGGCTAGAAATTCCAGTTCTATATTGAATAAAAGTGGTGAGAGTGTTATTTTCTTGTTCCCAATCTTAGAGGAAAAGTTTTGTTTTTCACTGTTGAGTATGGTCTTAGCTGTGGGCCCCAAATAGGTGGCATTTGTGGTACATCATATTTGTTGCTTTGTGCACCTTGAACAGTTCTTGCTTCACTGGTTGAATCCCCTGATGATGTGCTATTGAGTTTTGTTTGTCAGTATTTTGCTGAAGATTTTGCATGTATGTTTATCAGGGATATATAATTTTAAAATTAACTTATTTTTATTTATATATAACAGTGGAATGCATTACAATTCTTATTACATATATATAGAGCATAATTTTTTATATCTCTGGTTGCATACATAGTATATTCACACCAATTCGTGTCTTCATACATGTACTTTGGATAATAATGATCAGGGATATATTTTTTTAAAATATTAGTTGTGTTTGGACAGAATACCTTTTATTTATCGCATATGCTAGGCGAGCACTCTACCGCTGAGCCCCAGCCCCAGCCCCTCATCAGGCATTGTCTGGCTTTTTACCCCCTAAATTTTGAAATCTTACAGACTCGTTTTCTGCATGATTTATTATATTAGGAATCAGTCATCTTAGGATACATAGAACCTCACCCCCACATGTCAACTATTTCAAAATTAATTGTCTCAGAGGTCCAGGAAGAAAGCCCAAGTAAAGTAAATGAAAAGTCCTTTGAGGGCTGGGTTGTGACTCAGTGGTAGAGCACATGTGAGGTACCGGATTTGATCCTCAGCATCACATGGTAATAAATAAAAAAAGGTCTCCACCTTCAACTATAAAGAAAATTTTTAAAAAGTGCTTTGAACTAAGTGACAATAAAAGCTTAAAATATCAGGATCTCTGGGATGAAACAGTACTCAGATTGAAAGAAGCTAGAATAACAAATTATTTTCAAATTATATAGTAGAAAGGAAAAAAGAATAGGAGCAGAAATATATGAAATAGACAAAAAATAATACAGCTAAAATTTGATAGAAATCAGTAAGTCTAATCAAGAAAAAAGCAAGAACATAAAAGTTAATGTAAATGGACAGAGAGCTATCAAAATAACCTTACAGATGCTAAAAATATATTAAGGCAATATTACAGTTGTATGTCAACATAAGTGATACATCACATGGTCTGTATTGGAGAAAGATCTCTTTGGTGCTGAGAAGAAAGTCTATTTGGTCATCAATTGATGAAATATTCTATATATGTCTGTTAAGTCTAAATTATCAATTGTATTTTTTACTTCTATAGCTTCTTTGTTTAGTTTTTGTTTGGAGGATCTATCCAGTGGTGACAGAGGCATGTAAAGTCACCCAATATTATTGTGTTGTGGTCTATTTGATTCTTGAAATTGAGAAGAGTTTGTTTGATGTATGTAGATGCACCATTGTTTGGGGCGTAAATATTTCTGATTGTTAGGTGTTGTTGGTGTATAATTCCCTTAAGCAGTGTGAAATGGCCTTTTTTGACCCTTCTGATTAACTTTGGTTTAAAGTTCACTCTATCTGATATGAGGATAGAAACCCTTTCTTATTTCCATAGGCCATGTGAGTGGTATGTTTTTTCCCAGCCTTTTACCTTCAATCTCTGGGTGTCTTTGCCTATGAGGTGAGTTTCTTGAAGACAGCATATTGCTGGGTCTTGTTTCTTAATTCAGTCTGCCAGTCTGTCTTTTGATTGATGAGTTTAGGCCATTGATGTTCAAGGTTACTATTGAGATACGATTTGTATTCCTGGTCATTTGGGTTTATTTCTACTTTTTAATTTGAATTAGTTTCTCCTTTGATTGACTGTTCCTTTAGTGTGGTTTCTCCCTTTCCTGGTTTTCACTTTTTTCTTTTTCTTTTCATCTTCATGGCATATTTTGTTGAGAATGTTTTGTAGTGCAGGCTTCTAGTAAAAATTCTTTTGATTATCATGGAAGATTAATTTCATTTTCAAATCTAAAGCTTAATTTTGCCAGATGTAGGATTCTTGGTTGGCATCCATTCTTTTTCAGAGCTTGGTATATGTTGTTCTAGGCCCTCCTAGCTTTGAGGGTCCGGGTTGAGAAATCAGCTGAGCTCTGACTTGATTTTCCCCAAACGTAATCTTATATATTTTTTTCTCTCACAGCCTTTAAAATTTTAACCTTATTCTGTATGTTAGACATTTTTGTTATAATGTACTTTGGTGTAAGTCTGTTGTAATTTTGTGTATTTGGGGTCCTGTAAACTTCTTATATTTGATTTTCCATTTCATTCTTTAGGTTTGGGACATTTTTGGATATTATGTCATTGAAAAGATTGTGTGTTCCTTTGGTTTGTATCTCTACACCTTCATCTATCCCATTAAATCTTAAATTTAGTCTTGGAAGTTCTGTTCATGGCTTTTTAACATCTTCTTACTGTGGTCAACTCTATTTTCAAGACTATATATTTTGTCTTCATTATTTGAGGTTCTGTCTTCCAAGTGATCTAGTCTGTTGGTGATGCTTTCCATTGAAAATTTAAAAAAGATATTTTCTGGGCTGGGGATGTGGATCAAGCAGTAGCGTGCTCTCCTGGCATGAGCGGGGCTCTGGGCGCTGGGTTTGATCCTCAGCACCACATAAAAATAAAATAAAGATGTTGTGTCTGCTGAGAACTTAAAATAAATAAATAAATATTGAAAAAGTTCTCTCTCTCTCTGAATAAAGTCTATCTTTATTTATTTATTTATTTTGAGAGAGAGAGAATTTTTTAAATATTTATTTTTTAGTTCTCGGCGGACACATGTCAGACACAACATCTTTGTTGGTATGTGGTGCTGAGGATTGAACCCTGGCCACATGCATGCCAGGCGAGCGTGCTACCGCCTGAGCCACATCCCCAGCCCAAAAGTCTATCTTTAAAAAAAAAATATTTTCTTAGTTGTAGTTGGACCCAATACTGCCACATTACCCATTTATTTTTTTATGGGGTCCCGAGGATGGAACCCAAGTATTTTACCACTGAGCTACAGCCTCAGCCCTTTCATGTTGTTTTTATGTCTGCCCATTTAGCAGTAGAGTTTCTATCCTGTGGACTTATAATGTCTGAAGTTTTCCAATACCTCAGTGTTTAGGGAGAGACGAATAATAACAACCACCAATGCAAACAAAATAACACATTAAACCAAATAGTTCCTACTATGATGTCTACAATGTTAATTTTCACAAAACCAGAAATAATATAATTAGTTATTGCCTACAATAAGAACAGCAAGTCTGTGAAGAGTTTATAATTTCAAATGGTGGACAGGGAGAGAACAGAAGCCATATAGGATGTGGTAATTAAGAGGAAAAGGAGAGAAAAAGTAAAAAAGGGAGAGTGAAAGAAAACAATAGAGATTGGCTGTTAGCGGAAGAAAAGAAAGAATCAAGGGAAACAGAAGGAAAATATAAAGTAAAAACTTATAAACTTAAAAGAATACAAAATAAACTAAAAAGCAAATACAAATATGTGTAAATGTCCATGTACCATTAAGGTCACAATTAAACACAGAAAAAGAATAGAGAAAACCTTGATGGAAAGTTAAAGAATCTTTTGTTGGAGTTCAAAAGATTTCTCATTTTCTCTTCTCAATGGTTCTAGGAGCTGGTGCTCCTCCCTCTGGCTTGCTGGAGGGAGAGAGGTGATCCTGTAGGTGGGATTCCTGGAGGCAAGGTTTAGGCTTAGGTGGGCTCCAGGCTCTTTGCTGAATGCCAGTTGGTCTGGAGATTTTAAATCAGTGCACCTCCAGTGCCCAGTACTTGCTGGTCCCTGCTGGAAGACTCTACCCCAGGGGTCTTCCCTGGGTTCCACTCCTGTGGTGGAGACCAGTTCTTAGTCCTCTGTGTCACCTGCAGACCCCACATTTCCTTTTCTCAGGTTCAGTCTCCAAATCATTTCTCCCACCCCTTACCCTTCTGAGTTCCTGGCCAGATGGTCCATTTCTCTCCCAGCAGGTCCTGCAGGCAGTTGGATGGGAAGGACAGAGGTCAGCGGAGTGGGTTTCTGCGACCGGTTGTCTCCTATGTCAACCTCTCTCCATGTTTGATTTCCTCCTTGTCACTTCAGCGCACTCTTGGTCCTGCACCATGTGTTTATTGGCCTGTATTTCAGGCCCAACTGTGGTTTGCCAGGAATTGGCTCCCTCGGCTGCTGGTCCCCCTGGTGCCAAATGTTTCCTTTCTTAGTCCCCCGCAGGCCGCCTGGAGAGAGGGTGGCTTCTCTCCCCACACCTGGATGTTGTGCAGCACATCTTCCGGGTTGGCCAGGCAGTGTCCTTGGTCCCTAAACACTCTTGTCTCTGTGTGCTCTGTACCCAGACACTGTGCTGTTCCTCTAATTCCCTTATCCCTCCACTCTGGCTCTCAGAGGGAGTGCTCCAGCTGGAGCTTCCGGCCTACCTGGGGCAGTGGCTGTGGGACTGGGGATTTCTTTCTTATTATTTCCAGCCTCCTGTGTCCCCAGTCTGCTGTGAATGTCCAGTTTTCAATTCCAGTAAAGTCCCCTGGATTATTTTGTTCACCCACCTTGCTGAGAAGCTGCCTGTCTGCTTGTCACACTATGGGGCAACTAGGAACGCCATCTCTATTCCCTGACTTTGGTATTAGGATAATTTTGACCTTGTAAAATGACATTGAAAGTTCACCCTCTTCAGTACTTCAGTAATGTTTGCGAAGGATTTGTGTTTAATTCTTATAAGTGCTGGGTAGAAAACAGCTGTTGATTCCCAGGCCTTTCCTTGTTGGAAGTTTTTTTGAGCTCTCATTTTCTTTGCTTATTACTTTGTTCAGATTTTCTGTTTCCATGTGGTTCAGTCTTGGCAGGTTGTATTTTTATGGGAATGTATCCATTTTTTGATTCTTTTTTTTGAGTTTTTTTTATTTATTAAAAAAAGTCTTGTAAAAATGTCTAGGATATCACAGGAAATGATAAAACACAAAAATCTTGTGCTTTGTGTACTCCCTAGTCTGCAACAATGCAAACAACAGACGTTACCCTGAAATTAAAATTAAGAAATGCTATATTTATTGTATTAGGGCTATCGAAACATTGTTTAACTTGCCATTCATTTTCCTTTAGACAAATTTCTGTTGCCTTCCCTCACTCCCCATCTTCCCTTAAGTTTTAAATTTTTTAAAAAAAATTTTAATTTGTTATATATGACAACACAATGCATTACAATTCATATTACATACACAGAGCACATTTTTTCCTATCTTTGATTGTATACAAAGTAGAGTCACATCCTTTGTGTCTTCATACATATACTTAAGGTAATGATGACCATCGCATTCCACCATCTTTCCTCCCCTTATGTCCCCTCCCTCCCCCTTTTCCCTTTGCCCTATCTAGAGTTCATTTATACCTCCCCTTACCCCTAGCATATTATGAATCAGCATCCTTAGATCCAGAGAAGTCAGTGTGGCATTTGATTTTTTGGGATTGGCTAATTTCACTTAGCATTATATTCTCCAGTTCTATCCATTTACCAGCAAATCTCATTATTTTATTTTCTTTTAATGCTGAATAATATTCCATTGAGTATATATACCACATTTTCTTTATCCATTCATCTACTCAAGGACTCAAGGGCATTAGATTGGTTCCATAGTTTAGCTATTGTGAATTGTGCTGCTATAAATATTGATGTGGCTGTGTCCCTGTAGTGTTCTGTTTTTAAGTCCTTTGGGTAGAGACACGGAGTGGGATAGCTGGATCAAATGGTGATTGGGTTCCCAGTTTTCCAAGGAATCTCCAAACTGCTTTTTATGTTGGCTGCACCAATTTGCGGTCCCACCAGCAAATGTATGGGTGTGCCTTTTTCCCACATCCTTGCCAACACTTATTGTTGTTTGTATTCTTTTTTTTTTTTTTTAAATTAGATGTTTCTTTAAAAAAATTTTTTTTGTGTAGTTGTAGATGGACAACATGCCTTTATTGTATTTGTTTATTTTTATGTGGTGTTGAGGATCGAACCTCACACATGCAAGGCAAGCACTCTGCCACTGAACTATAGCCCCAATCCTGTTGTTTGTATTCTCTCTTTTTTTTTTTTTTTTTTAGTTGTAGAGGGACACATCTTTCTTTCTTTTTTGTATGTTTATTTTTTAGTTTTTTAGGTGGACACAATGTCTTTATTTTATTTTTATGTGATGCTGAGAATGAAACCCAGTTCCTCACACATGCTAGGTGAGCGCACTACCACTTGAGCCACATCCCCAGCCCCATGTTTGTATGCTTAATAGCTGCCGTTCTGACTGGAGTGAGATGAAATCTTAGAGTAGTTTTGATTTGCATTTCTCTAATTTCTAGAGATGTTGAACATTTTTTCATATATTTGTTGATTGATTGTATATCTTCTTCTGAGAAGTATCTGTGGTTTCTTGGCCCATTTATTGATTGTGTTATTTGTTTTTTTGGTGTTAAGATTTTTGAGTTCTTTTTATATTCTAGAGATTAGTGCTCTATCTGACCTGTGTGTGGTAAGAATTTGTTCCCGATTAGTAGGTTCTCTCTTCACCTCACTTATTGTTTCTTTTGCTGAGAAGAAACTTTTTAGTTTGAATCCATCCCATTTATTGATTCTTGATATTGATTTTTGTGCTATAGGAGTCTTATTAAGGAAGTTGGGGCCTAATCTGACATGATGGAGATTTGGGATTACTTTTTTCTTCTAATAGATACACAGTGTCTCTGGTTTAATTCCTAGGTCCTCAATCCACTTTGAGTTGAGTTTTGTGCATGGTGAGAGTTAGGGGTTTAATTTCAATTTTGTTGCATATAAATTTGCAGTTTTCCCAGCACCATTTGTTGAAGAGGCTGTCTTTTCTCCAGTGTACGTTTTTGGTGCCTTTGTCAAATATGAGATAACTGTAATTATGTGGGTTAGTCTCTGTGTTTTCTATTCTGTATCATTGGTCTACAAGTCTATTTTGGTGCCAATACCATGTTGTTTTTTTAAATATATTTTTAGTTGTGATAGACCTTTTTTTAAAAAATTTATTTATTTATATGTGGTGCTGAGAATCGAACCCAGTGCCTCACACATGCCTGAGAAGTGTGCTACCACTGAGCCCCAGCCCCAGCCCCAGCCCACCATGCTATTGCTCTGTAGTATAGTTTAAGGTCTGATATAGTGATGCCACCTGCTTCACTCTTCTTGTTAAGGATTGCTTTAGCTATTCTGGGTCTCTTATTTTTCCAGATGAATTTCATAACCACCTTTTCTCTTTCTGTGAGGAATGTCATTGGGGTTTTGATTAGAATTGCATTAAATCTGTATAGTGCTTTTGGTAGTATGGTCATTTTGACAATATTAATTCCGCCTATCCAAGAATAAAGTAGATATTTCCATCTTCTAAGGTCTTCTTTAATTTCTTTCTTTAGCATTCTGTAGTTTTTGCTGTAGAGGTCTTTTACAACTCTTTCGTTAGGTTGATTCTCAAGTATTTATTCTTTTTGATGCTAATGTAAATGGGGTAGTTTTCCTTTCAGAGGATTTGTCACTGATATACAGAAATGCCTTTGATTTATATGTGTTGATTTTGTATCCTGCTACATTGCTGAATTCATTTATTAGTTCTAGAAGTTTTCTGGTGGAATTTTTTGATCTTCTAGGTATGGAATCATATTGTGGGCAGATAGTGCTAATTTGAGTTGTTTACCTATCCGTATTCCTGTCTGTCTAATTGCTCTGGCCAGGGTTTCAAGAACTATGTTAAATAGAAATGGTGAAAGAGGACATCCCTGTCTTGTTCCAGTTTTTAGAGGGAATGCTTTTAATTTTTTTCCATTTAGAATGATGTTGGCCTCAGGCTTAGCATAGATAGCTTTTACGATGTTGAGATGAAGGGGTGCTGTATTTTGTCGAATGCTTTTTTTTTCTTTCATCTATTGAGATGATCATATGGTTCTTATCTTGAAGTCTATTGATGTGATGAATTACATTTATTGATTTCCATATGTGGAACCAACCTTGCATCCCTGTGATGAACCACACTTGATCCTGGTGTACTGTCTTTTTGATATGTTTTTGTATTTGATTTGCCAGAAATTTATTGAGAATTTTTGCATCTATCTTCATTAGAGATATTGGTCTGAAGTTTTCTTTTTTTGATGTGTCTTTGCCTGGTTTTGGAGTCAGGGTGATATTGGCTTCATAGAATCAGGAAGTTCTCTCTCTTTTTCTATTTCCTTAAATAAATTGAAGAGTATTGGTGTTAGTTCTTCTTTAACAGTCTTGTAGAACTCGGCTGTTGTGGCCATCTGGTCCTGGGCTTTTCTTGGTTGGTAGGCTTCTAATGGAGTCTTCTATTTCATCGCTTGAAATTGATCTGTTTAAATTGTGTATATCATCCTGGTTCAATTTGGGCAAATCATATGACTCTAAAAATTTGTCAATGCCTTCAATATTTTCTATTTTTTAGAGTACAAGTTTTCAAAATAGTTTATTATCTTCTGTATTTCTGCAGTGTCCTTTGTGATTTTTCCTTTTCCTCACTTATGTTAGTAATTTGAGTTTTCGCTCTCTTCATTAGTTTTTCTCTCTCTTCATTAGTAAGAGTCTGTCAATTTTATTTATTTTTTCAAAGAACCAACTTTTTGTTTTGTCAATTTTTCCAATTGTTTCTTTTGTTTCAATTTCATTCATTTCAGCTCTTATTTTAATTATTTCCTGTCTTCTGCTTTTGGTGTTGATTTGTTCTTCTTTTTCTAGGGCTTTGAGATGTAATGTTAAGTCATTTATTTGTTGACTTTTTCTTCTTTTATGGAATGAGCTCCATGCAATGAACTTTCCTCCTAGTACTGCCTTCATAGTGTCCCAGAGATTTCAATATGTTATATCTGTGTTCTCATTTACTTCTTAGAATTTTTTAATCTCCTTCTTGATGTCTTCTGCAACCCATTGTTCATTCAGTAGCATATCATTTAGTCTCTAGGAGTTAGAGTAGCTTTTGTTATTTTATTATTGATTTCTAATTTTATTCCATTATAATCTAATAGAATGCAGAGTAGTATCTCTACTTTTTTGTATTTGCTGTGTGTTGCTTTGTGGCATAATATATGGTCTATGTGCTGGTGAGAAGAAAGTGTATTCGCTTGTTGAAAGATGAAATAGTCTATATATGTCAGTTAAGTCTAAGTTATTAGTTGTATTATTGGGTTCTATAGTTTCTCTGTTTAGCTTTTGTTTGGAAGATCTATCCAGTGGTGAAAGATTTATATTAAAGTCACCCCAAATTATTGTGTTGTGGTCTATTTGTCTCTTGAACTTGAGAAGAGTTCATTTGATTCATGTAGATGCTTCATTGTTTGGGGCATATATATTTATAATTGTTAAGTCTTGTTGGTGTATGGTTCCATTGAGCAGTATGTAGTATCCTTCTTTATCCCTTTTGATTAACTTTAACTTGAAGTCTACTTTATTTGATATGAGGGTGGAAACTCCTGCTTGCTTCTGCAGTCTGACTAGTATGATTTTTTCCCAACCTTTCACTTTCAGTCTGTAGATGTCTTTTCTTATGAGATGTCGTCTCCTGGAGGCAGCACATTGTTCGGCCTTTTTTTTTTTTAATCCAATCTGCTACTCTCTGTCTTCTGATTGGTGAGTTTAGGCCATTAACATTGAGGGTTATTATTGAGACATGATTTGTAATCCCAGCCATTTTTGTTTATTTTTGGTATTTAACTTGACTTGGTTTCTCCTGATAAGTTTTTCCTTTAGTGTAATACTTCCCTCTACAATTTTCATCATTGTTTTTCATTTCCTCTTCATGGAATGTTTTGCTGAGGATGTTCTGTGGTACAGGATTTCTAGTTTTAAATTCTTTTAACTTTTGTTTATCATGGAAGATTTTTATTTCATCATCAGATCTAAAGCTTAGTTTTGCTGGATATAAGATTCTCAGTTGTCATCCATTTTCTTTCAGAGCTTGGTATATGTTGTTCTAGGATCTCCTGCCTTTGAGGGTCTGGATTGAAAATTCTTGATCTCTCCTTACATGTGATCTGAGTCCTCTCTCTTGTGGTTTTTAAGATTCTATCCTTATTCTGTATACTATGTATTTTCATTATAATGTGCCTTGGTGTAGATCTATTGTAATTTTGCATATGTGGTGTCCTGTAAGCCTCTTGTATTGGTTTTCCAATTTTTTCTTCATGCTTGAGAAATTTTCTGATATTATCTCATTAAAGAGATCGTGCATTCCTTTGGTTAGAAACTCTATGCCTTCCTCTATCCCAGTAACTCTTAGATTTGGTCTTTTGATGCTGTCCCATAATTCTTAAGTGCTCTGTTCATAATTTCTTACTATCTTCCCTGTGTGGTCAAGTTTATTTTCCAGATTGTATACTTTGTCTTCATTGTCTGATGTTCTTTCTTCCAAGTGATATGGCCTGTTGGTTATGCTTTCTATTGAGTTTTTTATTTGGTTTATTGTATCCTTCATTTCAAGGATTTCTGACTTTTTTTTTTTAGTCTCTCTTTCTTGAAGTAATCTTTTGCTACCTGTGTTTGCTCTCTTATCTCTGTGTTGGAGTGATCAATTTTTGCCTGTATTTGCTCATTTAGGCCATTCTTTAATTCACATGTAATTTTAATTATGAACCTTCTGAACTCCTTCTCTGACATTTCATCAACTTTGGGTTCTGTTATTGTAGTATTCTGGTTGGTTTGGGGCGCTTTCTTGCCTTGTTTTTTCCTGTCTATGTGTCTTCCTTTCTTGCACTGTGGATCTGAGATATTACTCTGTCTCCATTATATTCTTTTAGTACCTGTGCAGATTGACTGTAACTCACCTTGATGCTGGGCTTCCAGACCCTGCTGGTGTTCCTGCATGTATGTTACTGCAGCTAAAGTGTGTGGCAGCAAGAGTGGAGGTAACTGGAGATAATAGTGGAGATGCCCCAAGATGGATGCATCGTGTTTCAGAGATGGGCCTGAAAGGGTGGGCCTTACAATGTCTTTGCTCTGAAATGCAGCTGTTTCTAGGCCCTGTCTGTTGTCAAAAGGTAGAGGCTACTGTGTAGGGGGAAGGCTATGACCATTTCTCCAGCGTCCCAAGATGGAAGTGGGTTAGGCTTGGGCTGGCGGGGGGCAGGGTGGCGGTGGACCTACGCTGGGCCTGGGCTCCAGTAGTGGTCTGCTGGTCTGGGCCAGGCCTGAGTTCCTGTGGTGGTCTCCATTTTTTGATTCTTTAATTTGTTGTCATATACTTGTTCATAGTAGTCTCTTGTATTTCTTTGTATTAGTTTTAATGTCTTTTATTTCTGATTTTCTTTTGAGTCATCTTTGTCTCTCAGTCTAGCTGAAGGTCTGCCTTTTTTTTAATATTTATTTTTTAGTTGCAGTTGGACACAGTACCTTTATTTTATTTATTTACTTTTATGTGGTGATAAAGATCAAACCCAGGACCTTGCACATGCTGCTGAGCCCCAGCCCCAGACCCCACTTTTTTTTAATCCTGGAAAAATCAACTCTTAGTTTCTTTGAACTTTTTATTGCTTCTCTTTTTATTTCATTTACTTCTGTTCTGATCTTCATTATTTCTTGCTAATTTTGGGTTTAGCTTGTTCTTTTTATTATTCTTTGGGATTCATTTAAGGTATTCTTAATGTAGCATTTATTGCTATAAACTTCCTTGGTAGAACTGCTTTTGCTGCATCCCATAAAATTTTTTATGCTCTGTTTCCATTTTCATTCATCTGGCAATATTTTTAAATTTCTTTTGCCCTGCTGGTTGTTGAGGAGTGTGTTAAGTGTGACTTTCCAATTGTCTTCTATTGGTAATTTCCAGTTTCATAGTGTTGTTAGAAAAGATACTTGATATGATTTCATTCCTCTTGAATTTGTCAAGACTTGTTGTTGAAAGCCACAGTTCCTAAGCCACATGCTTATTGTTTAATTAAACAGAAGGGGGGAACTTGTGTCCTAGCATATGATCTGTCTTGGAAAATGTTCTGTTCATGCTTGGGAAATATATATATTCTCCTGTGGTTGGATAGAATTTTCTGTTCCTCTGTTGGGTCCATTTGGTTTATGTTGTGTTATCTTTTGTCTTATTGATTTGTTTGTCTGAATGATCTAGCCATTGTTAAAATGAAGTCCCCTACCACTAGACTGCTATCTTTACCTTCAGTTTTTACTTTATATGTTTAAATGCCGTGGTGTACAAATGTATTTTACAATTATATTAACAGATTGACCCCTTATCAGTACTTAATGACCATTGTCTCTAGTGACACTTTTTAAAAATATATATTTCTTAAGTTGTAGATCGACATGATGTCTTTTATTTGTATTTTATTTTTATGTGGTGCTGAGGATTGAATACAGTGCCTCACACTTGCTAGACAAGCATTCTACTACCCAGCCACAACCCCAGCCCTCTAGTGACACTTTATTTTTAAATTAAAAAAATTTTTTTTTAAATTGTAGATGGACTATTTATTTATTTATTTATTTATTTTTAATGCGGCACTGAGGGTCAAACCCAATGCCTCACACATACAAGGCAAGCGCTCTACCATTGAGCTATAGCCCCAGCCCTCTAATGACAGTTTTTGACTTAAAGTCTGTTTTAACCTCTGCTCTGTTTAACATTTGAATGGAATATCTTTTCATATGTTTAGTATTAAATGGCACCCTTCTCTTTGAGTTTGACAAACTTTTCAGTGTTCCATGTAAGGTAGATCTAGAGGAGATGAACTCCCACATTTTTTTCTGTATAGTGGTTGGATAGTAAATATTTTAGCCTTTGTATGCTACAAGGTCTATGTTGCAACTATTCTTATCTACTATTGTAGCATGAAAGTAGATGCAGAAAATATGTAAATAAGTATAACATGACCACAAGTCAGGTATGGGATGGTTTTGGTCTCTGAGCCATGGTTTGCTTACCTGCAATTCAGGCTAACATGGTTGATTACATTTATTGTGTTTGAATATTAAACAAGTGTTGTTTTCCCTTGGTAAACTTCTCGTGTTGTTGATGTTTCTTTTTATAATATTTTATATTCCTGAATTTGATTTGCTATTGTAATCTGACTTTTCTGTTTTTCATTTTCTATGTGGTTCAGAATGCTAATTTTAATAGGGTATTTCTCATATTGAGTTTTCATATTAATTTGAACAGGAATAAACTAATACTCTATAGTAAGGTATTTTCTAATACATATTTAATGGTTATCCAGGACATTTTGCATTTGAAAAAGCAGTTGTTTTAATTTGCAGACCTTTTGATATTATGTTCCTGTCTTTTGTGTACCATGGATTATGAATTTACAGATTTATGGCAGAAGTAAAGAGATTATCCCCACAGAATAATAGTAATCACAGTAGTTGTGTGCTGTTATAATAGGAAAGGTTAATTTGCTAAAACAGATAATCTTCATGTGGCATAAATTAAATATTTTTGACTTATTTTACAGGGAAATTTTAAAACTTGCAGTTAGATTTCACTTTAGCAGTTTATCTATAGACCGAAAATGGGGTCTGAGGATAAGAAAGAGGCTTGTACAATACCTGGAGTCCCTCCCTATGTGGCTTGATAATATCTCCTTGAGGATTTTTGTGTTTATGATGCTTAGAATACTGGTCTGTTCTTCATACAGTCAGTCTTCTGTACCTGTGAGTTCCATATCCATGAATTCATCTAACTGCAGATCAAAAATATTTGAAAAATATTTTACTGAACACGCATAGATTTTTTCCCCTTTCCATTATTCTTTAAACAATGCAATATGACATTTATTTGTAAAATTTACATTGCATTATGTGTCACAAGCACTCCAGAAATGTTTTAAAGTCTGTAGGAAGATGTGTATAGGTAATATGCAAATACTATGCCAGTTTATGTAAAGAGTTTGAGCATCCTATGGTCAGTTCTCTGTGACTATTGAGGGGCTATTGTTTTGTCTGTCCGTATTTGGTGGCAGTATAATGCTGACAATTTGGTGTCAGATAGTGTCCTCTTTGGGTGGACAAGTGCGCCCTCTTATATTTTCTAGAGGAAATTCTATAGAATAGGTGTTTATCTTTTCTTCAGATGCTGAATAGAGCTAGCCAGTAAAAGCACTTGGGCCTGGAGATTACTATTTCAGAAGGCTTTATACTACACATCATACTTTTTAAAAAAGTTATGGTGCTGTTTGGGTTACCTATTTCATCTTGGTGAATTTTGGTTGTTATCTTAGTGAATTGTTCCATTTCATCTGAAGTTCTGAAATTTACATGTGGAATTCTTTCATTGTCCTTTTCACATCCGTGGAATCTGGGTAAAATCCTCTCTTATTCCTATTATTTGTATCTTCATATCTACTCTTTATTGGTCAGATTTTTTTTTCTCTCCCCTTTCTGTGTTTGATTTTGTTTACTCTAAGCACATTCTGCAATGGAATTATTCAGAATTTCATTTTCATAATTGTGGTATTTCAGAAGGCAGAATGTCCTCAAGATTCATCCTTGTTGCAGTATAGCCTATCTTAGAATTTTCTTCCTTTATAAGGCAGAATAATATTCTGGTGTGTGTGTGTGTGTGTGTGTGTGTGTGTGTGTGTGTGAGATACATTGCCGATTTGTTTTTCACTTGGGCACTTGGTTGCTTCCATAATTTAGCTATTGTGAACCATAATGATGTGAACTTGGGCGTACCAATATCTCTTTGAGACCCTGCTTTTGAATATTTTGGGCATACCCAGAAGTAGGATTTCTGGATCACGTGGAAGTTCTATTGTTAAATTTGAGAGGAAATGTTATACTGTTTTCCACAGTGCCCATAACTTTTTACATTTCTGTCAACAGTGCACACTAGTTCCAACTTCTGGATATTCTTACCAACATTTGTTATTGTCTGGTTTTTGAAAAGAGTTATCCAAATAGCTGTGATGATGGTGTCTCCTAGTTTTGATTGGTATTTGCCTAGTGATTAGATGTTGAGCATCTTTTCATGTGCTTTTGGCAATTTGTATATCTTCTTTGGAGAAATGCCTGTGCAAGTCCCTTGCTCTTTTTTGAATTGAGTTTTGTTTTTGTTGAGCTCTAGAAGTTCTTTATATATTCTGAATGTTAATTCTTTAGAAAAATTTGATGGTTTAGTTGATTTTTGCTTTTTTATTTTCCTTCAGTTTCTTTGATTCATGTTCTTATTTCTTTCTTTCAGCCAGATGTGGATTTATTTTTGCCTTTCTTCTTTTCTAACATAAGCATTGATGCTATATAATATTTTTTCAGTAACTATTTTAGCTATATTTAACAAGTTGTGGTATATTGTATTTTCATTTTTGTTTATTTTTTTTTATTTCTTTGAGGTTCTGTTGATTTGTGGAGTATTTAGAAATCTGTTGATTTCTGCTTATTTGAATATTTTGGCTTCAACTCATTATCACCTGAGACTATATTTTTTAATTATTTCTAAACAGGTTAAAGGTTTGGTCTATGGCCAGAGAAAATGGCCTGTACTTTTTAATGTTCTGTGGGTACCTGATAAGAAATGTGCATTCTGGCTGTGGCTGAGTGTTTTGTAAGTTTTGTTAATTACACTAATTTCGTTGATGATGTTGTTCAGTTCTTCTACATGCTTTCTGATTTTTCTCTCCAAGAAAAATTATTATTGAGAAAGCAATGTTGAAGTTTCTCAGTACAATTGTGGAGTTTTATCCTTTCAGTTGTGTGATGGTTTTGCTTTATGTATTTTAAAGTTCATTTGTTAGATGGATGCACATTTAGAATTATCTGTTGGTGAATTTACTCTTGTACCAATCAGTATGTAATAATCCTCTTAAATCTGTTAACTTTTTTTTTTTAAATCCACGTTGTATGGTATTGACATAGCTATTCCAGCTTAATTTTGATTAGTGTTTGCATTGTATCTAATTTTTCTTTATAAAGAGGTCATGTTTTTGAATTGATTTTCATGTAGACAACATACAAATAGGTGTTTTAAAAAAAGATTCTGATAATTTTTATATTTTCATTGGCGTGTTCAGACCATTTATGTTTAATATATTGTTGATATGTTTGTATTTAAGTCCATCTTTTTGTTATTTGCTTTCAGTGAGTTTTAAATTTTTGTTTTTAATTTTCATTTCTAAAATTTTTACTTGGTACATAGTCTGTTTGATAAGTTTTGTTAAGAGTTTGTAATTGCTCATTCACACTTTTATAAAATAGCTATTTTAAAGTGTTCATTAGACAATGTTCATTAGTCATTTTGTGATTGGTCCTAATTGAATGTATTTTTTATGTGATTTGAGGTGTTTGTAATTCTTTGTGTATTGAACATTTAGAATATGATGAAACTTCAGGTTTTATAGACATTTTATGGAGAGCATTGATATTTTTGGCTTAGCTGGCACGTGGCCTGAGTAGGTACAGGCTACGATTTCCAACCAGCCTTCTGTGGGCTATGGTCAGTTCAGCTTAATTTTCAAAGCCTATGCAGTGCTGTTACTGTAAGTAGGGTAAGTGTGTACTAAGAAGTTTGGCACCTGGCCAGAATTCTGTTAGTTCAGTTGTGAAGGTCTTTGTTTAACTAATTATACTAACTAGGATCAGGTTCATCCATGGGCAGGTGGTGGGTGAGCCCAGGATACACGCATAAACTCTTTCTGCATGTTGGTACTCACTCCTGGGCTTTTTGGGACTGCGTTTAATTCAGGCCAGGGGATAAGGTATAAATAAAAGAGTGTATCCATTGCTATTTTGGTAGTACTTTCAATTGTGATGTCTATTCCAGCTTACCTTATTGTTTATGTATGTATATGTGTGTGTATAAAATTATAATTTTTTCCCAGGAAACTCAAATAGTCATTTCCAGGTTTTCTTTTCTTTTTTTTTTTTTTTAAGTTTTAAAAAATTGACACACGAAAATCATTTCTATGGAGTACCATGTGATGTTTCAGTATGCATATATATTATGTAACATTTAAATCTGAATAAGCCTGTCTCTTCAAACATGGATCGTTTCTTTGTGTTGATAACATCCAGATCCCTTTTTCTAGTTTTTTCTTGAATACACAGATTATTATCAATTTCTGTAGTAACTCTGCTATAAAATAGAACACTAAAATTTATTTCTCCTATGTAACTATAAGTCAGTATCTGTTGAACAGTCTTCCTGGGTTTTATAGTTGCTTTCAGTGGGATATAAGGGTTGACTTCATCTGAACTAGAACTGGTGCTGAGAACCAGAGTGGGAATGATGCATGGCATTTTGCCAGAAGTAGTGGTTGAGAGGTGACGCCAGCAAGCCATTGAGATGATGATGGTTATGTTAAGCTGTGTATTCAGTTGTATATTAGACCCCTACTTTGGAGTCCACAAGCTAGTTGGGGGGCCGGTAGATTCCTGGGGAGTTCGAGTTGGTTGGGGAAGTGCTGGAGGAGGGATTTTCCAGTTGGTGTGTGGTATGTCTGGGAGAAGGCCGCGGAAGTTCCGGAGTTCGGAAATAAAGTTTGTTCCTGCTTGAGTGGCTTGAGTGGCTCCTGATTTGTGCCCAGCCAGACTGCGGCAAACTGGAGCCCCTGTTAATTTTTTTTTTTTTTTTTTAAAGAAAGAGTGAGGGGGGGGGAGAATTTTTTAATATTTATTTTTTAGTTCTCGGCGGACACAACATCTTTGTTTGTATGTGGTGCTGAGGATCGAACCCGGGCCGTTCGCATGCCAGGCGAGTGCGCTACCGCTTGAGCCACATCCCCAGCCCTCCTGTTAATTTTTCATTCAGAATTTTATATGCATCTAAAAATGAATAGCAGGCTATGATTCTCTTTCATTATTTTTGTATTGTTTTGGTGTGAGAATTATTTATACAAAATATAGGTACCAGTGTTTTATTCCTTTTAATTCCATCTGTATCTTGTGATGGATATTGGTATTACTCAATGTCTGTCTGGTGTTGCTTTCGGTGCAAAGCTGACCTTATGGAATGAGTTGGGAAGTGTTTCTTTCCCCTTTTTTTCCCGAAGGGTAGTTTAGGGCTAGTATTATTTAATGCTCAATAGAATTCATCAGTAAAGTCATCTGGGCTTGGAATTTTCTTTGTGGAAAGGTTTATAACTACCAATTAAATTTTTCTAATAGAAATTTTGAATATCCCAGTGTCTAGTTCCAGTCTTTTATCAGTTTTGGTAAATTGGTGCCATCCAAGGGATTTTGCTGTTTCATTTAAGTTGTTGTTTTATTGGTATAAAATTATTTATAATGTTTTCTTATTGTCCTTTTAGCCCATCTTGTCCCATTGTCCCAGATGTGGAACACCTACATAAGCTTCAGTTAAGCAACAAATATACCACTTATGGTAATTTTGAAATAATATGTGAATATTTGTAACGTTTTTGGAATTGAATTTATGGAACTTAATGGGTTAGTGTATATTGCTCCTGTAGTGATATCCCCTTTCACTTTTTTTTTAAAAGAGAGAGTGAGAGAGGAGAGAGAGAGAGAGAGAGAGAGAATTTTTTTAATATTTATTTTTTAGTTCTCGGTAGACACAACATCTTTCTTTGTATGTGGTACTGAGGATCGAACCCAGGCCGCACGCATGCCAGGCGAGCGCACTACCGCTTGAGCCACATCCCCAGCCCTCCCCTTTCACTTTTGATATTGTTATGATGTATTTTTTTGCTCAATCATTTTTAGCTTGGGATCTATCAATTTTATTATTTTTTTTCAAAGAACCATCTTTTGGTTTAACTGATTTTTTAAAAAATTCCTATTATGTTTTAAAATTGCTTTTAGTTGTAAATGGACCCAATACTTGTATTCTATTTATTTTTTTATTATGTGGTACTGAGGATCAAACCCAGTGCTTCATATGTGCTAGGCAAGTACTATACCACCAAGCTACAACTCCAGCCCCCCATTATGTTGCTTTCTGCCTTTATTTCTCCCCTTCTTAGGTGTTATGGGTTTGCTTTGCCCATTTGCTGGACCCACCCTGCCCTTTTCTGGATGATACTGGGGATTGAACCCAGGACTCAAATATGTTTGGTAAACACTGCCACTGAGCACATCATCAGCCTTTTTTGCTTCTTATTTGGAGACAGGGTCTTCCTAAGTTGCTGGCCTTGAACTTGCAGTCCTCCTTCCTCAGCCTACTGAGTCGCTGGGATTACAGTGCCACCACACCTTGCTCCATTTTTGGATTTCTTAATTGGAAACTTAATTTGAGTTGGGTTCTTCCTTGGTTTCTGATATAACTGTTTAAACTGTATATGTCCCTCTACTCATTTCATCACAAGTTTTGAAATATTGTGTTTCCTGCCTCAGCTTTCCAAGACACTGGTATTATAGGCGTGTGCCACCATGCCTGGCTAAGCATGTTAATTTTATATATATTACAACCCCCAAAATAATTTGTTTTTGCTTTAAATAGTTAACTTTTAAGGAAATGTGAAAATGGGAAAGTCTTTAACATTTACATCCATGTTACCATCACATTATTCTGTTGCATACATTCAGGTTTTTATTGGGTACTAATTTCCTGTTTGAAGAATTTTCTTAGCATATCTTGGCACTTGCAATGAAGGTTTGTTGGTGAAGAATTCATTCAGCATTTGTTTGAAGTTTTTAGTTCATTGTTGTTGAAGGATACTTTTTTGGGGAAGGTTACTTTTATGTATTTATTTTTTTAGGTGCTGGAAGTAGACTCCAAGTCCTTAGGCAGGTTAGGTAAGGGCTCCACCACACAGCCCAGCCTCAGCCTTTGATAGATGCTTTTTTGAGTGTATGGTACTGGGGATTGAATCCAGGGCCTCCAGCTTGCTAAGCAAGTTCACCCCTACTGAAGCGCATTTCCAGCTCTTTAAAAAAAATTTGAGACAAGATTTTGTTGAGTTGCCAAGCTGGCATTGAACTTGCGATCCTCCTGCCTTAACCTCCTGAGAGGCTGGGATCACAGGCTTGATAGATAGTTTTTTTTTTTAAATATTTATTTTTTTAGTTGTAGTTGGGCAGAATATCTTTATTTTATGTATTTTTATGTGTGGTGCTGAGGATTAAACCCAGGGCCTCATATGTGCTCTACCGCTGAGCCACAATCCCAGCCCAATAGATACAGTTTACTATACATTTTCTTGACTTTTCATAGGGATTCCCTTTAATTAATTCCTGCTTTTTAAATTTTTAAAAATTTAAATTTTTTTTTTTTTAATTTGAAATTTTGAGATGGGGTCTCACTCTTGCTGAGGGCTTTGCTAAGTTGCTGAGGTTGGCTTTGATACAGGCATGCGCCACTGCACTTGGCTCCTTTACTTTTCCCTTGAGTACTTTTAAGTATGTTTTCCATAGTCTGGCTCACGATTTCAGAGGAAAAGCCTGTGGTCTTATTTTTGTCACTCTGTGGATAATGTCTCTGTAACTTTTAAGATTTTTCTGCTCTTACTCTTTTCCAACAATTTTACTATAAACCACTTTGTCATTATCTATTGAGAACACAATTTGCAAAATTTAGAGTGATTATTTCACTAAATGCTTTATTTTCTCCCTTCCTTACTCCAGCCTCATACCTGTTAGATGTGTTTCTGTTTTCCCACAAGGCCTTGTAGCTGTGTTTGTCATTTTTCACTCTTTCTTTAGTTTGGATAGTTTTTTTTTTTTTTTTTTAAGTGTCTTTAAGGCAAGTGATTTTTTTTTTTTAAATTAGATGTTAATCTTTCAATGTAAAAGCTTAATTTAACATTTTTTAAAAGTTTTTTTTTTTTTACTTATACATGACAGTAGATTCTATTTTGATACATTTATACAAACATGGAATATATCTTTTTCTAATTAGGATCCCAGTCTTGTGGATGTGCATGTTGAGATTCGCTGTGGTGTATTCACATATACACAGGAAAGTTATGTCAGGTTCACTGGACTGTCTTTTCTTTTTCTATTTCATACCCTTCCCTCCATTCCCCTTTGTTCTACTGAACTCCCCCCACCTTGGTGTGTTAGCATCCGCATATCAGAGAGAAATTTGACCTCTGTTTTTTAAAATTTTTATTTATTTAGTTATTTTTTTTAGAATTGGCTTATTTTACTTAGCTTGATAGTGTCCACATTCATCCATTTACTGGCAAATGTCATAAAGTCATTCTTCTTTATGGCTGAGTAATATTCTATTGTGTATATAAACCACATTTTCTTTGTCTATTCATCTGTTGAAGGGCACCTAGGTTGGTTCCACAGCTTAGCCATTGTGAATTCAGTGGGTATAAACATTGATGTGGCCATGTCACTATAGTATGCTGAGTTTAACTTCTTTGGATATACACTGAGGAGTAATATAACTGGATCAAATGATGATTTCATTTCTAGTTTTTTGAGAAATCTCCATATTGCTTTCTAGAGTGGTTACACCAATTTGCAGTCCCACCAGCAATATATGAGTGTACTCTTTTCCCCACATCCTCGCCAACATTTATTGTTTCTATTCTTGATTATTGCCATTCTGAGTGGAGTGAGTTTAAACCTCAGTGTAGTTTTAATGTGCATTTCTCTAATTGCTAGAGATTGACATTATTTTTTGATTTTACTTTCATGAGCTCCATTTTTATTTTTAATAGCTTCCATTTCTCTCATGTTCATGTTTTCCTTTATATTCTTGAGCATATGAAATGTGTAATTGCTGCTTTAATATGCATGCTTCCCCTTTTCTGTCATCTCCTATTGATTACTGTTTCTGTTCCCTCATTCTCCTGATCGTGGCTTACATTTTGGCTTCCTTTCCTATGTCTTGTATGTTTTAAGTGGATGCCCCACATTGTGATTTATTTTTGTTGTCTTTTTACGACTGATGCATTTTTCTACCTGGCTGTTTAGTTAGTTGTGAACTATTTTGATCTTTTGAGAGCTGTCTGCTCTTTTAGCGATGGTCTAGACTAGCATTTTTTTCTGAGTCTCCTTTATCCCTGCTCCTAAGGAGTCTTGCTGTACTCTAATGAATGTAGAGGGACATGACTCTGTGAGATGGGACTTTTCGTATTATAGTTCTTTTGAAATTATTTTTCCGCTAATAGTTTTTCTTATTTAGCTTTAGAAGATTTCATACCACACATAATACAGATTGCTGTTCAGATTAAAAAACACATGGGTGCCCTAATGCACGTTTCTGCCTGTCCTCTTGAGTACTGCGTCCCACAAATTCTGGCCTCCCTAAGCATCTCTGACTGGTGATTTCTGTATTCACATTTCAATACAGTTTCTCTCTGGGTTCTTCACGTGCTCTAGTTTGTTTGTAAGTTCAGTCCGTGCAGAAGGTGCATGCAAAGGTAGGGCTTCCCTTGTGTGTTTCCTCTTATTCAAGGATTCAGTTTTATACCTCTCATTGGCCAGTGTCTAATAACAGTCATTTCTCATGTTTTGTCTGGTTTTATAACTGGAAGGTGATTTTTTGTTTTTTGATACTGAGGATTGAACCCAGGGAGTTAACCACTGAGCCACATCCCCATCCCTATTTTGTATTTTATTTAGAGACAGGGTTTCACTGAGTTGCTTAATGCCTCACTTTTGCTGAGGCTGGCTTTCCAACTGGTGATGCTCCTGCCTCAGCCTCCTGAGCTGCTTGGATTACAGGCGTGCGCCACAACACCCGGTATGAAGGGTGATTTTTTTTGACCCCTCTTTGAACTCCTATGTTACTTTAAGTAGATGTCTTTTATGTTATTTTAGGAACTCAGTTGTAGAGTGTCAGCTTCTAAGATTACTGTGATACATTGCATTTTGGTAGAAAAATTTCTCAACTAAAGTTGGTGCTATTCTGTTACTTCAGATTTCCTTGTAATAAAGTGAAGCAAAGAAGACTAAAATGAAATAGTTAAGAGATAGAAAGGAAAAATAGGAAGAATCCAAAGGGTTAAAATAAATAATTTTCATGTCATAATTAGACTCGAGACTTTCATTAAAAACGAAAACTGGAAACATTTGAATCAATATAGAAATAACAATATGTATTTTTCTATTTAATCCTGGAAATTGGCAGTTGGTATGGGTTTGACAAGCATGACCATTGTCTTTTGAATCCAGAAGTTAGTGTTTGATCACTCAGAATAGTCACATAATCAGAAGCCAGGGGGCAGCAGTCAGGAACACATGAATGAAGTACTAGAGATCTGAAAAGGACATGTTGATAAATTGGTCCACTGGCAAGAAAGAAAAGAATTCTGATAGATTGATGAGTATGATGACAAAACCGGGAGCTGGCAACACAAGAGAAAAAACAAAAACAAAAATTAAAATAAGAATTCTTCCTGAGGACTAAATAGTGCAGTGCAGACAACTGGTGTGTTGATCAAGGTTATAAACTAGATAAAACTAGTCTAAAATAAGCCAGTTGTGTCAAAAAATAGTCATGTGGTGTGATAATGGAGTGATAAGCTCAAAACAGATCAGGGTGACCGTCTATAGGGCTCTGTGAAGAGTCTGCTCAGCCATACACCTTTCAGTTCTTTAGAAAGGTCACCTGTAATCACCTGTAATTTGGTTGGTGAAGGACCAACCAAAGGTGCAGTTTCCCTCCATGGAGTCCCTGAAGTTGCTTGCTTTCTGTCCCACTTGGATTGTCTCAGGGGTTTCCAGCTTCTCGGTCCCAAGTCTTCATATTGGTCTGTGGGTTCCTCAGCCAAGACATCCTTGCTCTTCTCACACCTTCTTCCACCTGTCAGCTTCCATGCCCATGCCATCTCAGCCCTCTTTCCTTAGAAGAACCTCACAAGTTGTACCGGTGCTATTCCCTCTATGGCAGTGCTTTCCGCCAAATGTCCTAGTGATTGGAGAGATACCTTCTACCTCACATCTGCCTAGGTTAGATAAAATTCTTGTTCATGCAGAATCTTATCAACCTGGTGCCCAGTCGCCAGCTTTTGGTGCTTTTCTTTCTTTCTTTTTTTTTTTTTAAGTTGTAGATGGTCACAACTTTATTCTGTTTATTTATTTTTATGTTGTGCTGAGGATCGAACCCATTGCCTCTCATATGTGCAAGGCAAGTGCTCTGCCACTGAGTCACAATCCCAGTCCGGTGCATCATTTTCTTGATATTGTATGTCCTTTCTTTGTGACCATGTGTCGTCACTGGAGAACAATTGTGGGGACAGTGACTTGCCCTATCTACTTCTGCTGCCCTTTGGGCAGTTGACACAGGAGTGGTACAGGAGCTCATGATGCTTGTCATATGAGTTGTCTAGATATTTGTTTAAAAGGCTCAAACTGGTTTTATCTATCAGTTTGTGAGTATGGGATGTTATTTCCCTTAATTTTCAGTTATCATCTCTTCATTTTTGTGTAAATATTTGCTTTATATAATAATGTGAAGTTCTTTAAGTTACGTTATCTGGGTGAATTCACCTTTTTATCATTAAATAAAGCCATTGATGTTTACTATGAAAATTCATATTTATATTTATCCTTTCAAGTTATTTTCTATTAACTGTATATTTTTTCTTTCTCTTCTGCTTGCAGTAGGAATTGATTTAAAAATTTCCCTTGTTCTTTTTCATTTTTGTTTAAATCTAAATAGAACTACTTAATAATAATTATTTTCTCTTTGTTGCCACAAATAATAAAATCATTCTTAGAATGCATTGGCCCCGATCATGCTTTCCTATCTTCCAAGTTTTGTAGTTTCTTAATTTAGTTCTATTTCCTTTCCCTCCACCTCACAGCAAGTTTGAAATGATACTATTTTTACTGTTTCAAATAACATAATTTCATGTTTCTTTATGGCTGAATGAAACTCCATTGCACATATATACCACATTTTCCTTATCCACTCATCAACTGATAGATAGCCAGGCTGGTTCCATAGTTTTTCTGTTGTGAGTTGTGCTGCTGTAAGCATGGATGTGCATGTATCACTGTAGTAATATGACTTTAATTCTTTAAGATAAATACCAAGGAGTGGCATAGCTAGGTCATATATGGTTGGTTCTATGCCGAGTATTTTGTGGAATCTCCATACCAATTTTCCATAGTGGTGGTACTAATGTACAGTCCATCAACAGTATAACAGTGATCCTTTTTCTCCACATCCTCTCTGGCATTTATTATTGCTTGTATTTTTGAGGGCTGCCATTCAGACTGAAGTGAGATGAGATCTTATATTGTCTTGATTTGCATTTTCCTAGTTGCTAAGGATGTTGAGTAGTCTTTCATATATTTGTTCGTTGCTTCTTTTGAGAATTATCTGTTTGGTTTATTTGTCCATTTATTTATTAGGTGGTTGTTATTTCCACCACCGCCACACCACCAGGGATTGAACCCAGGGGCACTTGACTACTGAGCCACATACCCAGCCATTTTTAAAATGTAAATTAATTAATGGTACCAGTGATTGAACCTAGGGGTGCTTAACACTAAATAAATATTTTATTTAGAGACAGAGTCTTGCTAAATTGCTCATGGTCTTGCTAAGTGGCATAGGCTGGCTTTGAACACGAGGTCCTTATGCCTCAGCCTCCTGAGTTGCTGGGATTACAGTTGTGCACCACTGTGCCCAGCTTTTATGTTTTATTTTGAGACTGAGTCTCACTAAATGCATAGGGCATCACTAAGTTGCTGAGGTTGGTCTCTAACTGGAATATTCCTGCTTCAGACTCCTGAATTGCTGGAATTATAGGCATGTGCCACCTGAGCAGCTTGGGTTAGTATTTTGTGTGTGTGTGTGTGTGTGTGTGTGTGTGTGTTCAGTTTTTTAAGTTCCTCATATGCTGTGGATATTGATCTTCTGTCAGAAGAATATCTAGCAAAGATGCTCTCCCATTCAGTAGATTCTTTGTTTATATTCATATTACTCCCCTCCCCTCTCTGTACTGGGACACTTTACCACTGAGCTACATCCCCAGCCCTTTTTTATGTTTTATTTTGAGACACAATCTTGCTAAGTCACTTAGGGCCTGATTAAGTTGCTGAGGCTGGCTTTAAATTTGCAGTCCTCCTATCTCAGCCTCTGGAGTTGCTGGGATTACTGGTGTGTGCCACTGCATCTGGCTCTCTTCACATTCTTAATTTTTTCCTTTGCTGCATAGAAACTTTTTAATTTGATGCCCTTCCATTTATTAACTCTTGGCATTATTTCCTGAAAAAAAATTTAATCTTTAGTTTTGGACAGTATCTATTAGAAATTTGATTCAGATAATTCTTTTTTACAACCCCCCCCCCCCCACACACACACGTTTTGGAGATGACTTTTTGGCAACTTGCAATATTTCAACTAAAACTATTTGGACTTCCATCACTTTAACTTTTAACATATCTCCTTTATGATTAGATTGGTTACCTTCCTTTTTAAAATAAGATTTAAGTGGATTTCCTACTTAAACATAACTCTTTGATTTATTTTTTAATATAATTTATCTTTTATTCTTATCATTTTCCATTATTTTCAAATTCTGAGCTCATTTGTATTTTTTCTCTTGTTTAAAATTTTTTTCCAGTTGTAGATGGACACACTTTTATTTATTTGTTTATATGTGGTGCTGAAGATCGAACCCAGTGCCTCACATGTAATAGGCAAGTGCTCTAAACTGAGCTAAAACCCAGCCCACTTTTTTTTTCTCTTTAAGTAGTAAACTAATGTAAAAGCTGTGAAATTATCTGAATGTTGTTTTGTCAGTTTTCTAAATTTCTTATTTGTAATATCTTATTCTTTAAATTTCTCTTTTTTTCCTCATTTCTATCCCTTAAAATACTCCAAAATAACTTAAAGATATTAGTTGTTTAAATTTTTTTTTAATATTACATTGGGTTACAGAATCTACCTTACCACTGTTGTTACCTTTATTTTATTTCCATAAAGTGTTTTTAAGTTAAATTTCATAACACTTAAAAAGGTAATGCAATTAGATCATACTCAATTTTTGGAATTTTATTTTCTTTAGTCATTGTGCATCATGGTCTTTTATGTCAGCTTCAAACAAATACAAATGTCTGGGTGTTCCTCATTCACTTGATTAAATGTGTAGCTACAGCCTGATGTATCTACTCTGACCAGAACCTGTTAAGTTGTTGAAGCTACTCCTATAGACAAAGGGAGTCTCCAGAAGGTTATCTGGAAAGAGGAAAGGCCAGAATAGGGATACCTCCGCCAGTTTTAATAACATAGCACACTTACCTGGGTATGTCCTCACATCCAGCCATAAGGAAGGGCTGAGTTTAGGGGACAAAGTGACCGCAAAGTCTGGTATTTACTGTTTAACATGGTAAAATGCTGGAGAAATGTCCAAATTATTTTATAGACCTTTAAATTGTGATTTATATGGAGTATAACATATAATCCTTAAAATTCATCATTTCTTACTATATGTCTTTATTTCTTTCTAGGCCTCGAAGTAGAGGAAAAACTACGGTGGATGATGAAGATAGCATGGACGGGCTGGAGACAACAGAAGCAGAAAATATCGTGGAAACAGGTATCACAGTTTAAGAATGTACATGATAGTATGCACGTGTGCACCTGGCATATGTGTGGAAACGTGTTGTGTTAGCCGTGGTTGATGCACTGCACTTCAGTTCCATTTGTCCCAGTTAGTTTGCTAGCTAGTCACCATGTGGAAAACCCAGTCTACTCCCTCACACCTTTTCCTTGAGACCTGATTTAGTAGGAATTATTTTATATTTATTGATAACTGTTTTATCAAAGTAAAATTAAAACTGCTAGAAGCAGTAACTCAGGCCATTATTATGCTAGCTCACAGGATATTTCTTGCTTGTGAACCATTAAATATTTGTTTAGAGCTTGTTTTGTTAAAATGTATATAGAGAGAAAGTGTTTCACTAGTGAATGGTAGTATGAAATACCAAGTTGAACACATGGTTTCTGGTCTGCAGAACCTTTAGGTGTCCTAAGTTAGCTAACATGTATTGTGTACCTGCAAAATGTGGGTAGAGTAGGTTTCCCAGAGTGGTTTCCAGAATTTACAGGAGATTGGTGGTACGTGGTCAAAGGGACTAGGCTTCATATTGTATGTAGAGGATATCTGTGGTAGGTAGTCCGTCGTTAGTCTTGTTTTCTATAGTTGTTGGATAGAATTTGGATGTAGTATTAGGCTTCATCTCTGAAGTTGAATATCATCCTGATGCTTCTTGAATGTCTTTTGTTTTTATAGAAGAGTTTAAAATTGCATTATATTTTAAAATATAACTTTCTAGAAAATGCCTTATGGTTGTCAAATGTGTTATTCTATAGTTTTTTTTTTTTTAAATCTTTCAAATAGTGTATGCAGTTTTCATCCCTCTTCTGACTAGGGCCTAGGTAGGTAGAATGACAAAATAAAGCTTGAAAGTTCTGAGTTTTAAATTTACCCTTTTTGCTCATTATCACACTACTGAAAACTTGAATTTATGTAAATAGCATTCGTTCTTTTTTCATATATTTTTTTCTGTAGTTCACTGTTAGTAATGAAGAGTCCTTTCGAAGCTTTAAATAATATTTTCATTATGATTACTGGCAAATTAAAACAGTGCTACCAGAGTGTGTTGCGCTTATCCACATTCTTGCTGGCTCTCTCACTCACTAGCAGAAGGTTAGCACCTGCCTTTCTGTTTTACTCTTCTGTGCTTCTCTGGTTGTCATTTTTGATAATCTGTTCAATACCCCATCCTTTCAGCTTCCTGATTTCCTCAGAAATCCTGTTCTTCATTCCCCTTCAGCTGCTCATTCTTATGGTCATATATTAGCTTTCTTATTGTACCAGCCACTGAGACAATTGCTATTTCATTTCCAAAATCAGCTCTGCTGTCCTACTCCCTGGCTGCTTCTTTTTCCAGGTCGCTTTTCTCCTAATGCCTCATTGGTCTTACCAGTGGGCTTGTTGCTCTCCTTTCTGGCCGGATTCTGTGACTCATCATTGTGGTCATTCTCTTCTAGCAGCCCAGATTGTGCATTCTAGTAGCTGAACATAGCTGTAGAGAAAGGCATAATCTTGCCAACTGATTTCATTTTAAATTTGTGACCTCAAATCAAAGTAGTGATGACTGGTGCCTTCCTTTCATTCTGTATACTTAAAAATTTCCTCTCCCATTTATTGAAAATTATTATTTCACCACCATTTCTTTTCAGATTTCTAATACTTCCTCCCAGTTTTCAATCTTTAGCTGATGATCTTGCTTATTTTAGTGGAATTTTTTTTTTTTATACTCACCCATCAAATATGCTTTCCTACTTGAATTTTTTTTGTCCATCTGGTAAAATGGAATGAAAAGTCTCTGTGGTTGTTTGAAGCTAAGTCCTTTACTTGTGTCCTGAATTCTATCTCCTTTCACCTTTTGTGGATTTTGGGTCTGCAGTTTTCTTTGCTTTCCTATGTCAGGGGTTTTTACAACTCAAACAATCATTTCTTAGCTGCAGAATGTGTTGCAGAATCATCCCTCTCAAACACATCAATCTCTATGGATCACTCATCCCCTCTTAGCTACTGTACATGAGGTTCTTTACTCATCTTTATAGCAGAAGTCCTTGGCAGATGTCTTTATGAAACCCTTGAAAAAGTTGTCATATGGTGGCTACTGTTTTTTTGGTGATATTGGGGATTGAACCCAGGGATACTTTACTACCGAGCTATATCCCCCAGCCCTTTTTAGTTTTTGTTTTGAGGCAGGGTTTCACTAAGTTGCCTAGGCTGGCCTTGAACTTGTGACCCTTCTGCCTCAGCCTCCTGAGTTGCTGTAATTACAGGTGTGTATCATTGCACCCGCTGGTTGCTACTTTTTTGGGGGGGCGGGAGGGAGACCAGGGATTGAACTCAGTGACACTTGACCACTGAGCCACATCCCTAGCCCTATTTTGTACTTTATTTAGAGACAGGGTTTTACTGTGAGTTGCTTAGCACCTTGCTTTTGCTGAGGCTGGCTTTGAATTTGTAATCCTCCTGCCCCAGCTTCTTGAGCCACTGGGATTATAGACGTGCACCACCATGCCCAGCTGCCACTTATTTTTGACTATTTTCTCATGAACTCACTCAGATGAGGCTCTCTTCCTTTTTTTCTGCGAAAATGTTCTTGTCAAGTCACCAGTAATCTCATATTGCCCAAATCAGCTTTTAGTCTTCATCCTTCTTAACCATTCATTGTCTTCTCACACAGCTAACCACTCTTGGGAGTGAAACTTATACTTCGCTTACAGGACTGCAGATCTCTCTCTTTTTTTTTAAACTCAGTGATTTCTCTTCATTCTGTTCTCATTTTGTGCATCAAGTGGTCTTTCTCAGTTTCATGGCTTTAAATATTACCTATGTGCTGATGACTCTAAAAATCACAGTAGTGACTTTTAAGAAATTATTTTTAACTGATAATAAAAACATAAAAGTTGACATATTAGTGGAGACCACTACCAGTTTTTTTTTTCTTGCCTTTAACATGAACTGTTATCTTCAGCTTGTTTGTTAGCACCTCTTCTTAGATGTTTGAAGAGGATCTAAACTGAATGTGTGACCTTTATAGAGCTGCTTTTTGGGGGATGTATTGAGGATGGAACTCAGGGGCACTCAACCACTAAGTCACCACCAACCCTGTTTTATATTTTATTGAGAGACAGGGTCTCACTGAATTGCTTAGCTGCTTATTGTTAACTCTGAAACCTCTTCCCGTGTTTCTACGTGAGCCATGCTACCATATATGGTTCAGACTGAAACATGGAGTGTTTTTTTAAAATATATATTTTTTAGTTGTAGATGGACACATACCTTTATTTCTTTATTTTTATGTGGTGCTGAGGATCAAACCCAGTGCCTCACAAATACTAAGCAAGTACTTTACTATTAAGCTACAACCCCAGCTCTGGAGTCTCTTTTTGGGAGTGTAGGTATGAAGGACTGAACCCAGGAGCACTTAGCCACATCCTCAGCCCTTTTTAAAAATTTTGAGTCATGGTCTCGCTAAGTTATGCTGGGGGTGGCTTTGAACTTGGAATCCTCCTACCTCAGCCTCCTGGAACCACAGGAATTATAGGTATGTGCCACCCTGACTGGCTATCTTTATTTTTTTGTGGTGCTGGGGTTTGAACCCAGGGCCTTGTGCATGCGAGGCAAGCACTCTACCAACTGAGCTATATCCTCAGCCCTATTTTTATTTTTTAATTAATTAATTAATTAATTAGTGACAGGGTCTCACCAAGACTTTGGCTGGAGTCTTCCTTGATTTATCTTCCTGGGACTTTTTTGGTCTTCGCCTTCTTGGTGTTTCTTGAGCTCAGATACTTCCTTCTCCTCCTCTGCCTGTCATTGCACAGCTGGTCACCACCACCCTTGCTCCTCTGGACTGCTGCAGTGGACTCCACATAGTGTCTTCATTGGCCTTGCTACTTTTCCTCTCACTCCATTCTTGTCTGTTTTCCATAAGAGCCTTTTACTTCATCTGCCTACCATCCAAAGCCTCCAGGAGTAATTAGAACACAATCTAAAGTCTGCACCATGAACTTCAAGCTCTTCTGTCCTGACCTGGGCTACCTTTCCCACACCATCTTCTGTTTCCTTTGCTCCCTGGGCTTTAGCCTTGTGACCTTCTTTTCCTTCCTGGAGTTTGGCATGCTTCTTTCCAAGGCATTTGTGTATTTTGTTTTCTTGGAATACCCCCCACCCCCCATCTTATTTCTTTACTTATAGTCAGTTTTCTGCTCAGGTGTTGTGTTTCCAGAGAGATCTTTTCTTACCAACTTGTCTAAAAAGCAGCACTAAGCTGGGCATGGTGGTACATACCTGTAATTCCAGTGACTTTGGTGGCTGAAGCAGGAGGATCTCAAGTTTGAAGCCAGTCCTAGCAACTTAGTGAGTCTCTTCTTTTGAAGAATAAAGCACTCAGTGGTAGAGCATCCCTGGGTCCAGTCTTCAGCATCCCCCATTAAAATGATGAGGACAAAACCCCCAGTACTTGCTACTCTCTGATCTCTTCTGCTATACTTCTGTTCCTGGTATTTAAGAAATATGATATCATGTTCCACGTTTATTTATTCTGTGCCTTGCACAGTGTATGAGTGCTGTGAGGTTAGTACTTCCAGGCACACAGTAGGCCTTCACTTTACTAACTGGAGCAATATCATCTTCTTAGGCTTTTGCATTTTCTAAGCTACCTACTGTTTTGGAACGTTGTCACAAAAGTAAATTTTTGACATTTGATTTTTTTCTTAAGAGTAGAATAGCAGGCCCCACAAATGAGTTGTTTCCTTATTTTGTCTCCATGTGGGGTCAAGACCTGCTTTCTATAGAGAAAGGAGCAGGAGGGTACTTTTTTTTTTTTTTTAAATCCTCGTCTTTTATACTGAAGTTAAGCCAGGGTCTGTGTATTAGTGTATTAGCTCTGTGTCTGTCAGTGGAAAGGCCTTCATTTAGTTCTTTTAGTGGACATACAGGTCAAGGAGAATAGGAAAGGAGGGTGGGAAGAACAGCCATTAAACCAACAGCTTATAAGTGAACCCAGGCAAAAAGAAAAGTTCTATAAATGTCTAGTTAATTCAGACATAAATTCAAGTCTGGTGCAAGGTTCTGACCTCTCCATGTGTGTCTCAGGATTCAAAAGCTTATTGAAGAGTTCTTTTACCAATGTAAAATCCATGCCTTGACACACTCACTCAGTAATTTGTAATGTAATAATTTCATAATGTAAGAGTATTAATTAAAATGAGCATTTTATCATGGTTGATGGATAGGATTGAGGAACCCACAAGTGGCCATTACTATTGCTCTCATCTTTGTTATAGAAATAACCTTCCTTCTTGTAATTTTGGATTGTTGCATCTAGGTTTTTTTCCCTCCCTCCCTCCCTCCCTCCCTCCCTCCCTTCCTTCCTTCCTTCCTTCCTTCCTTCCTTCCTTCTGTGTATTATAGCTTAGTATTCCTTTTGCTGTTTCCATACATTTTGGGATGTTGTGTTTTCATTTCCTATTTGTTTCAAGAAATTTAAAAATCTTCCTCTTGATTTATTCATTGGTCATTCAAGAGTATGTTGTTTAATTTCCATGTATTCATACAATTTTGAAGTTCCTCTTGCTGTTGATTTCAAGTTTTATTACACTGTGGTCAAAGAGGATATATGCTATAACTTTAATAAATTTGTGGTTTTCTGAGATTTGTTTTGAAGCCTCACATATGGTCTGTCCTGGAGGATGTTCAGTGTGCTCATGAGAAGAATGTATTTTCTGCAGCTGTTGAATGGAACTTTCTGTACATGCCTGTTGGGTGCATTTGGGTTGTAATATGATTTACCTCTTATGTTTTTTTGTTGATGATTATTTTTGGGAGATCTGGATGATTTATCCATTGATGAAAGTGGAGCATTGAAGTCTCCAACTGTTATTGTTGTAGAGTCTATCTGTGCTTTTAGATTTAACAATGTTTGCTTTACATAATTGGGTACTTCAGCATTAGGTACATATACATTATAAATTATTATTTATTCTTGTTGAACTGATCCCTTTTCATTATCATAGTGACCTTCTTTGTCTTTTTTTTTAAATCAGTTTTTGGATTGGTCTGTTTTATTTGATACAAGTATAGTCACTTCTGCTTACTCTTGGTTTCCATTTGCAAAGTCTGTGTGCATCTGTAAGTTGGGAGGGTGAGTTTCTTGTAGTCAGTACATTATTGGGTATTGCTTTTTTAATCCATTTGGCTAGTCTTTATCTTTTATGAAATTGGGAAAAATCTTTTTTTTTTTCGTGCTGGGTATTGAACCCAGGCCCTTGTGCATGTGAGGCAAGCACTCTACCAACTGAGCTATATCCCCAGCGGGAAAATAATCTTTTGAATTCAAGTTTATTAGTGATATGAAAGCACACTCATCATTCTGTTAATTTTTTTCCTTTGGTGGTTTTGTATGTACTTTCTTCTTTCATTCCTCCTGCACACCTTTGTGGTTTTACGGATTAACAGGGGAAGCTGCTTCTAGTTCTCTTGTGTAACTGTACTATTGAGTTTTGTACAATTGTGCATTTTTGTGATAGCAGTTATCGTCCATGTCTCATGTAGGACTTCCTTACCTGAGCATTTCTGTGGGGCTGGTCTGTCTGGTGGTATTGAATTCCTTCAGTTTTTGCTTGTCATGCAAAGTCTTTATTTTTCTTTCATTTCTGAAACATGGCTTTGGGTTTAGGACTTTTAGCTGGCAATTTTTTTCTTGCAGGACATTGAATGTTTCATTTTATTCTCTCCTGGTCTGTGAGATTTCTGCTGAGACTTTATTTTTTAGAGTGGTTTTAAATTCACAGTACAGTTGTGGGAGATGTGATAGATTTTTCCCATATACCTTCTAACCCCACACAGGCATGATCTTTTCCATTGTCAACATCCTATTCCAGAATGGTGTAACTGTCATCTAAAGTCCATAGTTTAAAAAAAGCCCATCCTTTGTGTTGTACATACTGTGGGTTTGGGCAAACGTATATTGACATATACCATTACGTATCATAGAGAGTAGTTTCACTGCCATGAAAGTCGTCTGTGCTTTACCTAGTCATCCTTACCTCCCCACACCCTCTGGCACCATTCATTCTTTTTGTTTCTACATAATTTTCCTTTTCCAGAATGTTGAATAGTTGTAACCTTTTCAGATCAGCTTTTTTCAGTTAGTGGTAGGAATTTATGTTTAGTTCATGTATTCATATCTTGATAGGTTGTTTTTTTGAACACTGAATATTGTTCCAGAGTTTGGTTATACCAAGTCTATTTTTCACCCATTTACCTACTGGAGGGCCCCTTGATTATTGGCAGTTGTGAATAAAGCTGCTATTATGACTGTGTCCAGATGTTTGTATGGACATGTTTCCAGCCTATTTGAGTAAATACCAAGCAATATGATTGCTAGATTGTTAAGAGTATGTTGTAAGCACCCCCCCATTCAAACCTGGACCTTCAGCATGATAGGCAAGTGCTCTACCAGAGAGCTAGAACTATATCTTAGGCCAGAATAGTTTTGTAAGAAACTGTTAAATTGGTTGCATTCTCGGCTGTATAATGTAGCATAGAAATATCTTTATTTACTGTTAATCTATATGTGTCTTTATATTTAAAATGGGTTTCTTGTGGACAGTATGTAGTACGTAGGTGGGTCTTGTTTTTGGATCTATTCTGACAAGTCTCTTTCATTTTTAAATATTTTTAAATTTTAGATAAACACAATACCTTTATTTTATTGATTGGTTTATTATTTTTTTTTTATGTGGTGCTGGGTATCAAACTCGGTGCCTCACATGTACCAGGCAAGTGTTCTACCACTGAGCTACAACCCTAGCCCAATCTGTCTTTTAATTGGTATATTTAGACTGTTGACATTCATGGCATTTTTTTCTCCCTTCCTTTATTACTGGGGAGTGAACCCAGGGCCTCCTGCATGCTAAGCAAGTGCTCTACTGTTGAGCTGTATGTGGTAGAGGGCCTTATTTGTTTTTAGTTGTAGATGGAAACAATGCCATTATTTTATTTATTTATTTTTATGTCTTGCTGAGGGTGGAACCCAGTGCCTCACATGAACGAGGCAAGTGCTCCACCATTGAGCTACAGCCCCAGCCCATGGTGTCCTGTTTATTTTAAGACAGGATTTTCATAAGTTGCCCAGGTTGTCCTTGAACTTTTGATTCTCCTGCCTTAGCTTTCCAAGTAGCTGGGATTAAATTGTGTGCCACTATGCCTGGATTCAAAGTAATTCTTTTTTTTTTTTTTTTTTACTGTGCTATAGAATTTTATTTTTATTTTTTTTCTTTTTTTTGTTTTTATTTTTTATTTTTTTTATTGGTTGTTTACAACATTACAAAGCTCTTGACATATCATATTTCATACATTAGATTGAAGTGGGTTATGAACTCCCAATTTTTACCCCAAATGCAGATTGCAGAATCACGTCGGTTACACATCCACAATTTTACATAATGCCCTATTAGTAACTGTTGTATTCTGCTACCTTTCCTATCCCCTACTATCCCCTCTCCCCTTCCCTCACATCTTCTCTCTCTACCCCATCTACTGTAATTCATTTCTCTCCTTGTTTATTTTCCCATTCCCCTCACAACCTCTTATATGTAATTTGTATAGCAATGAGGGTCTCCCTTCATTTCCATGCAATTTCCCTTTTCTCTCCCTTTCCCTCCCATTCAAAGTAATTCTTGATCGAGTAAAATTAATAGCTCCCATATCTATTATTGTTTTACATTTGTCACCTGTTGTTTGTTCCTAAATTTGTCTTCCACTGTTGGCCACCTTTGTGATTTTAATTGAGCACTTTCTATGATTCTGGTTTCTCTCCTTAGAATATATCAGTTTAACCTTTTTTAGTCTTTGTTTTGGAGTGTGTAATATATAACCACAGCTGATTCAAATCTGCTGCCTATGTACTACATTTACTAACTATATTTACGTAAAAAAAGAATTTATGTGAGTTAGTTGTAATCAATTGACCAGATTATAAGTAATGGTCGACAAAAACCAAGTTAATATCTATACATTAGAATAAGTCTTGGGAAAGGGATGTGGCTCAGTAGTAGTAGTGTGCTTGCCTAGCATGCACAAGGCCTGGGGCTCCATTCCCCACACCACATACACACAGAGTACAAGAATGTCTCACAAATGATATTAACACAGTAAAACTGTTTACTTATTTAATTTAAATAATAATTTAATGAGTAAAAGCTAACTTATTTATCAAGACTACCATTTGTTAACTTTATAGGCTTTTCTACTAATGGCATCTAGTTATATGTATTAGTCAACTTTATCACTGTGACAAAATACCTGAGATAATTGACTTATAAGGAGGAGAGGTTTATTTTACTGCTTAGTTTCAGTTTGCCATTGCTCAGTCCCATTGCCTTTGAATCTGTGTTGGGAATGGGTGTGTTTTAGTACAGCCATTTTGAACAAACAAACAAACAACAAAACAAATGAAACACCCCCCCCCCCCCAAACCTCATGAGCAATTTTAGAAGAAGAGAAATTTATACGGGCTCAGGGTTTCAGAAGTGCACAGAAGGCGGGCTCCATTGCTCTGTTTTGGAGGTTAAGCAGAGCATCATGGTGGAAGAGTGTGGAGGAAATCCGCTCAGGACATGGCTACCAGGAAGCGCGCGCGCGCGCACACACACACACACACACACACACACACACACACCCTTGACTCACCAGGGACAAAAATAAAAATCCCAAAGGCATGCCTCCAGTGATTCACCTCCTCCCAGCACACCTTACCTGCCTGCACCACCACCCAGTTAATCCATTCAAGGGAATTGATGCACTGATTAAGTTAAGGCGCTCGCAACCCAATTACTTCACTTCAGCTTTCTTGCGTTGTCCATCTTTCCACTAAAGGTTTGGTCACCTTCCAGTTGGGCCATGGACTGGACACCAAGCCTTCAACACCTAGGCCTGCGGAGAACATTCAGGAGGCAAACTGTGGCACCATATACCTTGAATTACGTCTTAAGATCTGGATTGTCTTCAGGCCCAGTTTGTGTTTATTTTTGGCTGCTGCTTGTCTAGTGATTATTAGTTCTTACGTGGTAAGAACCCTTAGTGTTTACCTGGGGTAGACAGATATGGTAGGAGTTTTTGCTTTGTCAGCACACTTTGGACGAAGCATGTGGAATTGGAGTGCCCAAGTCATATGTGACTAGTTCAGTTCTGTTTTGGTTCAGCAGTGATTTAATGAATGTTTGTAGCATTATTGTTAATATACAAGCTTGTATAAAACCCTATATATGCCTTTGTTTACAATAATAGAAATTTCAGTGATATAATTATTTTAAAATGTAGACACCCAAAATCATTACACATTTTAAAAGTGCAGTTGTTAATTAGCACCAGGTTGTGGTAGCATGTGCACAGAGAGGATGGTTATGTAGCTTATAAATTTAACTTGTATTTTCCTACCTTGTTTAGATATGAAAGTTTACAATGGACTTTTATCTTTTTGCATCATTTAAAAAATTTTTCCCCTTCTAACTGTTAGAGTGTATTTTTTTTTATACATGGTCATGGTACATGAATAGTGGTGCTGTCCTGTTGAATAGTTCTCACTTTCTGCCTTCTGTATACATGTTGAAATTACATTTTCTAGTCCTCTTGTGGGGCCATATCATTACTCATGCCCAGTGAGCTGTGGTTGAGAGTCAGGTCACTTGTGGACTGGGGCAAAACATTCCCAAGCTGTTTTTATTTCATCAGTGTTTGCGTTAGTGGCTTTTTTTTTTTTTTTTAAATGTTTGGTCCTTAGACGAGGAGATGCTGGAGCAGAAACATATTCGTAAGAATTTGGAGTTGATTAGTTATAGTATGCCATTTGCAGACAAGATTACAACAAAATTTTCAGTTATTTATTGCTTCATGGCAAGTCACCAGAAAATATAATGGCTCAAAATGATTTTTGTGAGTCAGGAATTCAGGTGGGTGTTCCTGGGCAACTCAGCTCTCTGCTAACATCAGTTAGTGTCAGTTATTGCTAGTCAGTTGATGCCTGGGCTTGTTTAGAGAATTCAGGGCAATTATATTGGTTAATACATATATTTTTAGGCCAAAAAAAAAAAAGTGTCAGAAGAAGATCAATATTGATACAAATAAACATTATTTTAAGGTGAAGATGTATGGTGAAATATGTTTTTTATTTTTGCTTCATTTATTTGTTGCAAAAAAAAATCCACTAAAAACACATTAAAAAAAAAGTGTAAGTTAACTAAAAGAAATATTGGTAACAACTAAATAAACCATCCAGAGTACAGTTGATATCTAAAGTCACAATTTTAATTAATATTAATGTATTTTGGGTTTTTCATAAGTTTTGGAATTTAATTTTAAGCCTTTTGTGCTTGCCTTAAAGAAATCATGTTAGCAAACATGGTGATAATATATATTTGTTAGAATTTATGGAGCTGTGATTAAGGAGAAGAAGTTACCTATAAAGTGTTAACTCTCAAAGAAAACAAGTCTCACATATTTGTGTCTTTACTTTTAGATGTCTATATATTCTGTTAAAGCAGTGACCATGTTCATATTAATCAGTGTCAGCATTTTCAGGAATTTAGTAAATAAAGATAGGATGAATAAAAAGTCTGCCCTTTCTAACCAGCGCATGTTGTAGATGTAGAGGAAATACTAGATAAGACACCTCTTGATAGCAGAACTCTCGTAAGACAGACTTCGTCTGACCATTTCTGTTCAAAAGGAGAGTGCATGATTGAACAGTTTATCAGTTACGTTTTCTTCTGCAGTTTTCATGTAAAGGGAGCATGAACAGTTATTTTTTTTTAACTTTTTTTTTAACATTTATTTTTTAGGTGTAGTTGGACAGAACACAATGCCTTTATTTTTATGTGGTGCTGAGGATCGAACCCAGGTCCTGCTGTGCTAGGCGAGCGCTGTACTGCTGAGCCACAATCCCAGCCCCATGAACAGTTTTAAGTGCTGTGGAGGTGAAGGAAGTCGAGAGAGGAAAATAATTTTTCCTTTATTTAGTAGTGTACCAGAGCATACAGGAAGGCATGCATTTTTCTTGGGTAACTAGCAGTTAATGAATGCTAGTGTTGATTAATGTAATTACCAAATATTAGTTTTTAAAAATTTTGTAATTATGTGTGTTTACATAAATATGATCTATATTTGGGACGATTAATTAATTAAACAATTATTGAACATGAATCAGATTTTATGACAATCTCTGGTTTATAAAACAAGCATAGTATCTTTCCAAAGGTAAATAGAGGGGACTCTTCACCTCCTCTGTGCCCTCATCCCTCTGGCAGTCCATGTACTTCTCAATAAATAACGTTTTTAAGTGAATAAAATAAGATACATTGGATTATGCAGATATCCCCTTAAATTATAAAATCAGTGAATTTAATAACAACTATAATTTTGGCATACATATATGGGAAATGGTATTTGGGATATCTATAACATTTGAATTCAATAAGAAAATATCTACGGCTCTACTAATGACTGAGAAATGGGTGTTGCCAGTGATACTACTTGTTGCTTGTAGTCACTTGATAATTTCTTAGAATTCTAAATTTTGCAGGTTAGTATAAAAATAGAGGTAAGTAAAAGTACAGATGTAATTTCTTCCTGCAAGATCTTAGAATCCCTTAATAAATAAAATATAAAGATTCACTGAAAGCCAGGTACTTTGAAAGAATGTACTGTGTTGGTAGGAAAGACTGTACTTGAATACTGGGTATTTTGACATCTTATAGTCTATTATGCTATTATACTTACGAGTTTGCTGTAGGATACATAGTCCTTTGAAAGATAAATAAATAAAAGTATTATGTCCATCAAGAATTTTTAAAAAAATTAAGTAAAATTATTTATATAATTTTTTTGCGGGGTGTGTTACTGATGATTGAACTTGGTCACTTGACCACTGAGCCACAATCCCCAGTCCTATTTTGTATTTTGTTACTGAGGCTGGATTTGAAATTGTGATCCTCCTGCCTCAGCCTTCTGAGCCACTGGGATTACAGGTGTGCACCACCTCGCCCGGCAAGAATTACATAACTTTTTTTAAAAAAAATATTCATTTTTTTAGTTGTAGTCGAACACAATACCTTTATTTATTTATTTTTACTTGGTGCTGAGGATTGTACCCAGGGCCTTGAATGTGCTAGGTGAGCACTCTACCACTGAGCCCCAGCCCAAGAATTACATAACTTTTTTTTTTTTTTTTTTAAGAGAGAGTGAGAGAGGGGAGAGGGAGAGGGAGAGAGAGAGAGAGAGAATTTTTAATATTTACTTTTTAGTTCTCGGCAGACACAACATCTTTGTTGGTATGTGGTGCTGAGAATCGAACCCGGGCCGCACGAGTGCCAGATGAGCGCGCTACTGCCTGAGCCACATTCTCAGCCCATTACATAACTTTTAAGGAGAGTAATTTTATAATTGCTCCAAATCAGTATTTTTTATTTCTGTGAGCTTGTCTGTGAGGTTCTTGCCACTTTATAATCTTAGTCCTGCTTAAAAAAGATGAAGAGGAAAACTTTATTTTCAGTTTTAATTTCATAGTCTTGATATTCAGCAAGTGATTGATCAGTTAAAATGTCCTTGTAAAATTGTTAGTATTTTTTTTTTTTTTTCACATGGATTTATTCGTACTCCTTCTGTACTTTGTTGAGGCTGTGCCAGTATTATGCATGTACAAATCTGATTGTGCATTCTGGCTTTGCCCCTCCGCTTTGTGACTTTCAGTTTGCTAACTTTGAGACTTTGATTTCCGTATCTTTCAAATGAGGATAATAGGTCAGATGGTTGCTTTTAGGTGCTGTGAATTGAACCCAGGTCCTTGTGTGTGTGCTTGGCAAGTGATCCTCTACTGGGCTCTATCCCTAGCCTCAAGAGATTTTTTAGTAAAGGAGAGAACCCTGAGGGCTGAGATTGTGGATCAGCAGTAGAGTGTTCGCCTAGCTTGTGCAAGGCCCTGGGTTCAATCCTTAGTATTGTGTCCAACTATAAGTAAAAAATAATTTTTTTTTTTAAAAAAGGGAGAGAACCCTGAGCCAGCCTCTCTCTTTATCTTTGTAGTTTCAGCTGAACTCCTGATACCTCTTTAAACCCTTTATGAGCTGCACTGCCATCTCTGGCCTTATCTCCATCATACCTGTGTTGTCCTCTATCATGTCAGATACCATACCATTTTCTGTCTTCCACAGAAACCCATTAAAGACAGGTTTGCTGACTGTATTTTTGTAATGACTGCATTTGAATACAATGTAATAGTTACCCAAAATTTTGTTTGGTAAATAATCATTCTAAAGCAATGCTCTCCTAACTTCTAACACAGAGCCAGCAACATATGTTCTCTCCATTCTCACTATTTATCAAAATACGATTTAAATAATTTGTGGTAGGATGTCAAATTTGATCTTAGGCTGGGCATGTAGCACAGTGGTAGAGTGCTTAATGTGGGTAAGGCCCTGGGTCAATCCCTCATATCCTTATGCCTTTTGAAAACAATCTCAAAGATGAGGAGGGGAATATTTGCAAAATAACACTCATTCATGAACCTTCACTTACTTAAGGTATTGGACCAAGTATTCTTCCTGCATTGTCTTTTTTGATCCTAAACCTAATCTTATTTTAGATAGTATTATCTGTTTTTTAAAATGAGGAGCAAACTGAAGTTGACATGAGGTTTAAGTAACATAAAAAGATCACATGGCTACTCTGGACTATTAAGATTTTAAACCTTTGATTTTACTACATCAAACAACTTTTGTTTCTCCTGTCATAGAACTAACTAGGATTGAGTAAGAGTCATGGAAATGGAAAATTAGAGTTAAAAGAGGATATGTAATGGAATTATGTAAGGGCAGAAGTAAAATTACTTTGTATCACCAAAGATGCCTGGCACATAGGCGATGCCATTTAATAAAGTGCACAGATCATGTTAAGTTCTCTTAGAAACTTCAGCTTCCCTATATATGATTCTTTAGTAGCGTAGTTATCCTTGCACGTGCGCCATCTACTGGGGACACAGTCATCCCCTTCACCACCTGCTCAGCCTTGCTTTTTGCCTTCAGGTTCGTTGACCAAGTCGCATTGCTTGTATTTAGGTCAGTTTAAAAGTATAAAGTGAAAGATTCATTGGGGATTTTATACCAAAGAAAAATAGGCTGAAAAAAATTTAAATGTTAAAAGGTCTCTTTTTCGATTTCCATAAGTTTGAGCTGCAGGCAATTTGAATAAATAGAACTCCATGAAAGGCAAAAAATTTGTAAAATGACTAAGGAACCCAGCCCGCCCGGACTATTTAAAAAAAAAAAATTCTTCTTTTTTTTTTTTTTAGTTGCAGATGGACACAGTATCTCTATTTATTTTTATATGGTGCAGACTATACAACCCAGTGCCTCATGCATGCTAGGCAAGTACTCTACTAATGAGCTATAACCCCAGCCCCAGCCTGGACTATTTTATTGATTGAACAGCTTTGAGTGAGCAATACCCCATTGGTTATCACTGGGTCACATTCATCTGGAACATGTCTGGATGACATCCCTGGTAGGATCTTTATCCGATGTCATTTTCAGCCAGAGCAAGTCCATCAGACATTTTCCTGCCAGACTCTGGCAATCTTTTGAAGACTAGGGCTGGGGAAAAGGGAAAGAGTCATAATCTCTAGTTATTCTGCTTTAACTTTGACAGCAGAATCTAATGTATTCTGCCAAACACAGAGTGATAGTTAAAAAAAAAATAGTTTCTGATATTACATATAATTCATTTATTTAGGAAGATCTTTTATTGTTTCTGTTTTGGAAGTACTACTCCCAAGGAAGGAGTTACAAGATTCCTTTTTATAACAAAATAATAATTTTTGTAGGTGGATACAGTATTTTTATGTGGTGCTGAGGATCGAACCCAGTGCCTCATGCATGTGAGGAAAGCACTCTACCACTGAGCCACAACTCCAGCCCCACAAGATTCCTTTTTATTCATTAAAGAACAAAAAAGTCAAAACAGAAAAATTCAGACCAAAAATAAAACCAAACTCATCAATCCCAACTGTTGTTTAGTATATCCAAGTTATTATGCTCATTTGCAGAACTGGTAGCTAATAAAGAAGGAAAGAGAAGGTTGAACTCTCAAAGCCAGGCTTTGTGGTTCAGAACTGGTCCTGATCACATTTCTTAAACATAAATAATCAAATAAATAATTTCTTTAGAGTCTAAATTGTTTTTTTCCCCCTCTGAAATGGAGGAAACCTACTTTCAAAAGGTGTTAACCTGAAAACCTGTTAATCTACCATTAGTGTTTGTGTTTAGCCTTCCCATTTCCTTCTGTTATACAGAAAAGGAAAGGTGGATAGACACAAACACTGTTCTGCTTGTTTTTCCTTGTTTTAAGCAGTAGAACCTCTCTCAAAACACTGGAAGTGCTATGTATTTCCTTTTGGGTGAGGGGATAAACATAAGAACTGTAATACAGTTTACCAGAAGAAGAAAATTTTCTATTAGATATTATAAGTGGTAAATAGCAGCATATTAACAAGTAGCAGACAGGACAGTTTGGGTTAGGGGATAAATGGAGCTGTCTTTTAGAGGAAAAAATGTTCATAGGAAATGTAATGACACGGGACTGTTCCACTTGGCTCACTATCTGTGAGCCTCTGAAGCACCATCTTACTCTATATTTCTCCTTTCTTTCTTTAAAAAAAAATTTTTTTTTTAGTTGTAGATGGATACAGTACCGTTATTTTACTTACTTATTTTTTTATGTGGTGCTGATGATCAAACTCAGTGCCTCACACATGCTAGGTGAGCGCTCTACCACTGAGCCACAATGCCAGCCCTCATTTCTTTCTCTTATCTTTCTTGTTGATATTAAGAATAGTGCAAACAAGGGCTGGGGATGTGGCTCAAGCGGTAGCGCGCTCGCCTGGCATGCGTGCGGCCCCGGTTCGATCCTCAGCACCACATACCAACAAAGATGTTGTGTCCGCCGATAACTAAAAAATAAATATTAAAATTCTCTCTCTTCTCTCACTCTCTCTTTAAAAAAAAAAAAAGAATAGTGCAAACAAAAGTGTGCCCATATGTGTGTTGGACCTCTATTTTACACATACCATTTTATAGTCCTTCAAATGTAATAGGCAGAGTGAATCTCTAGCAGAACTGGATTCCTTTCTGTCTTCTTGTAGATCCCTAGAGAACAGGTCACACAGAGTGACCTCTGGGTCTTTCCAGATAATTTCCCTAGAGTGGCAGGCCTTGTAGGCATAGTCTGTTTTCCAAGTTATTGTGGGTTGCAGTTATGTCAGATATGGACACTGCATGAAAAAGATCTGTTGATTTTCAAACTGCAGTATCAGTATCTCATGACCTGATTATTAAGCCACTTAGTATTAGTTTTGGTTATGACACTTCTGATACCACTTTCTGTATTAATTAGGACAGAAATTAAACAGCTATGCCAGAGAATTCAAAATATACCGGTGGCTTATAAAACCCATTTTGTTCTTGTGTAATATTTCTGTAGCAGGAATCCATGCTGTTGAGGCAGCTTTGTTCCATGTGGCTTGTTTCTGGACCAAACTTTCTTTCTTTCTTGTTTTTTTTTTTTTTTCCATCCTCTGGAGCATTGATTTATTTGCAGTACTGCAACTGGGTGGCTGTCACGTCCATTCCAGTCCATAGGAAAGGGTAACATAATTTTGCTCAGAGCAGGTCACTTCCTTTTAGGTGATGGAGAAGAAGTGGCAGTCACTTCTGGTCATACTCTGTGGGTGAGAACTTGCCAAGATTTGTTGCAAAGAGTATTGGCTGAGCCAGATATGTGCTGTCCTAAAATTGAGTACTACTGAGGAAGGAGAATATGGAGTTTGTCCCTTGTCTATTTTCTACAGTTATGTGCTTTATCTTGTTCATCTGTAAAGTCCTTGACATATTCTGAATTTGAGTATCTTTTTGTGAAAATATATTACATGGATTTCCTTTCATCTGGGATGGATTCATTTTGCTCATGGCGTCTTTTTTTATATATAAATTTTGATTTTTAATGTAGTAAAATTAGCAAAATTAGTGTCCTCCCCCATACAAATATGTGTTTGTAGATTTGATTCTGGGTACTCTATATCAATTTTGTTTCTAGGGGTAGACAGGACACCTTGGTTGATGTGCCTTACAAGCAATATGTAATAAACTTTCCAGTTTTAATTTAAAAAGGGAAAATATTATTTTAACACTGAAAACCAAAACCATCTGTTTGATGCCTCATGTAATATTATTAATTTTACTTGAGAGAATTTACAATTATTTGTAATTTTTCTAACTGTAAAATTAATATTTATCAAATTTCTTTTCCCAAAAATACTTCCCCTAAAATACATTTTGAATTTAGAAGATAGTCCCAAAATAGGGACATCAAATTGAAGTTCTGAAATGAGAGATGAAAGATCAAGTTTGATGTGAAAATTAGCATCCAAGCTGCTATGTATGTCTGCTGTGCAGGTCCCATGTGTTGGGGAATGTCAGAGAGGAGGGGGTGCTACAGATGCAGACCTTAGTCCTTGTGTGAAATGAGGTTTTAGGAATTTGAAGGCTTGTACGTGGCCCCTGGTGGAGTTGATGAGAACAGCTGCTGAGGAGGAGGTGAAGGGAAGGTGAGGGAGCTCAGGCACTCTATAGGGCATTTCATGAAGTTGGTGCCAACAGGAGCAGCTGAAAGGGCTTGATGATTTACTTGACTGTTTGCAGGCATGTGAGGTTGGTATGGAAAGGTGTACACAAATTTGGAGTTAGAAGAGAAGGCTTATAACCAAGAGTGTGGAAGTGCCTTGGGATCATTGGTGGAGATGCAGTGTTTCTTTATTCTGGTAATACACAAGAAAGCCAGAATGGGCATACGATTTTTATTTAAAGAGATGAATGATGTTAGTGGTGAAGGTGTTTGAAAATCCTCTCAGCAGTTAGGTTGCCTCCTGAGAAAGGAAGTACGAGGTATTTGGGGTTAAAGTCCTGAGTAGAATTGAAAAACAATATAATCAAGGTGTGTTCTTTTCAAATATTTAACTATTAGAATGGCTAATAATTAGAATCCATGATTGTTTTAAATTAATGAGAATTTCACTTCATAAAGCATGAAAACTTCAAAATGAGTCACACTGAAATTCATATGTTCTGAAGATCAACTGCTATAATCCTGAATATAATGATAATATTACTAAGATGAAACTTCTGAGTCTATTTTTACTGTGGGCACAAGGAAAAGTAATACTTTGTTTTATAGAAGTCTTTTTATAAGCCAAGGATGAAACCTTTTATGAAATTTATGACTGTTAAAGTATAAATTTTTTGATTATCCTTTTGCTGAAGAGAACAGATATAAACAATAGCAATAATTATATATGTGAACTTTTTCTTTATCAGTGAAGTATTGTCATTTGTTGTTTGATTTTTTTCCATTAACACAGATGTGTTGTAGATAAATTCACCAATGATTGATGTAAACATAAAAATGACTCTTTTTACCTCTTGTTTTCTGTGGAGCAGAAGTCAAAGAACAGTCTGCAGAAGAGGATGCCGAAGCAGAAGTGGATAGCAGCAAGCAGCCAGCCTCAGCTCTTCAGCGATCCGTGTCTGAGGACTCTGCAAATTCCCTCGTCTCTGTTGGTGTAGAAGCCAAAATCAGGTTAGAGAATAAAGAGAGCTGGATTTTAAAAATTCAGGGAGGAAGGATTTGAGATGTTAATCTCGATGGAGTTTTATTGTTTAGTAGCTTTAAATTTAAGGCCAATACCTCTGTAGTTGGGATGGAGGATGGCTATGGAGTTTGGGGATTAGAGAGCAGGGAATACATGAGGGTGTTGCTCTGTTCACCCCATGTGAACACAGACAGTTAGCAAAATGCTATTCCTGGCCAAAGAGATAGCTGTGAGTATTTAGCATAAGAACTGATTTTTGATACTTAATTGTAAACTTGAGTATGTTCTTTTCCCTTACCCTCTCCCCATTCTTTCAAAAAAGAAATATAGGACCTTACCACTTACTGGTATATAGTTCAGCTTTAAAGTAGGCAACACCTTGCCTGCTTTCTGGTTTTCTTCACTCGCTGGAAAGCACCTCCAGTTTCACAGCTATGAATCTTGTGTATCCTTAAGAGCCCCCCATTTTTATTTCCAGTTCCACTCCAGATTTCCTTGTCCGCTGGTCTGCTCATCATCTGCATCTGGAGGTGTGTTAGATACCTCATCTTTAACAGTCCCAAAGTATGCCTGCTCTCTCTACCTCTGCCTCAGATGATCTTCTTCCCTGGGCTTCCCCATTTCAGTAAACAATACCAATGTATGCTCAGTTAATTTAGGACAGTTAATCCTCAATTTCTCTTTTTTCTCATACCTGATAATCCAAACCATTAAATCCTGTGGCTCAACACAGCTTCTTACTATCTTGTCTGTCATCTTGGTTGAAACCATTGTTGCCCTTGGGAAGCTGTAGCCTTTTAAACCACCTCTCCCTCCCTGCTTCTCTTCCTTCTTTCAATCTTAAAGATTAAATAATCTAATTCTCTTTACCTTTCAACTTTTTTTACCTCCATTTTTTTTCTTAGCAAAGTTGCAAAAATTATTCTAAAATGTAAATAATTTCTCCCCCTATTATATTATGCTGTTCGATTGAAATTAAATACTTAAATTATATTTTAACATTTCATATCCTTGCTATTTTTCCAAGGCATGATCTGCCCCTGGCTGTCTCTGAGACTTTATTTGTCACTGTGCTTTTTCACACTGTCTTTGCTGCTCCTGAACACACCAATCAGGTTTCTGTATGAGGGTCTTTGAGCTTGCTTTGCTCTCTATCACATGATTTATCTCCCAGAGAGACCTCCTTACCCCCTGCTTATTATACTATTATGTGAATCCAGGTAAAGGGTGTAAAAGTGTTGATTATACTGCAGTTCCTTCTCCCCCAGTAGTTTTAGGAAGGTTTAAATGTCTTAAAAGTCAAACACTTGGGGCTAGGGTTGTGGCTCAGCGGTAGAGTGCTTGCCTAGCACGTGTGAGGCTCTGGGTTCAATTCTCAGCTCCACATAAAAATAAATAAATAAAATAAAGGTATTGTGTCCAATTACAACTAAAAAAAATATTTAAACAAGCAAAAAAACAAAGACTTTCAGGTCTTGTAGTTCAGTCATTAACCCATTTGGAGTTGGTTTTTGTATTTGGTGTGAGTAAGGGTCATTCTTCTGTATGTGGATAGCCAGTTTTCCCAGCACCATTTATTGAAGAGGCGATTATTTTGCCATTGTGTGTTCTTGGCATCTTTGACAAAAGATGTGTGGGCTTATTTCTGTAATGTCTTTCCTGTTCCATCAGTTTTTGTGTCTTTTTATACCAGTGTCATGTTGCTTTGATATGTAATCATTTTGTGATATGTTTTGAAGTCAAGAGAGTGTGATGCTTTAGCTTTGTTCTTTTTACTCCAGCTAATTTTGGCTATTTATGGTCTTTTGTGGTTCCATACAAATTTAAGAATTGTTTTTTCTATTTCTGTGAAAAATGACATTGGATTTTTTTTGGACATTGAAATTTTGATAGGATCTTCATTGAATCTTTGGGTTATTTTGGGTATTAAGAACATTTTCACAGTATTCTTTCAGTCCCTGAACATGAAGTAACTTTCTATTTATTTGTGTTTTTCTTCAGTTTCTTATATCAGTGTTTTATAGTTATCCGGATACAGGTCTCTTACTGCTTTAGCTAAATTTACACTGAAGTATTAAAAAAAAAATTTGTTGCTAGTGTTAAATGAGATTGTTCTCTAACTTTTGGTTAGCTCAGTTTTAATATGTAGAAATACTATTTTTTAATGTTGATTTCATATCCTGAAACTTTAATGAATTTATTTATTTATTTATTTTTGGTCTAACATTTTTTGGTGGCATCTTCAGGGTTTTCTGTACATGCATAAGATCACATCAGCAAATAGAGACAGATATGTGCAACAGATAACTTAAAAATTTCTTAAAAATTTACATGTTTCCTATTAGAGAAAATTGTATTTTTTTTCTCGTTTCATCACTCTAGCTAGGACTTCTAGGACTTTCAACTGTGTTGAAAAGAAGTGGTTGAAAAAATGGTGAGAGTAAAAATAAAATTTTACTGTTTGTTGCATATATACTTATTTCTCCCCTTTACTTTGTATTTTGTTTGCATTTTGCCTGCTTTCTTTCCCCCAGAGATATTTTTGAAGAATTAGCTTTTGATTTTGTTGATCTTCTCTATTTTCACTGATTCTGTTACTTTCCTTTTCGTTTCTTGTCTTCTTTTGATTAATGTTCTATCAGTGTCTTCATTTATTTTTTCCCCCTGTCTGTAGTTGAAAACTTCAGCTTACTAATATCTAAACTTGAATCTACTGATAATTTATGTAAATTTTAAGTTTCCCTTTAGTTTCAACTTTATCTCCATCTCACAAATTTTTACAGTAAATAACTGAAGGGTTCTTAGCAATATATTTTCTAGTTTACCAATGTTTAGAAAATTTTAAGTTTATCTGTTGCACATTTCTAGTTTTATTGCATTATTTTCAGAGAATATTGTCTGTAAGATATGTCATTTTTGAATATACCATGTCTTTATTTATGGCTAATACGTACTCTATATTCAGATTGTTTTAATATGCTTGAAAAGAGCAAACTCTTCGTTGCAAACAGAATTGAATATAATATTTTAAAAAACTAGATTTTTTTCCTATTCCCTGTTAATGCAAAATGTTATGAAAGTTAATGGGGTAGCTACTGCAGGGGTGATAGTTGGAGACTTTTAATGCCCGAGAAGAAAGATTTGGTTGTAGAAGCAGTATAAAGAGAAAATATGTCTAAGAGGAGACATATGTTTAAATTTTGTTATTTCTAAGGTCATTTATTATGTCTGTATTCCATAGTATGTATTGTTTTTTTGTCCTTCCTTTGGGGCGGGAGTGGTTTGCTGGGGAATAGAACCCTGGACCCTGTACATGTTAGGCAGTCACTCTATCACTTGAGATATATCCTCTTCTCCTCTTTTTAACTTTTTAATCTCTTCTTTTTGAAAATTAGTAGACTTTAAATTTTAGAACAGTTTTAGATTTACAGAATAATTGAACAGTGTTTCCATCACCACATCTCCAACCCCCACAGTTTAGTTAACATTGTGCATTAGTGTGGTTCATTTGTTATAATTGATAAACTAACATTCGTGCACTATTTATTTATTTATTTTTTTAGATGTTGGTGAACCTTTATTTTATTCATTTATTTATATGTGGTGCTGATTTTCTTTAGTCAGATTTAAAAAAATTTTTTTTTTAGTTTTACATGGACACAATATTTTATTTCATTTATTGATTTTTATGTGGTGCAAGGATTGAACCCATTGCCTTACCTGTATGAGGCAAGCACTCTGCAACTGAGTCACAACCCCAGCCCTGGTCAAATGTTTTTTTTACAGATCATTTTCGTAAGTATAAATTAGAATTTAAATATATATATTTATTTATAAATATATTTATATTTAAATATATATTTTAGTTGTCACTGGACTTTTATTTACTTCTATGTGGTGCTGAAAATTAAACCCAGTACCTCACACATGCTAGGCAAAAACTCTACCACTGAGCCGCAATCCTAGCCCTAGAATTTTTTGATTTTGGTATGTTCACTAGTTTTAGAAAAATCATGGTGGTTTAGGAGTATAGCACTGGACTCTATCCCTAGCACCACAGGAAAGGGGGAAAAATCATGCTATAGAAAAGTAGAATTTCATAGGTATGATCATTATTAAACTTAATTGTTCTTATGGTATAATCATAGAATATACTGTAGAAAATAAGTTGAAAAAAGTCTAGCTTGCACTGAAGATATAATTTTGAAGCACCAGTATCTGGTTGTGTGTTACTTAAGAATTGTTGAGTAAAGCTGCTTTTCTCTTTTCTGTCTCTTTTCATTTTTCATTTTTACCAGTGAACAACTCTGTGCTTTTTGTTATTGTGGGGAAAAAAGTTCCTTAGGACAAGGAGATTTAAAGCAATTCAGAGTAACACCTGGATTTATCTTGCCATGGAAAAACCAGACTTCCAACAGGGACATTGATGACAACAGCAGTGGGACCTATGAGAAAATACAAAATTCAGCTCCACGTCGGCAGAGAGGACCGAGAAAGTGAGCAGTTTTGAATTTAAATTGTTGGGATGGAATAAAACTGTTTTTAGTGTGATGTTTTTAAGTTTACAGATGGGGTTGAACCACTATTAAAGATTTCCTCCCATTTCCCACATTTCTGAAGAAACTTAATGACTCACCATTAACCCAGAAAACAGTCCTTTCCTTGAAATTTCTTTCTTTCTTTCTTTTTTTTTTTAAATCTGTTTTCTTAATTGTATGACAACAAAATCAGTATAATGACGAAAGTTAACTTTTGGAAGGAACTTTTAGAGAACATAACATAGGCTGAAGGGAGTTCATGGAATTTGTAAATGCAAGAAGACAATACATCAGTGTGGTCCTGCTTTTCTTCTCTAAATAAGCCTTTTTTGGTAAGCGTTTAACATGATAGCAAAGTCAGATTTGTCACTGTTCATGTCTTCTGTATCATTCATTTATTCATTCTCTCATTTAATTAATTTATCTAATTTATATGTGTGTTTGTGTCAGAGAATATTGAGCTGCCCTATAAATTCTCAGCATAATACAATTCTCTCCCTTTCTTTCTCTCCCCCTTTTTTCTTCTGTAATTATGTTTAGAGTACTCTTTCTACAGATACAGAAGATATTTTAAAAAAATAAGTATTTGTATAATTACATAGGTATGTCTGTGTTCATGGGTACATTGCAATCACCTAAAACTCTTGTCTAATATGCTTTTTAAATATTCTGTGTGGTTGTTTTTAAAGGCTCTCTTAATATATGGACTTGGCTTTGCTGGTTAGGAGAGAAGTTTCTGTAGTTGATTAATAAATATTCATTTGGAAGGCTAACCAGCTCTATTCCTTGAGGTTGATGATGTAATCACCCAAGTGCTGTCTGGCTTATCTCCAAATTTAAGTACTAAAGCACTGTTGTGCTGTTCTTCCTTGATTGGTTCATTGTTTTTGAACTGCTGCCAATGCCTTGAATACTTGAAGCAGGAATTGAAACAATAACAGAGACAATCTTTAAAGGATTTAAGGTAGAACAATTTAAGGAAGCTCTGGAAGTACTGTATTTGGAGACTCCTCATATTTCTAAGGCTGTAATTAAATCATATATAGGTATTTTATCTTTTGTTATTAGTTGAGTGCTTACATGTTAATAAAATATATCAAAAGTCCAGCAAACTTACAATGTCTATCCGTAATTAGCACATTCAATGAATTGAACCAGGGTATATCTTATATTCTCATGTTCAGTCTTTAATAATGGCAATTAGACAAAACCCAGTCCTGGGAAATAGAACTGGGCTTCATTTATTTACTTATTTTACAAATGAAGCTAATTTTTATTGAAAAATTTTATGAGCTCAGATAATTTATATTTGCAAAATAGCCTGGCCTTACTGAAAAGCTGTTATATATATTTAGTGCTTATCCAGTTGGTTAATTAATGATGAAAAGCCTGTAATGAAGTCCACTTAGAAAATTCAGCAGTCATATGGGGGTAGACAGCGAATTTATTTTAGTAATGATTTTAAATATTTGCAAAATGTGTTACTAATGAAGTATGAACACCTAGTTAATTTACAAAAGTTGACAGGAAGTTTTTTTAAATGGAGTTTTCTTCTTGTTTGCACTAAATATAAGAATATATAATCAAATGTTCTTGCCTTTTTTTTTTTCTGCTTTATAACTTGAAATTTTTATGGGTATGTATTTCAGCTGACTTCTCTTGATACTCTTTCCTAAGCTGAGCTGCTACCATCTGTAGGATTGACATTGGCATCTGATATGGTATATACATAAACTAGTCTCAAAACCTGATGGTTGAATTTCACCAAGCTTCTGGTTAGGAACTGATTAGTAATAGACTGATGAGTCATTCCATTGGTTTCTACACCATGTTTCCCATCAAATGCTAGTGCAAAAAATGCTAAAATAATAGTATTTATAGATGACCTGTTAGTCTTTATTTCTCCCAACAAAATAACAATGATTAGTAATGAATATATTTATAGGAATGAAGATTATATATGTAGAAAAGTATTTGTTCTCATTTTACTCTGGGCATTTATAAAAATGAAAATTTAAGTTAGCATAGCATGCTGAACCTCTTTATGCATTTCTAATGCTAAACATAAAGTTACTGGTTATTTTATATGGTTTGATATTTAAATGTACTTATTGAAATATGTTAATACTTTTTTTCTTTCAATGATTCCAGGTATAAAAAAGTTTAGTACCCTGGTCATTGTGCTGATTTTCTCTTAATAGGAATCATGATAAATATCCAGCATACAGAAGTGCAGTGAGTTATGATCTATATTCAATAGTGATTTAATCCAGAATTATCATCAGGTTAAAATACTATGATATTAGGAGAAGATTTTAAGTTTCAGTGGCAGTCATCTGACTTCCCATATTTAATGCTGAACATAATAACCATCTTTATTTATTGAATGCTCTTAAATAATAAAGTATTAGGGCTTGAAAGCCTGAAAACTCTCGTATGTTATCATTTATTCAGCATTTGGCATTCAGTTTTTATACTGTAGTGTTAGCTGCTAGACTGTCTTTCTTATGCCTTTAGTAGCTATTTTGTTTTTGCTCTGAATTCTGGTTTGTGAGGTGCAGTCTTGATTGAGACTACTTGCAACATCACGCCACGGGCCAGCTGTTGAGATTTGTTGAGGCGACCATAAGACGCTACAGCTGACGTGTTCCACCCACTTCCACTTCCACCTCCCTTTTAACGCTGTGTTTTCCCTGGAAAATAACCTTTCTTTACTTGAAATGAACTGCTACCTCTTCTGTGGCAGTTCTCTAACTTAAAGCACATTAAAGTTTTCTCAAGTTATGTTTTGTAAGCATTTAAGTAAGGACAAAGGGAATAGTCATTGTATGTACTAAAAACATTGTTCCTGACTAGAGTCTTTTTTTTCTTTTTTAAAGAGAATGGAAAAATAAATTTACAACTGTAATTTTAATTCTTATGTATTTGAAGACTCTTAGTTGCTTACATGAAATAATATGGCACCATTTTAATATTATACTCTGAATAATAATTGAATTCTAAAAATTGTTTTATGACAGTTTATATCTAATAAATTAAAATTTATTTGGCAGTACATTGTACTCAAATTGTTATAAAATGAAGCAATTTTCTACTTCTTATCACTTTCGAAGCTATTTATCTTATTTCACTTTATTTTCAGAGAGCGATCTTCTCCTCAGAGTACAGTGTCTTGTGTAAGTGTAAGCACCCAGACAGCTTCAGATGATCAGGCCGGTAAATTGTGGGATGAACTCAGTCTGGTTGGCCTTCCAGATGCCATTGATGTCCAAGCCTTATTTGATCCTACAGGTAGGAGCTTCTCTTCAGTAACAGCTGTTTTCTTGTTTCTGGAAGCACTGAAATTTTAGGGCATTATCAACTTATTCTCTAGAAGTTAATTAGGGTCATATTATAAAAATGTCATTAAACATATCTGATTAGGTAAATTATGATTACCTAATTTATTTAAAGTCTGCAGAGTTAACACTGGACAGGATGCTTTTATAAATATTTATATACTGTGGTGTGGATAGCAGCCCCATGGTTATGTGAAAATTGAGGAAAGAGAAAATTTTAAAGGAGTGTGTGAAAACTTGGGGGAGTATAGCACTTTCCTGTTGGGGTGGAAGACGGTAGATTTTTAGCCACATATATTCTCTTATAATAAACAGTATAATGAGCTCATACTCATGATATGGAGTGTTGGAATTTTAAGTAAATCTCATTCTATGCGTGAACTACAAATCCATCGAGAGTGGTTCAATTGCTGTGTGATAGAGAATTTAGAGACTGAGCTGTTACTGATGAGTGGTGGGTGCTCTTGCTTGGGATCAAGTGGAATGTGTTGTGCGAATGTTAATTTTTTATACATCCCCTTTGTCATCAACAAGATATTAAATAATGTTCCTTTTGTTTTTATATTAAGATACCAAATAAAACAGTAATATTTAAATATAATGAATAAAAACTAACTTCATTTCAGCTCAGATTACTGGGCTGTACCGCAAGAACTTCTGATTCAGTTGTTCTCAGATGTTGCCTGAGGTTGTGGATTTCTAACAAGTCCCCAAGTTGACGTTGGTGCTGCAGCTCGCAGACTGGGGCATGATCTGAGAAGGACTGTTGGATGGGTGGTACTCGCTACCATTATGTGCTTACCCAGCAGAGAGGACTTTGACATTTTAGGTCTTTATTTGCATTAATATTTTTGATGTTTATTCTTTTTCTCCTTTTCACTTTTCACATTTGAGGCACTTGTTGGGCTCATCGTCGTTGTGTGGAGTGGTCGCTGGGAGTGTGCCAGGTGGAAGAACCATTGTTAGTGAATGTGGACAAAGCTGTTGTCTCAGGGAGCACAGAAGTAAGTAAAAGAAGCTAAATTTTTTTTTTTTTTTAAGGATAACATTTAGTTCTATCAATTTATTTTCTTTATTTATTTTTTTATTGATTGTTCCAAACATTACAGAGCTCTTGATAAATCATCTTTCATACATTTGACTCCATTGGGTTTTGAACTCCCATTTCTACCCCAAATACAGATAGCAGAATCACATCTGTTACATACTCAGATTTTTACCTAATGGCATATTAGTGACTGTTTTAATCTGCTACCTTTCCTAACCCCTACTATCCCCCCTCCCCTCCCCTCCCACCTTCCCTCTCTGTCTCCTCTGCTGTTGTTCAATTCTCTCCCTTTTTTCCCCCCTTCCCCTTGCCCATCATAACCTCTTATACTTTTGTGTATCATTGAAGGTCTCCTACCATTTGCATATCCTTTCCCTTCTCTCTCCCTTTCTCTCCCCCCATTCGTCTTTGTTTACTGTTAGTCTTTTCCTCATGCTCTTCCTTCCTGTTTTGTTCTTAGTTGCTCTCTTTATATCAAAGGAGACATTTGGCATTTGTTTTTTAGGGCTTGGCTAGAAGAAGCTAAAATTTAAACCACGGTTTTATAAAATTTGCTTTATTCAACATAAAGGTTTATCTGCAAGAATTATTTATTAAATGATTATCATAGTGTTAAAAAAACCCTCAAAATAGTAAATTAGTAATTTATATGGAGTAATTTGTACAGGCCACTAGAATATAGTATGTGCAGTTATTCAATAAATTTAATCTTTAATATTTTACACTTAAATCAGAAATTAATGTTTTTGGAAATGGGTATTGCTAACTATGTACTTTTACATCTATATGGTTACTCTTTAAGATAAAACTGATGAAGCTTCAAAATAAGAATGACAAGCTATTTAACATGTCTTTTAGTGTGCAGGTTATCTAATTCCAATATTTTAAACATTGATTAAAAATTTTTGGTACAGTTGGCAGTTCAGTTAATCTTTGTGATGTCCTCCTTACATAATGTGCACATAGTCTTCCATTTTTCAGAGCTTTCACTGCTGTCATTTTCATGTGATATTTGGAACAATCACAAAAATAAATGCAACAGTTAACACCCATCTGTAAGAACAGGAAGCTGAAATGTTGTTGCTTTGGTTTCTTACACATGTATTTGGAAGAAGTGAGACAGTGCTAAAGGAACATTAAAACTAGAAATTTTAGACCACCCTATCTGGGCTTTCATAGGTAGAATATAGGCAAAGCTCTCAAATGTGTAGGTGAGCCAAAGACCTTGATTCAAGTAATTATTCAGCTTTTATAACAATAGTTTTATTCAGATTATTGAAATGATCTAATTCACATGGGTGGGTAACTGTTACCTTAAGAATAATCAAGTCAGAATGCTCATCTGGAAAATTTGGCATTACATTTGAATGCATGTTATTAGTTTTGTTGTTGTTGTTTTGTTTTAAAATCTTAGACATTTTTCTGTATTGAAATCAAATGCACTTAAAAATATTTTTTATTATTTATTGATGGAACTTTATTTATTTATTTGCTTATATGTGGTGCTGAGACTCGAACACAGTGCCTCACACATGGTAGGCAAGCATTCTACCACTGAGCCACAACCCCAGCACCATGTTAGTAAGTTTTGAACAGTATAATGCTTAATGGTACATTGCCTAGTCTCAATGTACTTAGCCAGATTAAGACTTGATGGACTAGTGAGAACCTTCTCTTTTGTGGATTACTTTAAAAGTAGTTTTGCAGGTAGGTTTGTTTTTTCCTGTGTGGCTGTGAAATTATTACAGGGAAGGCCATGAACTAAGGCTAACATGAACTTTATAGTGTTGCACTAAGACCAGAGGAAATTAGTACACATGGTGATATTTATGACAAATACAGAAAAATATTTGTGTGCATATGCATAAATAGATCTTCTGTAGTTGTTTGTGGAGAGGATAGTTAAAAGGAAGGTTACCTCACCTCTCTTTTCTGGACAGAAGGTACTATTTTTACTTTTTATAAACGTTTACTAAATATTAAAATAGTATTTAGAGCTCAAGGCTTTGCTCTGTCCTTGGGAGAGGACTGCTGGAGTCTTTGAGAGACCAGCATTTCTTTTAACTTCACCTAGGCATTAGTATTATATAGACCCAATCAAATCAAATACTGAGAGAATGCTTGCAGCAGGTAGGTGGTTTGTAGATGATAAGGGCACTAGTGGCAGCATTGTCAAACCTTTATCTTACCACTAATTTAGTCAATCAAATTTATAGTAGTATTATGTTTATTGCCATTTCTACTGCTTTTTGTTTATTTTGTTGTTTTCTCCTTTATCAGATAGGCACTGGATGAACCATGTAGCTAAAATTTGCACTTAAGAAAGAAAGATTGTCTGACTGACAGAATTTCAAACATATAACAACACATTTGTTGAAAAGACTGGGGAAACGGATATTCTCATGCTTTGGTGGTTGGAATACAAATTGTTGCCAGTATTCTGGAGGCAAATTTGGTGATCATCATAAACTGCATATGCATGTAATCTTTGATTCTTCTAGAAATCAATTCTGAACATGCCTCCAGTAACACAGAAATGTGAGCAATTAGCATTGTTTAATTTGCAATGTATTATAAAGAACATAAATGCCCATATAGTTAGGTTACCTAAATGGTTGAATAAACTATGGTACAGCCATATAGTGGAATACTATGTAGATATTACTGAGTAATATCTGTGACCAGGTGTAGAGTGGTTTCCATGATATATTATTAAATGAAGAAAAAGTAAAAGAACATTTGTAGTGTCGTACTCTTTATATAAGAAAAATGAGATCTAAGAATACATGCTTAATAGTGGAAAAGAAGCCCGATAAGGATACATCAGAAACTAAACATACTGGTTACTAATGAGAGGTAAGAGAGAAACAGGTGGAAAGAAGGGAATCAAATAAATTACATGTAGACAGTGAGAATTAGGTTTCTCAGTGTTGAAGAAAGAAACTACAAGTAAGAAAAAGGTAAATGCACTTGTGGTATTGAAATTGAATCGGAAGTATAACATGGTTTTTTAAATTGCATGGAAATGAAGGGAGACCCTCATTGCTATACAAAATTACATATAAGAGGTTGTGAGGGGAATGGGAAAATAAACAAGGAGAGAAATGAATTACAGTAGATGGGGTAGAGAGAGAAGATGGGAGGGAAGGGGAGGGGGGATAGTAGGGGATAGGAAAGGTAGCAGAATACAATAATTACTAATAGGGCATTATGTAAAAATGTGGATGTGTAACTGATGTGATTCTGCAATCTGCATTTGGGGTAAAATTGGGAGTTCATAACCCACTTCAATCTAATGTATGAAATATGATATGTCAAGAGCTTTGTAATGTTGTAAACAACCAATAAAAAAATAACATGGTTTTTAATATTTATACAGATATCTCTGTATATAAAGTAGGTTGACACCCAATTCGTGTCTTCATACATGTATTTTGGATAATGATGTCTGTCACATTCCACAGGTTTGCTGTGTTTTAAACCCATTTTTTTAAAATTAATACTTTTAAATTAGGGAGTGTGAAATTTTACTATCTTAAATTTCAGTAATTTTGATTGGGATTGAGAACTAGTTGTAAAACTCATGTACTACTTCTATTTAGATCTCCTTTTTGCAGAAAAAATTTTTTAACCTGTGACAGTCATTAAAATGAAATGCAAAAATGACCTGAAGTTAGAATTTGGGTATTCAATCTAAGGTGAGAGAACAAGATAGAAAGCTCAGAAACAGGGGTTGCATTCTTCCATAAAATGTTTTGATTGTGCCCATCTTTTCTTAAGAATGCATCCTTATGCATTCTCAGTGAAGTATGTGATGTTTCTCTCCTTTTGATAACTTTCTGTTGATCTCCCTGTGAAGGCTATAAGCCCTACAAGGGCTCGGGCAACATCTATTCTGGTTTGTTTTTTTGTCTGGTACCTAATGAAGACTTGGAACATGAGAGAGTCTTCTATCTTGAAACAGATAAATGCATGTATGAAAGGAATTTTCCACTGAAGGGCAAATTCCAGTGCATGAGTTTGAGTGGGGAGGTGTGTCATTCTGGCAGCTAGTGGATAGAGACTAGGGCCACTGCTGAACAATTTGTAACGAACAGCCTCCCACAACAAAGAATTATCTAGCTCAAAAGTCAGTAGCGCCGAAGTTGAGAAATCCTTGTTCAACTGCCGGTGTTACTACTTTTATAAGATTAATATGCTTAATATAGTGTGTGTGTGTGTGTGTGTGTGTGTGTGTGTATGTATTAATTTCTTTAATTGGGGCTTGGACCCAGGGATGCCTTACTACTGAGTTACATTCTAAATACTTTTTAAATTTTAGGCAGGATGTGTCACTAATATGTCAAAACTGGCCTCGAATTTGGAATCCTCTTGCCTCAGCCTCCTGAGGCGCTGGAATTATAGCCATGTGCCTCTGTACCTGGCTCATAACTAGTATTTTCAATGGGAGGAAATTAGAAATTTTGACTTTTTGGTCTGTCTGTGATACTCTTAGCTAATGTCAAGTAGTATCTTCCCCAATCTCATTATCGGTTGATACTAAAGATTCTTCATCTGCAGAGTTAGAAATTATTTTCTTTTTATCCTAAAATGCAGTGGCTATGAAGAAGATACCAGCAAATCTTGCATGAATTATTTCATCACAGTACTGAGTGCAAGGTCTAGTTTTTGCAAGATAATTCAAGATAGTTGTTTGACCTCAGAACACCATTAGATATATATACATGTAAATATACATTTAGGCATATATGTGTATGTATACCTAAAGTTAATGTGTTTGTTTCCTGTTACCATGCCAACTAAACCCTGAATTTTTTTATTAATATTTAGTTTTAGGTGAACACAATATCTTTATCTTTATGTGGTGTTGAGGATTGAACCCAGTGCCTCGCGCATGCCAGGCTAGTGTGCTACCGCTTGAGCCACATCCCCAGCCCAAACCCTGAAATTTTTATGTAGGAAACAAAGTCGGGTGGAAACAAAGAAGAAATTGGATATTTCTATTTTAGAAATTGAAAGTTTTATATACTTATGTAAAACCCTTGTGAAAATTGGTGGTCCTATTTATCTATGGAGACCTTGACCTTAGGACTTTTCTCCAAAAAAGTCATAATTTATATTTTAATTTTTAGGTTTAAATAAGTTTGGCTTAAAGAACTTGAGTTTGTGATGAGGAGAATGGTATTCTTTGACACTAATGGATCTCTTGGATGTATTCTGTGGGGGAGGGGCCGAGATTAATACAAAATGATATATCTGTAAAATACCTTTTGAAGATTGCATAGGAAACTGACAGTTTTTTTTTTTTTGCCTCTATGGAATATTTTCTATGTCTGTAGCTCTGTATACAAGGTGACTTTTCATTGCATACCCTTTATTAAATTTTGAATTTTGAACTATGGTAATTTAAAAAGGACTTAGAGACTGCTTTTGCTTTAAAAAAAACAAAACTGATTCTTCACTTGTGTTTACAGATGTTTACCTGGTATCTCTGCCTGCATTTTGCATCTGTTCCCTTTGTTCCAAGCCAGTCATCTTGGATTTCAGGACCAACAGGTCTGATTGATGACATCTTTAGATGACTCTACCCCCTCAGGCACCAGCAAGTTTTAAGTTTCTGCTGATAAGGCCCTGCCTGACCATTCCTGAGATGGTGGTCAACCAGACCACAGTTTGCACACTTCTGGTCCCCCTTGTGTACATAATCTAGGAGTTCATGTCAGTATCCCCATATGCAGAGCTGGAAATGCTGTGCTCCATGTCTTCTCAGTGTGGCCGTACTGATTAAAGCTTCTTTCTTGTTTTTTTTTTGCTATTACTTTTTGCCTTTTGGGTGTGTGGCCAGACCTACTTTATTGGGGCCACCAGAGATGGACCTTTGTTAACAGTAACATATTTATTCCAAATTTAACTTTCAGCAGTTTCTAATGTTTCCTAAAAATGTTTTTTAAAAATTTACTTATATAGCTTATGCACTAATATGTACATGTTTTATTACTTAAAATTATTTATGTTTCATGTAGTATAGGAATCTAATTTTGTTTTTTCACATGTGGAGAACCTACTCTAACTACACCATTTATTGAAATATCTTTTCTTGTGTTCCACTTACTTGAAATATAACTTGCATTAGAGAGCAAATGTTCACTATATGTATGGGTTTTTCTAGGCTCTTTATTTTAGTTCATTTTTATACTCATGTATCCAGTGATAATGTTGTTGCTATCCTGGTTACTGTAGCTTTATGCAAAGTCTTAATATTGGGTAATGAATGTGTAACTTGTACCTTCATCTATAGCAGAAAACTTAGAACATACCTTCCACTGAGAATAATTAGAATTGTTATATAAAGTAGTTTTCCAAAAAGATATTTAAAACAACAGAAAGCTAGTACAGTAATAAAGACTTGAAGGAATGAGAGCTCCGAGGGTTGTACATGGGTCAGTTTGACATGAGTATTTTCCCCTGGAGGCATTTTTTCAGTTCATGAAAAAACAGCTGAGATGTTGCAAAGCTGAAAAGAGTTTTTGGCAGTCTACAGAGCTGGGATGGCACAAAAGAGTTTTGGTCTATTATGTACTATATATTTCCATTTGGGACCCTTGAAGACTATACCAGAGATCAGCAAATTATGGCCTATGGGTCAAATATAGTCCTCCAGGTGGTCCACAAGCTAATAATAGTTTTTTACATTTTTTCAAATGGTTGAGGGAAAAAAGAGATAATGAATTTCATGATACATGAAGATCATATGAAATTCAAGTGCTACTGTCCAAAAATAAAGTTTTATTTTAGGGAAGCCACAGCTAATTAGCATACTATCTGGGTCTCATGTTGCCACTACATGTATAGAGTTCAGTTGTTGCTGCATAGATCACATATACTTTGAATTGTTGATTGCATACTGCAAATTACAGTGATGAAGTTTTAATTTTCAAATTTTGAATGCCACATATATTGTCCTTGTGTCTTATTTTATTATCAGAGCATGCCTATCATGTTTAAAGGAGAGAAGTGGACTTCAAGTGGTAGTGTTTTTGAGGCATAGCAGAGTGGATTTTATTGTCATTAGATGGGAAAGCATTATATTTATTATACTAGAACAGTATAGGTGTGCTAAAAGAAGAATAAATATGTTAATAATACTGTACTGGGTACAATGTTATCATTTCACAGGAATATAGAGGTCAGAAGGAATAGTAAATTAAAACAAAATATGAGCAGGATTTCTTTCTAAAAGTAAAAAAATGAAACTTAGACTGCAATTAAAATAAGTTTCTAAATGGCTCATTTGTTAGCCAAACAGGGGGAAAAAAAACCATTTTAACAGTTGTGAGGTAATGAAATTGTGTTTGAGTATGGCAACTAAAGATATGTATCCACAGAAAATAAGCTTGCTGAACACTCTTTTGCACGAGAGTAGTTACTTTAAAAGTTAAGGTAATTGAGAGCAATGTGAAGGGTCATTTTAAAAACAAAGCAATGGATTTCCAGTAGTGTTGTAGACTTTTGGTGAGTCAGTAAATGCTACCAGTTCTGCTCAGTTGTTATTAATTCCAGCAGTCAATAATGAGTTTGAAGCAATTGAAGACTTAGTTTTTAAGAAATATCTATGAGAAATAACTACAAGGGAAAACATGAGAAACTGAGAAAACGCTAGTTCATTACAATCTGAACTGGAATCTTTTGAGATGTGTTGTAACAGATATCGGTAAGAATAAGTGTGAAGCAGAAAAAGATGTCAGCTGGACAAATTTATGTATATATGTATTTTTTTATTAGCACTTAATGGTCATACATACTACATCTCACCAAACTCAGATATGCATGGAAATCGATTCCAATTCGTTATTCCCACTTTTCCTTCCTTTTCTTCTCCCGCCTGCCCTTCTCCTTCCTCTACTCTATTAGACATCCTTGTGCTTGTCTGTTAATCTGTATTTCATTGATTCCTTATGCAATCTGTCCTTCTCCTCCCACTTTCCTTTATTTTACTCTAGTTTCTCTGTTTTAATTCGTATTTAGTCTTATATGCTTCTGCATATGAGAGAAAACATTTGACTTCTGAGTTTCTGAGTTTGGTTTATTTCATTTAGCATCATATTCTCCATTTTCATCCATTTGCCACCAAATGCCATAATTTCATTTTTATTTTTATTTTTTATTGGTTTTGCTGGGGATTGAACCCAGGGCCTTGTGCATGCTAGGCAAACATTCTACCAACTTATATCCCCAGCCCAATTTCCTTCTTTTTAATGGGTGAGTAGGACTCCATTTATTTCTATTTATCTATCTCACAGTTTCTTAATACATCAGTAGGATAAATTTATAAAGCTTGTTAAAATTCAAGGTGTTTAAATCAGACGTGGTGGCACATGCCTGTAATCTTGGCAGTTTGGGTGGCTGAGACAGAGGATTGCAATTTTAAAGTCAGCCTCAGCAACTTAGGCCCTAAGCAACTCAGCAAGAACCCTGTAACTAATAAAATATTAAGGAAAAAAAAAGGGGCTGGGGATGTGGCCTAGTGGTTAAGCACCCCAGGTTCAATCCCCTGTACCAAAAAAAGAGAAAAGAGTAAATAATAATAAGTGTTTAAAACCTGTGGTTATATGTTGTATAATTTGTTAGCAGATACTTTGCAGAAAATATTTAAATTGGTCATGTATTAATAAATTATAGTGTTAACAATGAATTTGATTTATTCTTGTGGATTTACTGTTAAATTCTATTAATTTTTTTAGATATGAGTGAATTACTCTTCTACACAATTGGATGACTTAGTGAAGTTTTATTGCAGTTTTTAAAAAAATATTTATCTTTTAGTTGTAATTGGATACAATATCTTTATTTTGTTTATTTTTAAGTGGTGCTGAGGACTGAACCCAGGGCTTTGCATGTGCTAGGCGAGCTAGGCAAGCATTCTACCGCTGAGCCACAACCCCAGCTCTTTACTGCAGTTTTCTTAGCTGAGGGCCAAGATGAATTTTTTCTGAATGATAAAATTGCTCTCAAACATTATATCAAATACATGAGTTTGCAAGTTATCCTTCATTGCAGGCTTTGTAGTATTCAGTAAGAATTCAACCTGAAATTTCGAGGATAAAGAAGTGCTTATATGCGAAACTTACACTATGGTAATATCATTTATACAAAATCTACTGTTATTTGAATCACAAATAATAGTGATCCACTTTAAACAGTTCAGATGCTGTCAGTGTTTAAAATAAAAATCAAGGTCTTCATGCCTAAATAAATTGACTGGAGGAATCTATTCTCAAATGATAGATCCGGTAGCACTTTAAGACCTTAAGGTAAATAGAAAGGAAATTTCTATATTTCAGAATGCATTTAACTTTGTAACTGAGGTGCTTCAACCTATCTTTTAATTGAAAGTGATTATTTTACAATATAGTGGCATGGTAAAAGGTCAAGAAAACAGTGTAATAAATTTTATAAATACCTTTCAAAGATGAATATGCTTGTTATATACTGTTGATATTATTATTTGACAGCATTTTTGCTTAAAATGGATACGTAAAATTTCATTATACATAAACATGAATAGATTTACATCTACAGTCAATTTTTATGATAGGTAAAAATGGCTTTGAACTTCAGTAATGTGAAATGTTATTTCACCTCCAAATTCCACTATTTTTAATTTGATATGTAGTAAAATATTTTATGCAGTTATCACAATTTGAATAATACAATCAAATTTGTGAAAATTTGTTTTCTTTCTTGTTAAGTACATACATTGATAATAGTGTTGATTTTTTTTCCCCCCTCTTGTTTCACAAAGCCTAAAATAGTTAATATCTGGACCTTTTCAGAAAAAGTTTGCTGATCCTTGGTTTCCACCCTTGAAATAAGGGAAAGCTGGGGGGAAAAATGTTTCCACAAAGTCTTGAAACCCAGCTTCAGACCAGCTCTTGTATACATTGAATTAAAATGGTTTTCTAGGGTTAGGGTAGGGTTGTGGCTCAGTGGTAGAGCACTTTCCTAGCACTTGTGAGACACAGGGTTCTATTCTCAGCACCATGTAAAAATAAATAAAATAAAGGTACTGTGTCCATCTACAATTAAAAAAATAGTTTTTCAAAAAATGATCTTCTAGGGCTGGGGTTGTCGCTCAGCAGTAGAGCACTCACCTAGTAAGTGTGAGGCCCTGGGTTTGATCCTCAGCACCACATAAAAGTAAATAAAATAAAGGTATTGTATCCAACTACAACTAAAAAATAAATATTAAAAACAATGATCTTCTATAGCCTAAGTGCCTATCTGAAGAAAAAATGAAAATCTCTGGTGGAAAATAATATCATCCAGTGCCTCAGAATTTCTCTACAACTTTAACAAATCAAACAGAAAGTTACCATGCATACTAGAAAACAAGATCAAAGTACTGACAATCGAGACAACAAACAATAAGAAAATGTCTTCGGGTTTCTTTTGGCCCTTTATATTTTCACATGAAAGTATATATTTTCAAAAACATAATGTAGAGAATAGGTTTGCAGTGGTATTCTGAAAGCACAGAAAGCACTAACTTTAAAAGAGAATATTGGAGAATTCAACTACATTAGTAAAATAACTTGTTAAAGATACCTTATGCCTCAGGGGTAGAGTGCTTGTCTGACATGTGTGAGGCCATGGATTTGATTATTAGCACCACAAAAAAACATAGAAACAAAAACACCCATAAAAGTGAAAACTTGAGCCATAGAGAGGAAGAATATAATGGCAATAAATTTGGCCAGAAATTTGGATTCTAGAATATGTAAAACAACTTGCAGATCAATAAATAGAGCAAGGACAGCCCAGTATTGAAATGGGCACAAGACCCAAACAGGTGATTTACTAATGAGATAATTCAAATACCCACTAAACTTGAAAAGTTGCACAGTCCCATTAGTAGTATTTATGAAACACAGATTTGAAACTGTATTGGGATATTATTAGTAGTTGTCAAATTAGTGTAAATTAAGTCTGAATGTATTAATTGGGTATGATTCATTGGGAACTTTTATGCAACTTGTGTGAAAGATTGATAGTCACATAGGAAAATAGACTGTACTTATCTATCTAGTGAAGTTGATGATTTTAAAGACCTAGCAATTCCATTCCTGTTTATATACCTTAATAACCCAGTGTTTTCAAAAATTGTGGTTCCAGGATTCCTTTGAATCTTAATACTCTTAATTTGAAACACTATTGTTTGGCTTAATTCAGAAGAGTTAAATTCTATATCTGCTTTTACATTTAGTGTGTTGAAATATGTTCTTTGGTTGGAGTATATGAACAAAATCCAACTTCACAAAGATACACCAGGAAAAATAAAAAGTATTTTAGTTAGCCTTGTTAGGATTATGAATGTTTTTGTTTGTTTCTACACCCAAATTAAAAAGTGTGAGTTTTTACAAGATTTGATCCATGGTGGAACCTGCATCCCAATCACTAAATTTTTTTTCTCTTCATCATTATAATCCATAATAATGTCTGGAAATTTAAAAAGATCTTTTATCCTCATATGACTTTATAACATGATTAACATTTTATAACATGATTAAGATATGAGGGCTGGGGATGTGGCTCAGTGCTTGCCTGGCATGTGTAAGGTCCTGGGTTCAATCCCCAGCACTGCAAAAAAATTTTAAAAAGCTATTTTGGAAAATATTGGTTCATTGAGTAATAATCCAGATATTCCAACTTTTCATAACATTTAAGCAAAAATTTGTATTTTTATATAATCTTCAGTTTCATCAGAAAAGTCTTTAAGTATTGAGAAGCAGTCAAGCTTATATTGGCAGATATAGTTTTCAAATTTTGTTATTGGCCCCACATACTCTTAGTTGATTTCCTTGAAGTGAGAGGTTGTTTTAGTCAGTATTGAAGAAAAGCAGATAATCTGAATAAGTATTACCTTTTGTTCTTCCTTGTTTAATGGTAACTCAAATACAAAAGTGCTTGGAAATCCATTGTGCTTTGGTGTAACAGAATTGCTTTATGCTTTCCCTTTTTTGTCACAAAATAATAATGATACATGTATTCATGGATCAAGACTTAATTTTTACTGCTTTAGCAATGATGATCTTTTTTTTTTAATTTTTTATTTTAAGTTTTATTTTTTCTGGTGCTGGGGATTGAACCTGGGGCCTCATGCATGCAAGGCAAGCACTCTACCAACTGAGCTATATCCCCAGCCCCTATTTTTAAAATTTGTTCTTTTGAGTTATACAAAACAGCAGAATGTATTTTGACATATACATACGTGGAGTAACTTCCCATTGTTACAGTTGTACGTGATGTGGAGTTACACTGTTTGTGTTTTCATATATGAACAAAGGAAAGTTATGTTCAATTCATTCTATTGTTCTTTCCCATTTCCATCCCCCTTCCCTTCTCCCTATTCCCCCTGTCCAATTCTGTGAACCTCCATTCCTCCCTCCCCCAGCCTAATGTGAGTCAGCATCCACATATCAGAGAGTATATTTGGCCTTTCCTTTTTGGGATTGGCTTATTTCAATTAGCATGAAAGTCTCCAGTTCCACCAGTTTTCCGGAAAATGCCATAATTTCATTCTTCCTTAAGGCTGAGTAATATTCCATTATGTATAGGTACCACATTTTCTTTATCCATTCATCTGTTGAAGAGATCTAGGTTCCTTCCATAGCTTAGCTATTGTGAATTAAGCTTCTATGACATTGATGTGGCCACATCACTATAGTGTGCTGATTTTAAGTCCTTTGGGTATATGTCAAAGAGTGAGATAGCTAGCTGGGTCTGATGGTGGTTCCAGCAATGATGATCTTAATGAGACATTAATTTTTTACTGCAGTTGTAGGGCCATTTGGGAATGTAGTAATGTCTAGTATAGCTTGATACCACTTCCTTTGATTTGTAGAATGACAGCAACTGTTTTACCTTTACTGTTTTACAGCTTTGGTAGAACCATGTGCAAATATGAACATGATAAAAGTGGTAAATATCTTATTTTGAAAATAGCTTTGGCCTCACAAACTCTGTTGAGGCTAGTTTTAGTGATCTCCTTCTAGGGATCTGTCAAAATCTTTTAAATGAAATTTTGGGATCCACATTTATTTATTATTGATTTAACTTTTGGTGGTGCTGGGGATTGAACCCATGACCTTGACATGCTAAGCAGGTGCTATGCCACTGGGCTCCATCCCCTATGTGGTCGATTGTTTGAGAACAACTCTAGAAAAGTGTTTGCAGGTGTGTGTCAGAATTCACGCATAAGATTGTATAGGTTGAAGCAGTTGGCTAGCCATCTGGGGAAATTCCTTAATTCTTAGCAGTGTAAATTACAATGTGACTAAAAACTGAAATCGTGAAAGTGTTAGAAGATGCCATTAGGATTAGTTTTCACATTGGTCTTTTAGTGGAGAAGCCACTCTAAATGCTACATAGAACTCTGGCCTTTCAGCCACACATTTTTGTGATTTGATAGAGATTACTTAGTAGTATTCCTTTGTACAGGTGGATCACAGTTTTTGAACCAATTGCTTATTGAAAGACATCTTAGTGGTGTCTTAAGTTTTTGCAATTATGAAAAGGAAAACTTATGTACATTTTTATGCAGAATTTTGTCTGGATGTATTTTCTCATATTAACTCATTTTGTAAATAAAGAGCTCTTGATTGCTTGATTGTAATGTGAAATGGTGTTTCTCCGCCAATGTGGATTGTCTTTTTCCTTGATAATAACGTCCAAAGCACTACATTTAAAATTATATATATATATATATATATATATATATATATATATATATATATACACACACACACACACACATACATACATACATACATATATATGTAAAAATCAGTTTCTCTCGAGGTGGTGGTTCTTTTGGTATTTAAATCTACGAAACTATTGTCTCAAGGCTGTGAAGACTTCTCTTTCCTTCTGAGAGTTCAGTAGTTTTAGCTCTTTATATCTGTGATCTTTTTTGGGGGGGAGGGGAGTGGTACTGGGGATTGAACCCTTTACCAGTGAGCTACATCCCTTGTCCTTTTTATTTTGAGATGGGGTCTTGCTAAGTTTCTGAGACTGGCCTCCCATTTTGCAATCCGCCTGCCTCAGCCTCTCAGGTTACTCTTGATTTTGTGCCTGTCTGTGTGATATATTTTGAGTTCATTTTCTTTCATGATGTGATGGTCCAGCTTTATTCTTTTGCATGTTATTATCCAGTTTTCCTAGCAACATTTGTTGGAAAGGCTGTTCTTTGCCCCTTTAGTTTTATTTGTACTGTCTCAAAAATTATTGGCCACAAGTGTAAGAGTGTATTTCTGGATTTTTGGTTCTGTTACATGTACAGTATATATGTTCTTGCCACACTGATTGATCACTGTGCTTATGTAGTTAGTCTTTAAAATAGGACATGTTCATTTCTCAATTTGGTTTTCTTTTTTATTTGTTTATTTATTTATTTTTTTTGGTAGCAGGCATAGAACCCAGGTTGCTTAAACACTGATGCACAAACTCCAACCCTTGTTATTTTTTATTTGAGGCAAGGTTGCTAAGTTTTAGCTAAGTTGTTGAGACTGGCTTTTGAGTTTGTTCTCCTCCTGCCTCAACCTCCCAAGCTGTTGGAATTACAGGTGTGTGCCACCAGGCTAGGCAACTTTGTTTTCCTTTCTCAAAAATATTTTGGCTGTTTTCAGTCCCTGAATTTTCATCTGAATTTTAAGGTCAGTATCAGTTTTTAGAAAAAAGCTGCATAGGGTTTCAATTGGTATTGCTAGTTGAATTGAATCTGAGTATCAAATTGAGAATTATTGGGTTCTGAACTATGAACATGAGATTTCATTTTACCCTCAAAATGTCATATGATTTATGTGTGCAGATCTTATGTACTCCTTCTGTGAAGTTCACTCCTAGAGTATTCCTTCCTAGAAAAGCTTAGTACCACAAGTGTTTTGGATTTCAGATTTTGGAATATTTGCATATACATATGAGATATCTTGGGGATTAGACCCAAATGTGAACTCAGGATTTTCTTGTTTCATATTCATCTTATGCCCTTAGTCTGAAGGAAATTTTACATAGCATTTTAGAGTGTTTGCCTTTTGACTATCATGGGCCACATAAAGTCTGGGAGTCGACTATACTTTTCACAAGTGAGCAGGAACCTGTGGTATTTATCAAAGTATTTTCCCCTTTGTTTTCTTTTATATATAGTTTTCATGTTTTCTTTTAGTTATAGTTTCATGTATTAATTTAAGTGTTTGATTCATTTTGAGTTGATCTTTGTATATGGTTACAGGAAAGAATCTAGTTTCATTCTTCTGTGTTTGTGTATTCAGTTTTGCCAGTATCATTTTGTTGATGAGACTGTTGTTCATTCAGCATATGTTCTTAAAGCTTTTTTAAAAACGTCAGCCAGGCACTGTGGACACCTCTGTAATCGCAGCTACTCAGGCAGGATGATGGCATGTTTGAGGTCCCCCTGGACAACCTGTCTCAAACAAACACACAAACAAATAAGTGAATAAAAATAGCTGGGCTTGGTGACACATGCCTGTAATACATTCCAGCAACTCTGGAGACTGAAGCAGGAGAATCACAAGTTAAAAGCCAGTCTCAGCATCTGGCTGAGTCTATGTGAGGCACTGGGTTCAATTCTCAGTAGTTAAGAGCCCCTGGGTTTAATTCCTGGTACCAAATAATCAAAAATAAAAAAAAAACTACGAAAAGAAAAAGGGCTGGAGATATAGCCCAGTGTAGCACATTTTCATGGCTTGCAGGAAGCCCTGGGTTTAATTCTTGTTCTTCACCTCCAAATCAGCTGGCTTTGCTTATGAGGGTTAATAATGGGGTTCTTTTTTCTGTGCTATTGGTCTGTGTGTCAGTTCTTATGCCAGTACTGTGCTGTTTTGACTAGTATAGCTTTTTGTTTGTTTTTAAGTTGTTCATAGACATCTGTTTGTTTGTTTGTTTATTTATATGTGGTGCTGAGAATTGAACCCAGTGCCTCACACATGGCAGGCAAGTGCACTACTGCTGAGATCTTGCCCCACCCCTACTCTCCCCCCCACTTTTTTACACTGGGAAGCAAATGCAGAGGTGTTTAACTACTGTACCACATCCCCAGCCCTTTTTTTTTTTTTTTTATAAATTTTATTTAGAAACAGGGTCTTGCTCAGTTGCTTAGGCCCTCCCAAAGTTGCTGGGCCTGGCTTTGAACTCTCAGCCCTCCTATCTCAGCCGCCTCTGCCACTGTGCCTGGCTAGTGTAGCTTTTTAATATGTTGTGAAATCAGATATTGGAGTGCCTTCAGCTTTTTTTTTTCTTTTTCAAGATTATTTTGGGTTTTCTGGGTCTTTTGTGATTCCAAATAAAATTTAGATTTATTTTTTTTCTACTTCTGCAAAGAAAGTTGTTGGTGTTTTGAGGGGGATAGCTGTGGATTAATAGAGCATCTTATACATAATGGTCATTTTGACTATTTTTCTGATCCATGAACATGGAATGTCTTTCCTTTAAAATTTTTTTCCTCTCATTATTTCTTTCATTAATGTTTCCAAATCTTCCATTGTAGAGATCTTTTAATTATTTTGTTGAATTTATTTCTAAATATAGTTTTTTTATGACTATTGCAAACATTTGTTTTTCTTGATTTTTTTTTTCCCTGTCCGTTATTGGTGTGATTAAGTCGTATTTTTTTGGTATGTTGATTTCATATTATGAAAATTTATGAGTTCTGACAGCTTTTTAATGGAGAATTTGTTTTTATCTATCTGTAAAATTACATCATATGTCATATGGATAATTTGACCTCTTTCCTATTTAGATATCCTGTATTTCTTTCTCTTACTGAAAATACTTCTGTAATTTATGAAATAAAGAGTGCTGAAAGTGGATATCCTTGTCTTGCTCCACATCTCAGAGAAAATACTTTGAGCCTTTTCTCTTGTTAAGTATGGCATTAACTGTAGGCTTTTCACATATGCCTTTTAGTATTTTGACATATGTTCATTTCATACCTAATTTTTTGAAAGTTTTTGTCATGAAGGGATTTGGATCTTATGCTTTTTCTGCATCTGTTGAGGTGATCATATGTAGTTTCTTTATTCTCTTGGTTTAGTGTATTATAGTTATTGCTTTGTGAAAGTTAAACCATCCTTGTGTCCTGGGATGCATTTTACTTGGAATATGAGCCTTTTTATGTACTGTTGGGTTTGATTTGCTGACATTTTGTTGAGAAGTTTTCTATCTATATTCATCAGAGATATTGGTCTGTAGTTTTTTTCCATATCTATCTATTTTATTTATTTATTTTTGTGTGTCTTTGAATGGTTTTGTTATAAATATAATGCTGGTCTCATAAAAATAATTTCAATTTTGGAAATAGTTAAAGAAGTGGGATTAGTTATTTAAAGGTATTGTGGAATTCAGCTGTAAAGTTATCAGGTTCTGGGCTTTGGTGATCATTGTTGTTGATGGGAGGCTTTTAACTACTGGTTCAATCTCATTATTATTCTGTTTAAATTTTATGTTTTAATATTTTACATAGATAGAATATGTTTTATTTTTAATATTATTTAGTCTTGGCAGATTATATTTGTTCAGATATATCCATGTTTCTAATTTTTTAATCATAATGATTTATGTAATTTCTTATTTCTGTGGTAACAGTTGTGAGATCTCTTTTTTTCACTTCTGATATTACTTGTTTGGGTCTTCTCTATCAATCTTCGTAAAAGCTTGTCTATATAAAAAACAACTCTTTGTTTCATTGTGTGTGTGTTTTGTTTTTCATGCTAGGGATTGAACTCAGGGTGATTTACTACTGAATCACATGCCCAACCCTCTTCTATTTTGAGACAGGGTCTCTTTAAGTTACTGAGTCTGACTTTAACCTTGTGATCCTCCTGCTTCACCTCCTGAGTTGCTGGGATAATAGGCATGTGCCATTGCACCCAGCTGATCTTTTGCATTTTTAAAATTATAATTGTATTTTGTTTATACTCTAATCTTGTTCTTCTAACAAATTTTGTTTTTTCATGTCCTTGAGGTGCATTGTTACATTGTTAATTTGAAATATATTTTCTGATATGTAATTATTGCTATAAACTTTACTATTAGTATAGCTTTTTATGTATCTTATAGATTTTGATATGCTGCATTTTCATTGTCACTTATTTAAAAAATATTAAAGTTTGCTTTTAACTTTTTCAGTTACCCACTGGCCATTTAGGAGCATGTTATTCAATTTCTATGTCTTTGTTTGTTTTCTACTTTTCTAGTTTCTCATTGTGGTCAGAGAAAAATACATGATATGAATTATTCATTGAGAGTCAATGTTTGGCCTAACGTATGACCTGTCCTGGGGAATGTTCCCTGTGCAGATGAGAATGTACATCTCTTGCTGTTGGGTGGTATTTTCTACAAATAGCTTTTAGGTGTTGTCACTCAATACTGTTTTTTTTTTCAGACATTCCGTAGATTTTCTTTAAATTGAGATCTACTTCTGGAGAATTATTTTGTTGTGGATATCACACTGCCTTGATTTTTCATGTTTCTTGTGAGCCCATGTTGATATCTGCATGTCTAGAGCAATAGTCTCCTCTTTCAAGTTTAGAGTAGCTTCTGTAAGAGAAGACTTTTTCATATAGGGTGGGGTATATATAGGGTGTCGGTTGGGTAAGTGCTTTGGCGTTGGTATTAGATGAGCTCAGAAGCATAGTCCTTTGATGTCTTCATCTGTGAGGGCCTCCGTGATCTAGACCCCAGTGGTTCATGAAGGTAGTTGTAAGAGTTTATAGTGGATGTGGGCTCTCAGAGGTGTGTGTTGTCAGGCCCTGGTGAGTCTGTCATCAGTGACATTGTGGCAGATGTGGTCCTGGTGCTGGGAGGTGTGGAGGAGAATGTACTCAGGCTCTGCAGGGCAAGTACGTGTGATGTCATTGGTTGTGGCACCCACAACTATGATATCAGAGCCATGGGGGATACATAGGGTACCTTTCCCAGTCTCTTCGGTTGCATGTGGGAGATGCTTGGGCTTTGGGTGCAAGCAGCTATGGTTCTGGAACTGCAAGATGCCAGGGCTTTTGTCACCACCAGTCATGTGGTCCTCAGGTTTTGAAAGGTGGAGGAAACCTTTCCCATGTCCCTACAAGTATGGCTCCAACCAGGGCTTGTGGTGTTGGCAGCCACAACATGTCTGCGGCTGTTCCCAGGTCTGTGGGAAAGCATGGGTGGCACTGCTGTTTGTGGTGCTGGAGCTACAAGATCATAGATCAGGTCTTTTGTAGGCCCCACGGGCGAGTGTGGGTGACATCAGGTCTCCTAGCATTGGCAGCCACTTTCCTGGAGCTGTGGGATCCTGACCTGACTTTCCCCAGGTTCCAAGGGACAACCTTCGGTGATGAGGGAAAACACAGATGGCACTGTGTCTTGTGGCCCTGGTAGCTGCTGATGTGGAGGGGTCTGTTTTCTGCCTGTGAGGTACACATTAGTCCAAGGTATCTGGTGGCCTCAGGAAGCTGTCTTGAGATAAGGATGGCCACCAGCAGTGGCTACTGTCGCTTGAGTTCTGGGATTTAGTGACTTGCTCTGGTCCCAGTGGGATGTTGTCTGGTAGTTGGGCCTTGTCTGTGTGCTGCTGTGATGGGGTTGCTGGCGTTTTCTGCTTTTCCTCCCCAGCCAGGAAGCTGTGGTGGAGGCTCTCAGTGGTTCCTTCCTTTCTCTGCTCCACCTGTGAAATTCCCTAGGTGATTGAAGGTTCGTGTCATTTTCCTGCTCATATTCAGGGTTCTCCCACAGTCTTCTCTGCTCTGAATGTAGCCTTTCCTTTTTTGCCCTGATTCTTCTCATGATAGAGGCTGATACTTTCTTGGGTCTTACTTCCTTTTTATTCTTTTTCATTCTGTTTTAAATGACATTGTCCTCTTCATCTCATTTTAAGCATTCATTAATGGTGTATAGAAATAGCTGGCTTTTCTGTATAGACCTTGTATCCTGACGCTATTAGCATCTTAGTTGATTTCTTCAGATTTCTGTATATGAGATCATCTTATCTATAAATGCAGCTTGTTTTCTCTTTTTCAGTCTTTTTCTTTCCTAATTTCTCTGACTAGAACCTTTAGTACAATGTTTAATGGAAGTTGATAGAACAGATATTGTCTTTTACCTGAAACCATGTGGGAAAACGTTCAGTTTTTAACCATTAAATGTAATGTTTGTTATGGAAGTTTTATAGATGCCTTTTTCTCAAAGTGAGGAATTTTACTTTGCATCCTAGTTTGTTGAGCATTTTTATTATAGCAAGGCATTTTACTTTGTTCAGAGTTTTATTCTGTATTTTAAAAAATATTTATTTTTATTTAGGTGGACACAATATATTTTATTTTTATTTGGTGCTGAGGATCACACCCAGTGCCTCCCGAGTGCTAGGCAAGCGCTCTAACTCTGAGCCACAATCCCAGCCCATTTATTCTGTATTGATTGAGATGATAAGCTTTTCCTTTGATCATGTTAATGTAGACTGTACATTGATTGAGTTTTGGATGTAAATCAGACCTGCATTCCTAGGATAAATCCAGGATAAAAAATCTAAATAGATGGAGTGAATTCCTTTTCATCGATCAGAATACTTAGTAATGTTAGGATGACAGTAGTCTCCAAGTTGATGTACAGATTCAGACAATTGCCATACAAATTCTACCTGGCTGTTTTGGTAAAAACTGACAACATTTCTCTTAAAAGAATCAAAATACAAGGGACTTAGAATAGAAAAATTCAGGGGACTTTCTAGCTTTGTTTTGTCAGGTGTTTTGAATTTTGGTAATGCATTGCTTGGCAGGGAATTAATGGAATGGGTCATGGCTAAACTGGCACAGACTCTTCCTGTTCTTATGATAGTATGATTTCCTGAACATTTTCTACATGCTCTTAGGATAATTTCATGAGGTTTTGAATGATAAACACATGTACACTTTGGCTACCCCTATATCCGAAAATCTGAAATGTCAAATACTCATGTTGGAAACCTTTTCAGTGTCAACAGTGGAAATTTCCTCACCTGACCTCATGTTGTGGATAGCATACAAAACAAAGGTGCAATAAAAATATTGTATAACTTATCTTTAGGACATTCATGTTAGGTGTATATGAAGCAAATGAATTTTGTGTTTAGAGTTATGTCTCATCATTCAAATATCTGATTATGCATATGCAAGTATTCCAAAATATGAAATAAATCCTTCATCTTTAAAACATCTTAGGTCCCAGATATTTCAGATAAGAGACAACCAACATATTTTTTTTAAAGTGTTTTGCTGAAGAGTTTGATAAGCTCCTTGTGTGTCACTGTGAAAGTCCTACTCTTCATAATAGTTTTTTTATGTGTAATTTTTTTGTATAGATGTCTTTAAAGGTTGTGTTAGCTTTTTTCCTTATAAACATGGAACTTAGGGTAATCTGTTGGTACCTACATTTTACCATTTCTTGTGCAATATAGAATCCTTAGTTTGTGTTGATTTGTAAACTTAGGGTAATCTGTTGGTACCTACATTTTACCATTTCTTGTGCAATATAGAATCCTTAGTTTTAGTTGATTTGTAGCTTAATCCATTTTTGTGTTAGTTTTTTCTATATTTACATTGAGAATAATATAGTATAATCATTTTTGTTTTAATTCTTAAATATAATTTAGAAAATTCAAGAGGGAAAAGCAAAGGCCCCTTTTATCACTTGTATTTCTATCATTCCTTTGTTTCTTCTTCTTTCCTGATCTGCTGAGTCTCTGTCTCTATCATTTTCCTTTACGACTCACTAGCTTTTCTAGCCACTGTTTTAGTTAATTGGCCTTATGACTGATTTTTAGTTTTCTCTCATCAGACATTTTGACTTTCCCTTGTATTTTGATATGAGGGTTTTGCTTTGTTTTGTTTCTTTTAAGATAAATGTCCTTTTCTTCCTAAAGGACATTTTTACTGGGTATAGAATTAAGTGTTGAGTGTTCTTTCAGAACTTGAAAACTGTTGTGCTGCTTCATTCTGGCCCATGGTTTTAGGATCTGAAATCTGCTGTGATAGTTGCTTTTCACCTGTGGATATGGTTTCGTTTCTCTTCTCTCAAGGTGTTTTAGTTTAATCTGTAGTTTTTAAAGTGTGTGATGTATTTCAGCATGGATATGTTTGCATGTATCTTCTTGGGGTTAATTTAACTTCTTGAGTCTGTCGTTCAAGTTTTTTTTTTTCTAAATTTGTGAAATTTTCACTCATTATTTCTTAAAATACTTATTCAGCTTCACCTTCTGTCTTTTCTTTTGATACTACAATAACAAGAGTACCACATCATGTTTGTTATGGTCCCATAATTCCTTTCATCTCTTTCTCCCTTTTTATATCTTTTCACTTTCCTATTTTGTAGTTTCTTGATTTCATTGTTCAACATATTTAGTGAACATTTTGTTTGTAAGTGTATTTTTCAGTTGTAAACTTTACATTTGTTCCTTTTTCATTTTCTTTGCTGAGATGTTACATTTTTCATTTATTTCAAAAGCATGTTCATAATTACTAGTTGATGATGTTTTATAATGTATGGCTTGAAATCTTTAGCAACTAACTCTGACATTTATGAATTTATCAGGATCACCTGTGTTGATTGTCTTTTCTCATTTTTTCGAGAGTTTTCTTGTTCTTGTATGGCAGATTTTCTTTTTTCAATTGAATCCTTTGTATTTTGAGTATTATATTACAAAAGTCTCCAGGATTTATCTGAAATCATGATGGGTTAAGTGGGTCCTTCCTGCCTTGTTACTCCCAAGAATGAATAGTAATTCTGTTTCCAGATAGGGCTCCATTGCCTCATGGTGGGAGGGAAACCTAGGGAACACCAGGTAGAAATGACAGTCTAGATTCTCCTCTGTACTTCTGCATCTGCTGCCTTCCTTTTCACTTAACCTTCACTGGTACCAACGTGGAGGGTGGGCACATTTCACATGGGCAGTAGCTTAAGTTCTAATTTTCCGGTAGACTTCCCTTGCTGCCCTCTGCTGCATGGGGAGCAGGGGCACCTCTGTATCATGTATTGATTCCAGGCTGTCCACTGCCATTCTGTCTTACCATCATCCAGTGGATATACATGTCCATCTTGCCCATCTGTGGTATCACTCTGTCTGGGTGGGAAACAGATTTTAGATTCTCTAAAATGGCAGTGAATTAGGGCTTGGGCTTTTTCTGTGGTGTTTGGCTTATCAAGGTTATCAAGGCTGGATTCACATTCCATATTGCATTGGTTGATTATTGGTTAGCAGGTTTTTGTCTTCCTGCTTCTTTGACTAGAAACAGCAGGCCTTTTGGAGGCTATTATGTATGTGCAAGCCTGTTGGTGTTTGAGTTGTTAGCCTCTGCAACACCTCTTCTTGTATTTGTGAGTTAGAGAGGAAACTAGGGATTGCGTGCTCTTTTTCCTTGGGTACCTGAGTTCTCCATTCTTGCTCCCTTTAGTTGTCTTCATGTGTTTGTCTTACGTATCACTTCCAGGGTTTTTTAGCTGGTATTTAATGGAAGGAACAGGGAAAATGTCTCTTATTTGGAAGGAGAAGTCTGCATTCATTTTTACTCCCTTGCTCCTGAGTAGAGAGTTGTAGGTGGACACACGTTCATTCTCTCCCCATGTGGGAGCTGTTGCATCATTTCCTATCCTCTCTTGAGAAGGCACGTGGCCACAATGTTGTTCCCATGTGCATGTTGTTATATGACTACTTTCAGGGTTTTAGCAGTCTGACTGTGATTTGCCTAGTGTGATTTTCTTTGTATTCATTCTGCCTGGGGTTTGGTAAACTTCTTGAAACTGTAAATTGACATTTTTCATTAAATTTGTGAAAGATTCCACTGACTAGCCCTCCTACCTACCTACTTTCCTTTTTTCTGTTCAATTATCTTCTCTTCCCTAACTCTAATTTCATGCATGTTGGTGCATTTGATGTTGCCTCATAGATTCCTTAAGTTCTGTTAATTTTCTTTTCAGTATTGTTACTTTTAGTTCCTCAGAATAGATTATGCTGTTGATTTAATTTCTTCTGCCATATCCCGTTTCTTGTAAAGCTATTCACAGAAATTTTAATTTAAATTAATGTACTATTTTCTTGTGGAATTCCTCTTAGGTTTTATTTTGTGCCTCTTTGATGCTTTGCTCCTGGTTGTGACCAGCTCCTTCTGTATGTTGTCCACGTTTCCAGTCGTTGCTTTGAAGTTGTTACTCATATTGCCATTTGTTGAGTACTTTTCCCCTAAACAGTGGGTCCTGTTCTCCTCACATGTCTGGAAGTTTTAAATCTTGACTATTGTTGGTGAAAAAGTGCTGGATCCTGCTGTTTTGCTGTAGTCAGTGTCAGGCTTTGTTCTGAGAGGGTTATCAAGGCTGGATTCACATTCCCTATGATATCCTAAGTTTGGTTAGCTGGCAACCTGTGAAATCTCCACTGAATTCTGTCATCAGTTCAGTTGTTGCTTCCCTCTGAGCTACTTAGGGCCCCTCTGTGGATGTAAATTTTAGGGCTGTAAGTGATTTGAGAGTTTATTCAGTTTCTGTAGTTCCCTCTTTGTAAGGATTTCCTTACTTTCCATCCTTTCTGGCATGTTGAACCTTATCTGTCATATCAGTAGTACCACTTGTTCCTCAAGTGTACACTTGAAGATTGTCTTCAGCTGCAAATCTGTCTAAATACAAGTCTTAGCCAATGGTCTTTCCTTCTTTCAAATGTCAAATATCCATCTTCCCACTGCACTCTGCGCTCTTGATTATTCCCAAGTGATTTCAAGTAGTTAGATTTTTTTTTTTAATTGGATAAATTTTATCTTCAGGAAAGATATTCTGGTGTTGGCTCCTCTGTCATTACCTAGTTAGTAAATGTATTTCAATACATTCTTATATTAAAGTATTTAACATTATTATTAAATGTGTTCTGACAAATATACAGTCATGTAACTGTCCTCACAGTGAGAATTTTTTAAAGAGTATTTTCATCATCCTATATATTAGCCGTTATCATTGCTATGGAAATGCCGGAGGCTGGTGAGTTCTAAACAAAAGAGGCTGTCAGTTTGAAGGAGGGCCAGCTTGGCTGCATCATCTCATAGTGAAAGGCACACTGCAATGGACAGACAGGAAGCCAGAGCAAGGGGAAGAGTTAGTTCTGTGATTTCCTGCCAGGGCCCATCTCTTAAAAGTTTTACCACTTCTCAAAACCTCCATACTGGGTACTAGGTACCAAGCTCTCAACTCATGCAAATCATAGCACTCCATAAATTCTCTCAAGACCCTGGGATGTCCGTTCCTCACCACTCAGCTCTTGGAAATCACTATCTGTTGTATTCTGTATAGTCTGCCTTTTCTAGGCTTGATATATGAATGGAATTTTCCAGTGTATAATTTTTTTTTCGTTCTGGCTTATTTACTTAGCATAATGGTTTTGAGATTTGTCCATTCACCAGTTGACAGCTAAGTTTCTTCCAGTTTTTGGCTAATATTTATAAAACTGTTACGACCATTTATGCAACATTCTTCATCTAGATATATCTTTTCATACTTCTTGGGTAAATACCTAGGACTGGAATTGCTGATTTTTTTGAAATATATGCTTAACTTTGGAAAATAGTTTCACATCTCTTAAAAGAGTATCTGTATACTTTTCCATCCCCTCAGCAAGATCTGAGACTTCCAATTGCTGTACATTGTTGCCAGCGCTGGATATTGTCAGTGTTTCTAAATTTTAGCCATCTGCTTGGTGTTAGAGATACTTTATTATGGGTTTGATTTTTCAGTCCTTGATGACTAATGAAATTGAGCATCTTATTATGTATTTATTTTTCATTTGTGTATTTTTGGTGAGGTGTCTCTTCAAATATTTTTTTTCTGTTATATCCTCCCTGGCAATTGATTTTTGTCATTTTATTATTGAATTGTTAGGGTTCTTTATATATTTTTCATAGAAATCATTTATTAGAGATGTATTTTGCAAATATTTTTGCCTAATCAAAAAATTTTCTCAGTGGTATTTATGGAAATGGATTTAATGCTGATGAAGTTTGCTTCTTGTGAATTTTTTGGTTCTTTATTTTTCCTGTTTGGGATCATACTTTTCATTCCTTACTAATAAATCTTTATCTCCAGTTACCTTTAAGTCAAATTAATATGTATTTGAATATGAGATATAAGGTCAAAGACCTTTTTATTTTTCACATGGATATTATCTTTTTCCAGCATAATCCCCCAAAATTATATATTCTCTTGATTTATCTTGGCTCCTTTATCAAAAATTATTTGAATATAGAATGGTGAGTCTGTTTCTGTATTCTCCATTCTGTTCCATGCATATATTTGTCTGTTCTTATATCAAGATCATACTGACAAAAATATATTTTTTCAAAATCATGACTTTGTATTGATGTTTTTCATTTTGATTCAGTAGCCCTTTATCACATTTCTTTATATAAAGTTTTATCCTATACTCAGACTATAATGTCTTTTCTTTGAGTTTCAGTTAATTATTGTAACTGAAAAAGTCATTAAAAGAACGAAGGAATATTATTTTGCATCATCTAAAAGTAATCCAAAATAACTATTAAATATTAAATATTTAGAGCAAGAACAACATTTGATATTGTTGCTTTTTGTGTTCATGTTGAATCTGGTAATGTGAAAATCACTTGTTACTCCTGTGATTTTTGTGAGCTCTTGGCACGTCATGTGGCTGTTGTAATTGTGTGGATTTTATAGCATTGATGTTCTTATTCTATTACCTTGTGATGATGGTCATCCCTACTTCTTATTTGGAACATAGTATTTTGGGGTCTGCTCTGTTACTTTTGATTACTTAGGTGGAAGACATGAACAATTTGGCCACTCAAGTTCTACAAGTGTTTAATTTGACCACAGTCAGCTCTATGTGGCATTACATGTGCCAATATCATGTTATTTTTTACTAGTGTACTATTGTAAGAACAGAAGTTCTTGTACTATTGTTGAAATCTTTAAGATGAGCATACTTTCCTTTTAAATTTGAAGTAAAACTACACCAATGTTTTGAACTAATAAGAATGTAGTTCTATCTCTCTTTATAGGACATGTTTTTAATGTATCCAGTTGACTTATGATATCTGTATTTATTCGTCCTCATATGAAAGCTTTTAAAATTCTGTCCCTGTTTTTGATGTTTCTACCTTTTTAAAAATATGTGCTGTTTTCTTATTAACTTTAAAATCATATTAAACTTATATGAATTTTTTTTTAAAGTTCTAGGGATTGAACTTGGTGCTCTGCACAATCTAGTCAAGCCCCTTACCTCTGAGCATTATCTTTTTTTTTTTTTTTTTTTTGAGACAGGGTCTCACTAAATAACTCAGACTGGCTTCAAACTTTTGTTTCTCTTGCTTTATAGCCTTATGAGTAGCTGGTATTACAGTTGTACACCAGTATTCCTTACTTAAATTAATGTGTTAACTTAAAAAACCCCAACTTCCAAACAAAATAAATTCTCACAATAATATTCTTGATTTGGTACTTTGAGTAATAACAACAACAAAATCAGTTCTTATGGTAATTATGTGGGGTTTTTTTTTCTTTCTTTCTTTCTTTCTTTCTTTTTTTTTTTTTTTTTTGCTAAGGACAGATAACTTGGAATCTATTTATAGTGATTTTATCTGAATGGTTTTCCCAGTTAAAATCATCTGCATATGCTACAAGTTACTTGAGAAGAATAAGAAATCCTAACCCACAGTTTCCCAGTAGGGAAACATCAGATAGAGTTGCTGGTATTAATACAGAATTTCATGTGAGAAAAAAGCAGATATTTTCTGTTATAAGGTGACTCTTTATCTGAAATTCTTAGCTTTTTGGAAAACTTCTTACTGAAGAATACTACATAAGCAGCAAATTTCACCAATAAATAAGTGTACTTTTGTGAGAACACCCCGAAGGGTCAATACCTATAAGCTGAACTGGGACCTTGAAACAGCAGGAACACCCCGGAAATTTCATCCTGCGTCCATTGGGTTATTTGTCCTGACTCCAGGGTGGGCACCATCATCACTACAACACTTTGCTTGGCCTGCCTTTGTCTATGCTTTATGATTAAGTATTTCATAGTTACATAATCATATAGTCATATCTAGCTAATGGAATTTTCTTTAATATCTATATCTACTCCTGTTTACCTCCTGGCTCTGTGAGCTAGGACAAGAGTTTAACCTCTGTGCTCCATTTATAAAATGAGAAATAATGATATCTATCCAACATGATGGTGGTTAGACTTGAATAAGGTAGTTCTTATAGAGTGCTTGGCCTAGTTGCTTGCAATAATAGTGCTCACTAAATCTGTATGTTAATCACATTTTATTGGCCAACTTTGTGCCTCTCTTTAAATTATGAACTTCTAGAAGGTATCATTGTCTATTTTTAAATTGTACTTATTTTTATAATGTAAAATTTGTTGTTCTGTATCCAGAATATTTGTAATTGAAATGGAAAGTTGTTATTTTTATATTTTGACATTTCAATTTCTCTGAGATGTGTGTGGCTTTACCATATGAACGTTTAAAATTTTTATATAGTCAGTTTTACTCATTTTTATTTAATTATAGTAAAGATTATTGCTGTTTGGGGCTTGTATTCAGGTTTACTTCAATATATTGCTGCAAATAGAAAAATTACTATTTCTTGGACTCAGTAAGTAGAGGGCACATTTGTGGGCTTGGAATGCTAATCTCTTCTGTATTATCTTGTGGAAATCTGAGATTCTGCTTCATTTTCAAGCAGAAGTTTAAAATACCCTTTTAACTTCATGGTGTTGAGTAAGACATTGTGTAATATAAGTGTGCTGTTAAAAAGTCTGTAACAGTGATCTGGCAGAGGAGGGCCAAGCATGGGGGGTCCTTGACATGCTGTTTGTTATCTCTTGTTGCCCAACAGATTACTGAAAACATAAAGGCTTTCAAAGGCACCTATTACCTTAGGTCATAAGTCTGCACAGGCCTAACTGTGTTCTTGGTCTAGCCTTTCAAGGTTCAAATCAATATTTGGCTGGGTGGGGGCTCTGCCCAAGCCCTCCCCTAGAACCCTTCTGGTATGGAGGGATTTAGCTGTGCAGTTTAGGACCAAGTCCTCCATCCCTTGCTGGGTCACTCACTCTTGGCTCCTTGTGTCTTCAAGGATACCAGCAATGTATTAAATTTTTCACTCATCCTGAATTTCCTTCACTTCCCTTTTGTACTATTAGTTGGAGAATTGTGTGACCGACAAATATCCCTTTCGATTATTTCAGTTAGTTGATTAGTAACCTTAACCACAACTGCAAAATCCCTTTGTCATGTGTTATAATGTTACCTCTGACAAATATCTCACCTTAGTCTCTGGATTAGGGTGGGAAATCTTGGTGGGGGTGGGGTTTGGTGGTGTGCCTACCAGAAATTACAAATTGAGGAGTTTGGATCCAATCCAAAATGTATCAGGGATTCTTTAGAAAGACTGCTGTGAAAGTAACCAGGAGGATAGTGAGAAAGGAAGGATATCAGCAAGAGAAAATCCTGTTCTTCGTTTTCTTCATTTTTATTTACTTATCTATTTATTTATTTTGGTTCCAGGGATTGAACCCAGGGGCACTCAACCACTGAACCACACTCCCAGCCTTTTGTGTGTGTGTTTTTTATTTAGAGACAGGGTATAGCTAAGTTGGTTAGTCTGGCTTTGAACTTGCAATCTTCCTGCCTCAGCCTCCCAAACCCCTGGGACTACAGGTGTGCGCCACCTCACCTGGGTATTTTACATTACTTTTTAAAGCAAATGCTTCAATTGGAAATGTGTGTTTAGTAGTGTAAAAATTGGAATAATTAACTGGGTCAAAACAACAATAACAGTAAATCATCAAAATATTCATTATTGCCCCACGAGGTGGTCCATAGCTCTAACTATAGCCACTGAGGAGGCTGAGTGAGGCAGGGGGATTGTGAGTTTGAGGCCTGCCTGGGTATCTTGGCAAGAATTTGTCTCAAAAAATAAAAATGGGTTGAGAATGTAGCTCAATGGTAGAATTAAAGCTAATCATAGGGTTATAGCTAATTAATAGAATTTGCCTTTAACACCTATGTCTATTTAATACCTACATCTATTCCTATGAAGCTACTGTGTGTGTGTGTGTGTGTGTGTGTGTGTGTGTGTGTGTGTGTGTGTGTTTTGCTGGGGATTGAACTCAGGGTCTTCTGCTGCATGGGAGGTAAGCATACTAACAATTGAGCTATATCCCCAGCCCTCTTTATCTATTCCTGAAGTAAGCCCTCTTTATCTATTCCTGAAGTAAAATTTGGGGAGTTGGGGGGTGCTGGGGTTTGAATCCTGGGCAGAAGAGGCCCCCTCCCCAAATTTTACTTCAGGCCTGCTCGTACAATAAATTATTTGATAATTTGACTTTTATTTTAATTGGTTTATTTCAGTTTTTAATGCAAAATTTTTGCTTTTGATAGACTAAAACACCTGAATCTCAGTAATAAGGTTTCCCTAGACATACTATTAGTGTAGCTTATTTCCTTAGATGGCAGATCTTACACACTGAATGCTGATTTTTTTACTGGCTTTAATTTTTAGCTATAGTTTCATTTTTTTAGTCTTAAAGTTTAGCAATTTCCAAGTTATATTATTCCTCTGAATACCATATTTGCCACATCTCAAAAAGATTTTGTGATTTCTTAATCATTCAAATACAACATACGCTTTTTATTTTAAAAAGTCTGCTATTATGTAGACAGGAGTTTAAAATTTTTTAATAGATTTGGGAACTTGGGAGTTTATCCTTACATTTTGAATGTTTTATTCTTATTGTAGATTGAAGGATATATTTGCTTTTATTGCATATAGCATAGGAAATACCTACCGTTTGTGTATGTGGACATTTAGATCCTGTATGAATTTTTTGAAAATTTTATGTACATGTGAATAGAATGAAAGGGGTGGGGGCAATATAGATCCTGTATGAATTTTTTGAAATTTTTATGTACATTTGAATAGAATGAAAGTGGTGGGGGAATGCATGTATGCACACACATGAGCAAGTGCATGTGTATCTGTGTGTCTGTGTCTTTCGAGGATCCAACCCAGGGCCTCATGCATACTGGGCAATTTCTGTACTGCGGAGCTGCTCTCATTTTTGGAATAGAGATTTGTATGTATCTTTATGTGAGCTTAAATCAAGCTTTCTATTAAATTCTTTGTTTTATATCTACTTAGTAACTTGAGAGAGATGGTAAAGTCCAATTTATGCATGTACTTCTCTTTTCTTCACTTTTTATATTCCAAAAATATTTATGAGGTTTAGAAACTTTATTGAATTATTCTTCTGAATTGACACTGTAATACTTAGTATTATTTTTGATATGTTTGCTGCTTTTTAGTTTGAGAATTCTGTTTTCTTTACACCAAATATTGCTATACCTTCAGTTTTTGATAGTATTTGTCTATCTTTATCCACAGCTGTTTGTATAGTGTGTCATGTTCCTCATGTGTATCTATATACATATACACATAAAAATGTGTATGTGTTTAGGTATAAAGTGTGTGAGTATATTAAGTATGTTTTGAATGTTCATTTCTTTTAATAGGGAATTTAACCTGTGTACATTTATTTTTCATGGAGTTGAATGTTATCTTAACAGCCATTAAAACTTTAGTTTCAAATAATTTTTCTTGTATACCTTTAAAGGTACTCTACTTCTTCTCCTTTTAATTTAATATTGCTAATGCCTAATTTTGTCTTGCTTTGGAAATGATCTGTTTGGCTTCCCCAAATTTCTCTTTATCCTTATGTTAAAAATTTGCCCAATTACTGGGTTTTATTGGTAATGGGACATTGTAATTTGAAGCTGATCTTTAGGGAGTTTTGGGAGGAATTATGATGGAGACTAAGCCTGGAGACTTTGGTTTGGGTTCAGAGGTCAGTGGAATTGATATGAAGACATTTTGTATTTTAGGTTTGTCTTCTGTTAAGTGGAGATTATACTTAATAAATGTTTTTAGTATTAGATATTTCAAAATTTTGCTTCTAGGACAATTTCTATGATTATGCCTCTCCCCTCTTTCTGGCATTTCTATTAAATAGATTTTGACCTTCTGGATTAGTGTTCCATGTCATCATATCTTCTCCTCTCACTTGCCATCTTTGTTCTTTGTTACAAGAATCCCAGTGACTAATAATAAGAAATGATTGGTGAACTTTAAAAACAGTTTTGGAATGTGAAAAGTTTAGTAACTTTACGTTTCTTAGAACACCTAGTCTAAAACCATTGTTCTTGTTGATATGGAATAATGACTTGATGATCTGTTCAACACAGATGGAATGTCCCTAATCTTTTGTTGTAGTTTCATGATGAAAATTTAATCTCTGAAAAATTTTTTGGTTATGTTTTGTATTAAAGATTTGTTTGGAGAAGTCTTCATTTTGGTCTAGAGTTTAGGAAGATCTTCAGACTCATATGCTTTTTTTTTTTTTTTTAGTTGTCCATGAACACAGTACCTTTATTTTATTTTCATGTAGTGCTGAGGGTCAAACCCAGTGCCTCCCATGTGCGAGGGGAGCACTCTACCACTGAGCTACAACCCCAGCCCCTCAGATTCATTCTTATAATCGGTAATAGGAGTTCTCACTGAGATTTTTAAAAGTATGTTTTTGGATTAATGTAAAACATAACACTACTTTTTCATATCTCCTCCCTTTTGTTTTCTTTTTTAAAAAATATTGTTTTAGTTGTAGATGGACACAAATCTTTATTTATTCATTTTTATGTGGTGCTGAGGATTAAACCCAGTGCCTCACGCAAGTGCTCTACCACAGAGCTACAACCCCAACCCCCTTTTGTTTTCTTTAATGATTGGACAGAGTTAGAAAAGAATAAAGTACTATCTAGACTTTAAAATATTGTCTTATATTCATCATTTAGTTGATAACATTACTTAAGGACTATTTACCTTATACTCATTCTCCCTAAATGTTAGTTTTATAATTGTTATTTATTTTATGAATTATTTGATTTCTGACAAGTGTATAAGTGCCAACATTACAGAAGATCCCAGTGGAAATTCATTCTTTGGTATTTTCTGTAATTTTTACAGATATTTTTTGTGGTACAGGAAGATCCTTCCCAGCCGGTGTGTGTGGCGTCCGTACTCTCTGAATGCCAGGTGTCCTCAGCTGGGCCGTTGGAACAGATGGGTTTTAAGGGTTCACTTACATGCTCTTAGTGCTTTATTTCCTCCCCACTATTTCCTGATATCTTTTTGTGATGATGTAAATGAGTATGTTGGATAAACTCCAGTACTTTTCATAATAGTTTAGCTAATGTCATGTGATATTTTTCTTTGAAGGCCTGACTAAGAGAACATATTGGTGTCTCTAAAATAATGTAGGTGTTGGGCTAAGGATCAATTTACATTATTTTTTCCTTACATATATTTAAGTAAAACTTATTATATCTTATTTGTCAAAGTTATTTTTAGTGAAAAAGACTTATGTACATCGTGCCAATAAGAACCCCTATATTTTTTTACCATTTAGGAGAAATTAGTTTATGTTAATGTGTTATCAGAAAATTTTCTCAGCAGATTAACTGTATTTTCTTCTTTCAGCATTTTCTTGACTTCTCTGGACCTTGATGTTATTATTCTTGTTAACTCTAGGATTTATTAATATTTCGGACATATTTAGGTGCCTTGGAAGGTTACATTATAAAACAGCCTATTTTGGGAAAAAAAAAACTGGTTGTTATGCTTTAATCAGAGAAATAAGGCTTTATTTTCTTTTTTAATGCAGTAATGCTAAGTATAAAATAGAAGTGAAATATGTACTAGTCTGGACATGTGAACATTATATAAAATTAAAATGTGATGAATATAACTAAAACTTGAGTTATTTACAAGTTTTACTGGTCTATTAATTCGAAATCAAAATGTACAGAAGACAAACCAAGAGTCTCTAAGCTTTCTTATGTTGTTTAGTACAGTGGATTGATAATAAAGAAGAAGAGTTTGATAGTATGTGATGGTTTATTTACATGTTTATTTACAAATTTACATGGAAGATTGAAAATAATTAAAAATCTCACATTCCCTGGTTAACATTGTAGAATCAGTGCATTAGCATGTGAGAATACTCATCATTATGCTCACAGAATCTACCTATTTTTGTTATGTAAGGTTTCAGTTGTTTGGTGAGTCACGTGTAGGAATAGGATTGCCAGGGTGGTATCTATTCAGTGTGTGTGAGTGTGAACACCTGTTTATCAGGGCCTTTCTGGTCAAGGAGCATTCCTGGTGCAGTGGATGCAAAGACGGTATAATCTGGTACCTTACTCAAGAATTTTGAACTAGGGTGAAAAAAGATAGAATTACCATGTGGTGGCGTGAATGTGAAACAGCATGGTGCATGAGACATTTAGGTGTCTCCGTAGAAAGAGGTTTTAGAGCCACTCAGCAGTGTTTCATAAAATAAAAGACAATTGTGAAAAGACTCCCAAGTAGGCTTAGGCGGATGAGGAAGAGTTCATTAATTGTTCAGAGACAAAATTGAATAAGCAAATGCAGCATTGTGGGTAATTCCTCCCCACAATGTACACTCATTGGCCCTCTACTCCCCCTGGTGTTTGTGGAGACTTTTTACATTGCTTTCCACATCTTGCAAGAAAGTGGAGGCAGGCCAGTGTGGAAATGGGGAAAGATATACCCAGATGAATTAATTTCCCATCACACTCCCAGCTGTGGTAAAGAAATAAAAAACTAATTGCTACAGTGAAGTATCTGGATTTTTATGTCCCCACTTTTATCTCCCTTGGGATTCTTGGGGTTGGAACCCAGGGTTGTAAGCATACTAGGCGAGCACTCTAGCATTGAGCTACATCTCCAGCCCTTTATATGTATCTTTAATCAACTACATATCTGCCTTTTAAATTATACTATTAGACTATTTGTCTTTTAAATCTTTAGTTGTACATTTTTGACAAAATAGGAAAATTTGAAATGCCAGCTTTCTAATTTGAATGGAAGGATGAGTTGGTGATATGACAAGCATTCCGTTGAGCACCTTAGGTTTTATTATTTTTAACTGGTCCTTTATTCACAGGTGCAAATTGTTTTACTAGTATGATACAAATAACTTTTTTTATACCTTCCTTATCCCTACATTTGAATGTTGCTTTTTAAGGTTTTCTAATGAGACTTCTCTCCCTTTTCCCCTCCAGCGATGTGCATTTTGTAAGCACCTTGGAGCCAGTATCAAATGCTGTGAAGAGAAATGTACCCAGATGTACCATTATCCCTGTGCTGCAGGAGCCGGCACCTTTCAGGACTTTAGCCACTTTTTCCTTCTTTGTCCAGAACACATTGACCAAGCTCCTGAAAGATGTAAGTTTATGACAGATGTATTTTTAAACTTCTTTCAGTGTGTTTACTTACACTGTACATTCCCTCCATGTTATTCTACTTGTACATAATCCTGGTAGTCTGAGGGATCTTTGCAATAGGTCCTTGGGGGAACTTTGTTAACAATTTCATAGAAATTAATTCCAAAAGGCTATTTCCTCAAAAATTTAAAGAGAGCTTTTATATTCTTGCTTTTTTAAAAAAATTAAACCATAGAAAAACATACTGAGTATAGTATTTCGAATATGTGCTATACAGCAGTTCATTAAAAGGTTAAATGGTAATCAGTGTCTTTACCCACAGAACACTGTGCAGTGGGGGGAGTTCAAAGCCAGATCTCTCTGGCGTTATCTGAGGATGTCTGGTGTAGGAGCGTCCAGTACTTCATAAATTTGTGGGAGCTGTGTAGCCTTGGGAGTTGTGATAGGAAGCTCGTTGTGCCTGTTTGTGATTCGTCAGTCTTGGGTATCTGTAATCTGCAGTGGTCTTTTTTTTTTTTTTTTAATTTCTTTTTCCAATAATATTTTAGAATTCAGTGAAAATGTTAAATGTTTGACTTTTCTGGTTTTTCACTATATGGATTTCCAATAAGCATGTGGGATCTTTTCCCCTAGAACATTGAATTTCCATACTCATTGTAAAATCTCCATGATGTTTTATTCAGTCTTTTATTATGTCACTTCTTACTTACTTGTTATCTTTTATTCATTTCTTACCAGTGTTTTGATAAAAGCTTTCCCCTCTGTCTTTTCCAGGTTTATGAATCATATATACTATTTCAGGCTTAACATAAAGTAATTTCAAGTACAATTAGACTATATAATCTTTACTTTTTATCTTCATTTTGTACCATAATTTCATCTTCAGTTCAAATTTTGTTTCCACATATATAATCATGTGCTCTTACCAACTATACAGGTGAACGTTATGGATAAGGCATACTAAAATTCCAAATCATATTTAAGCTTATAAATAAAGGACTTATAAATAAAGTTTAAAAAATATTTTGGATTACTTACCATTACATCTGAGAGAGAGAGAATATTCATGTACAACAACTGCTATGGGTATTTAAAAGCAGTGAATTATTTCAGTGAGGGCATACATCATTATATTTTGGGTGGTATAATACACTTTGCCCACAGATAAAAATTGCTTTTCTGTATGTAATAATCTGAATTTTATTCAGTGTTTTGGATTCAGTTATACTATAGACCTTGGTAAACAGTGTGCAAACCTGTATATGAATATGGCTCTAATATTAGAGATTTCATTAATTGATAGGAGTACTGCTTTCTGCTGACAACAACATTCTATAGTATATGCCCTCAGTTACATGTTAGTGATCATAAATCAGTTTGTAAAATAATGAACTGTTAAGAACTGAAGTGAGCTTATTTGCCATCATTTGTCATGCAGATGGTGAAAGGTTTATGCTGGCAATTTATAGGTAAAAGATACATCAAAATTAGTGGTATTATGCCTTGTTCCAAAATAGACTCATGGAGATTAAAATAGATGAACTGTACAATAAAATAAAACTAACATGAAGTAAGCATATTTGGCCATGTGAAATACAAATCAAATAACTATGAAGGTATTGCTGAGCCTGATACCCAAAAGAAATGGTCTATTTATTTATTTATTTAAGTTATACATGGATACTACGTTTTATTTTATTTATTTATTTTAATGTTGTGCTGAGGATCCAACACAGGGTCTTGCACATGCTAGGTGAGCACTCTACCAGGGAGCTAGGACCCCAGCCAAAGAAATGGATTCGCTTTAAATGTAAAACACAAATTTCTAGAAGTTAACACAAAGGAGGAAATAAGAACATTTATCTGATTCTCAGTGTGTATGACAAGATTCACTTGATATTGAAAAATTGTCTTAAAGTTAACTGTCTGGCAGTATAAACAAATCCTGCAGGGCTGTTTCCTACAACTGCCCTCAAACTGAGCCAGTGGTGTAAAACCAGTGCCCAATTGTGAGTAAGTTCTATTCCTTATGGATTTTTAAAAAATATATATACATATTTTTTAGGTTGTAAATGGACACTATACCTTTAACTAACTAACTAATTAATTAATTAATTTTTATATGGTGCTGAGAATCGAACCCAGTGCCTCACATGTGCTAGGCAAGTGGTCTACCACTGAACCATAACCCAGCCCTCCTTAGGGATCTTAAAGAATGCAGTCTAAATATACAGATTTCTGGCCACATGTCTTAATTTAAGGATATAATTTAGATAATATTGCAGATAGAGTGTATTTCTGCCTCTGTAAAATCCTTCATAACTGTTGCTAGCTACTTAATTGTGGGTCATGGCATAAGATAGTTAACTTTTATGTTTTTAAAATGGGGATATCTTGAATCAGTGTCATTATGTTGGTAAATGATAGTAATTAATGGAATCACACAGCATTGTGCCTTGTATAAATTAATTGCTTTACCAAAAGATAGTTATTTTAACTCTTTAGTTAAGACTTGATGTGAGAAGAATAATTTTTATTGAGTGCACGCTTTTCACGTTGCTGATTAAGTGCAGAAAAATGTACTGTGATAGTTGGCCGAGTTAAGAATAAGATTGACACTTCTGTTTATGAAAATAGAAAAATCTATCAAAAACATTTTCATGCAGATGATGGAACATTTATGAGGTTTCTCCTTAGAAAGATTATTTGTGAGCAAGCCAATGTTTTCCTTTTAGGGAGCTCTCTCCTGCAGAAGTGGCTGGTCATGGCTCCAACATTATCCTTGTAACATCATGATGCAAAGGATATGCTAACTATGTCTAGAAAGTTTATGCTGAATATCCATCTAGGAGATTTAGCCAGATAAACTTTCATAATAGGCAAGTTGGGTGGCAAGGAGCCAGCCACGAAAGACCAAGGAGAGAACATTCCAAGCAGGGAGAAAACTGCTACACAGGCTTTGAGGAATGAGCCTGGCATGATTCGTGGACAGACACCTAATAGTCATTGTAGTAGCCTGCTAAGTGGTTAGAAGAGATCTTGTCAAGGTGAACACAGACTAAAGGAATTTGCATTTTACTGTCTGCAGTGAGAAGGCTTTTCAGAGGTTAAATGTGGGAAATATCGTCTCCCAATCCACTCTCTCCTCTCTAGCGAATTTGCTTCATCACTAGGTTTGACTCCAGCCTTTCTTCCCTTGCTAGTGTTTCTTGAAGTCCTGATACTCTTCTGTTTTGCCCATGTTCTGTCAGCCCTTGGCCTTTTTTTCCTAACTGCCTGCCACCTGCATGAGCCCATCTCTTTGGATGACATCTATGATCTACCTTTTCTATGTAGAGATTTCATTTGTAGGCAAATCACGAAGCACAGTGTCCTTCCAGTGAACAAAACTGGCAGATGATGAGTGTATTGCGGAGTTGATGGAACAAGAAGGCTGTGCTGGTCTAGCCTGACGGTGTTTCTTCCCCATGGCAGCTGAAATCTTGCTCTCTACCAGTGCTTCTATTCTGTGTGCCTGTTTGACTTTCTCAAGCACCTTCCAATCTGAGTGGGTTTCAGTCTGTGATAAGCTTCTTTCTCACCTGAGATTAATGTTTTTATCTTTTTCCTTTTATCTCTTTCACAGTTGTCACTTAGGAAATGACTTTCTGTACAGATTATCCTTCTGTTTCTTTCACTTTTCTCTTGTCAAAAGAACCTTGTGCCCTTATTTCCTTCAACTTCTTCATCTTGTGCCTTTGTGGCACTTTCCTGCCTACTTTGGTGTATGTTCCAATGTTCTTCACCTTCACTGATGAGTAGAGTAGTTCAATTTAGTAGTCAGTATTTATTAATAAGTAGTAAAGATTGTGATCATTGAAGACAAGGAGACTTGAGCTTTACTTTTGCCCTCTCTAATGATCTTCTAACCTTTCAATCTGCTTTTGCAACTGCTTATAGAAAAATTTCACTTAGTTGTTTGATGATTGCTTCAATTTTAATGTCTCTGGTTTGTAGATGTATATGCATGTACATGTACACATACTTCTGACATGACATGACAGCTACATAGTTGCATCATCTTATACATAACCTCCAAAAAGTGGTTTTAGTATTTCTGCACATAACCTGTTCCCTGGCTGGGGAGTAGGTTGGAACCAACCTCATACTTTAACATAGTACTTTTTTCTGTTATTGTTATGTATGTAACAAATGGTAAATATATTTGTATTAGATGCATCACATTGATGTTTTTCTTTGGTTTATTATCAGTAATCTGTAGAAGTCAAATAACACAACAGGATTGTCATTGAGGAATTGCTGGGAATCATTATAAAATAAAAAGTGGGAACACTCTTGTTTCAGATGGGGTTTGTGAGTATAGAATGGTTCTGTGAAATAGAAATATAATTCAAGCAAGCTATTAAGTGAAAAGTATTTGAAATTTTATAGTAGGTTTTATCTAACCAAATATATAAAAATATTAGTATTTCAACATGTAATTAATATAAAAATTTTGAGACACTTGACTTTTTTTTCCTGCTAAGCCTGCATTCTGTATGCATTTTATATTCACTACACATCTCAGTGTGGACTAGTATGTCAGTTGCTCAGGAGCTGCTATGACTAGTTGCTGTCATGGCAAGTTGAAGTGATGGAGTAGCAAACTCTAGGAAGTTTTATGGAAATATTTTAGACAGTGTTCCTGCAAAATTATTAATAAGGCAAACCAAGTATCTGATAATTATTCATGTGCTTTCCACAATTTCTAAAAGTTTAGAGTAGGCAAAGATCAATTTTTAAATGTACATAATTCTTAGTATTAAGAAAAATAATTTATCCTCTTATGTCCTTCTATCATGTGTGAACTTCCCCTTTTAAATCCATGATTTATTTTAAATGTCTGACAATTAAAGAGCTATTTAAAAGTGATTGTAGAAGGAAGACCTTCATTTAAATAAAATGCATTTAATAAGATTTAATTTATACTAGGCAGTTGGAGATAAAGAACGGAAAAAGAAACATCCCTGTCCTTCAAGTGTTCCCAGCTTTGGGCTGTCTTTAATGGCTAGTACAGCAAAACTTTCTTGTAGGCATATGGGGGAACAACAACCATTTAGGTGTGAAAACAGGTATTTACAGCAGAGTTTTGAAGGCCTCTCTGGAATAGGCTGAGGACGTTTTTTGTTTTTTGAATAATTTAGTACTAGGGATTGTAACCTCTGAGATATATCCCCAAACCTTTTTTTTTTTTTAATTTATTTTTTAAAATTTTGAGATGGGGTCTCACTAAGTTGCTGAGCCTGACTTTGAACTAGCAATCCTCCTGCCTCAGCCTCTTGAATTGCTGGGATTACAGGCATGTGCCATTGTAACCTGGCACACAGAGTTCTGAGCAGAGGGAACAGAATGTGTAAAGGGACATAGTGTTGTGTCATGCTCACTACAGACTACTCACACCAACAGGAGAGAGCGGGTAGTTCCAAGATCTGGCTGGAAGGCGGGGTGTGGGGGTGCTTTTTTGCTCAGCCTATAAAATTATGATTTTTTTAAGGCGTAAAAGGAGGTAATGATGATTTTTAGTGTAAACAGAGCCTGACAATCAGATTTTACATTTTTGAAAATGTGGGGTTTAGATGTATAGATAATTTTTAGAGAGGTCAGAACCTTAAATTGGGATGACTCCATTTTGAAGAAACTGTTATCATTAAGACAAAACATGAACTAAATAATAAGAACAGAAAGTCGGGTATGGAAAGTTTAGTAAATAAGCATTGGTGTGTCTCTCAGGTGTGCTGGGTCAGAGGAGTTAATAGTCAACAGTGACACTGAAGTTTCTGCTTTTAACCCATTGGTATAAGTTTAATTTCATTATTTTTAGAACATCTGGCTGTTGAGCTCCAGTAAGACTGAAAATAAAGGTTTGGGTTTAATGACAGAAGCCTGGGGCTGGTAATACAAATTTGGCAGTTGTAGCCTTCTTTTGACATGGGAGAGATTTCATTTGTAGGCAAATCACAGAGCACGGTGTCCTTCCTTTGTCCTTCCACAAAGGAAAACCATAGGGAGTTGGAAAGGAAGAAACAGGGTGGAGTCTAGGGTACTCTGCAGCATTTAGGGAGGTTATAGAGATGCAGCAGTCAAAAAAGGAAGATGAGGTGGACATACTGAAAGCCTAAAGAGAGATCAGGAAAGAGTTGTCAAGGAAAGGGAGGTGTGAATAGGAGATGGTCAATAATGCAAATGTTGCTAAGTGTAGGAATGGCCTGGTTGAAAAAGTGACCACATAGTCCTTTGTAGCTACATTAAAGCAGCTTCAGGAGAATGGTGGATCTGTATGTCAGGGTCCAGCCTACAGACCACATTCCAGGACCTCGAGCTAGGAATGGTATATACATTTTTAAAGGATTGTTGTTGTTGTTGTTGTTGTTTTTAAATGTCTGTATTCGAAGACTGCTGTGGCTTAAAAGCCTAAATATTTACCAAGTAGTCCTTTGTAGGAAAAGTTCTCTGACTCCTGGAACATGTAAGAGGGTAGATTTACACTCAGTTTGAAGATGCTTAACTAGGAAAGAGAGAAGGTGAAAGTGATTTTTAGAATAGAATTAATAGAGGAACAGATAGGAATGACCAAACTCAACAAAAGGGAAAACAACAACAAAAAAGACTCTCATACTTTGTGATAGTTGTTAGAAATAGGCATAGTCATATGACCTAAAATGGAGTAATTTTAGAATACATTATTTTCCTTCTCTTATCGTAATATATGCATGGGCTTAACTGTGTATTGGGGAGGGCAGTTTTTTCTTGACATTGTTTTTATTTTAGACAGTAAAAGTACAGTTAGAAAGTGCACCTTTTAGTCTGCATTTATGGTTAGATAATGTCTATAAGTATATGGACTTCAATACTTTTACAACTGGAAATCAATGTAGATGAGAATAGAATTAATATATGAAAAATTACATTCATGTTTGAATATGTAGCTTCCGTTTTTATGTTTAGCTTATATTCTCCCACATAAGACATTTTTCAATATTAAAAAACCCTTGTTTGACCTGAGTAGTTTGTTTATGCTTAAGAAGCATTTAATCTAATTCATATCAACATTACCTAATTTTGTCTTTTATCTGGTTTTGTAAATTCAAATATATTTAATCCAATAAAATCTTTATTCTTACACTACCAGTGTCTCTCAGTTCATTCCCTCTGCCCCTTGTCCAGTTCATTGCAGCAAGTATATATTGACCATTAATTAAATGCCCAGCATTATCATTGGTATTAGAAAAATAAAATCCAGAAATGTTTGTGGCCTCAAGAAGATATAGGCACAAATCATTGCAAAACTAAATGATTGAATTTAATGTGGTTAAATCTAGATTAAATACACTACCATGCTTTTATTGAGACCTCATTCTGACTAGATGCCAGTCCAGTGTGGATAACTTCAAGTGTCTGAAAGTTTACCATGCAAATTCCCTTTAAGTGATTTTAAATTGTCAAGTCAGAAAAGTATTAAATTCTTATACAACAATTTCATTGTTTTACTGTTAATTATAGCAAAGGAAGATGCAAACTGTGCAGTGTGCGACAGCCCGGGAGACCTCTTAGATCAGTTCTTTTGTACCACTTGTGGTCAGCACTATCATGGAATGTGCCTGGATATAGCGGTTACTCCATTAAAACGTGCAGGTTGGCAATGTCCTGAGTGCAAAGTGTGCCAGAACTGCAAGTAAGTTTTAATTTCAACTCAAAGGTGTGTATTGAGTTTAAGAGAGACCCTATCAGGTGCTAAAGATTTATGTAATATGATAAAAGTTGTTCATATTGCAGCTATATTCATTCAAACAGACTTTATTGTGTCTTAAATAACTAGATATTTATTAACATTTCTATTAGTTTGAACCCTAAGCAAAACACATTTTAATAATTTAAATTCTCCTGGTTGTCTAAAAATCTAACTTAAATATGCCAACAATTTGTAAAAGACTGATCTTAATAATTTAAGCATTAGAAAAATAAAGTAGCTTTTCTTGAGGGGATCTGGGGAGATGATTTAATAGGAAAATGAAGCTCTAACTAGAGAAATTATTTCCTAGAGTTCAGCCAGGAAAATCAGTGATGTGTTTGAATTTCTTTTCCAGAAAGGTCACTTTCTTCTAAGATTACTGTTTTAATAAAACCTTTATATTTATCTGAAAGACAATTACCTTTAGTAGATTCTAGTTACCAAAATTCTAAAATGAAGTATTGTGTGGCATTTAAACAAATGTTATGGCAGATAACAAATGTTATCTTCTTCTATTTGTTATATTCCATCCTTGGTCATTTTTCTAGTCTCTGAAACCCCCACACCCCCCATTAGCAAGATAATCAGGGATGTTACCAGCATCACCAACAATCTAAGAATGCAGTTTACAGGCTGAGTATTTTTGGTACCAGAAGGAATTAATACCCAGCATTGCCATGTATAGTCAGTTTTATTAGTTACTCATTTTGATGATAGTTAGCATCAATATGTTAGAGTTATATGGAATAAATTTGACCACTTACCCTCTTATTTTGGTAAAAATTAGGTAAAATAAAAGTAAAACATTTTTCAGTACCTTGTATCTGTATTCAGTTTCTTTGGGAGGAATGAGAAAACTCAAAGAGAGTGCTTATTCTCTAAGATCCTTCCACCTAGCAGAAGAGGTAAAGTATGCAATATTATATGTAGAGTCTTTTGAACTGAATAGTAACTGGAGGCCAGCTTTTACCCATTTTTCCTATTTGTTACTTATTCCCAGGTTTGATTTGGAGACCTGCTTTCAACTCTTCTTAAATTCCTCATTTTTGCTTTTCTCCTCTTCTTGAATTAAATTTAGTATCTGAGAGTGATTAACTGCCAAGAATTGAGACAAGAGATTATGTGGTAGGGCTGGGACCCAATTTTTAGGGCAAAAGAATATTTAAAGAAAGCTTTTAGGTTTTCAAGTATAATTCTCAATAATTATGACAAGATTATTTTTCTTAGTACATAATCATTTAATATTTATTGCTTAGTGGACATTTTAATTCTCACAGAATTCTTTCATTATTCCCATTTTATTTGTGAAACTCAACTGAAGCCTCAGTTTGCACAGCTGGGGAATAGCAGTCTGAATACAAATACAGATATGTCTGATTTGACCCTCTGTCATTATATAACAGTGCCTTTGCCATTCACGCTGCCAAGATTTGATCCTTTCCACACAGTATCACCTAGCAGTTACAATTCTTCCCCACAAATGAATGGGCATGAGCTATTTCAACAACAAAGATGAGAGGTTGTTCATCTTGCCTTCCCCCTCCTCCTCTACAGGAGTCCTAAAATGACTAAAGCAAGTTACTGCAGGTGAACTTCAAGTAAAGATAGCCCTTTAGGGACCCATGGTTGGGGGTTACCTCATCATTATCTATGTAGAGACAAAAACAGATACTGAGGTATTTATGAACTGTGCAGTTTCTAGGACTGATCCTTTTCATGATTACTTATGTTATAAAACATAAGTTTAAAGATAAGGCATCATTAATGCTATCTTATTTTTTAGACAATCGGGAGAAGATAGCAAGATGCTAGTGTGTGATACGTGTGACAAAGGGTATCATACTTTTTGTCTTCAACCAGTTATGAAATCAGTACCAACCAATGGCTGGAAATGCAAAGTAAGTTATTTATTTTTTTAAGAAAATATCCTCTGTATGTTTTATATAGAGAGCAGACAAATCAGATACCTATTCAAATCTATTTTAAAAATACTTCAAACTTCATTGACGTATAACTTATATACAACAAACTGCACATATTTAAAGTATTAGTTTGACACATATATATACCATGAAACTATCATCATCTTCAATATAATGAACCTTCTCATCATCTTCAAAAGTTCCCTGGTGCCCTTGGGTACCCGCCTTCCTGGCTATCCACACCCTTCTCTGGTTTTCCCAACTGGTGTGCTTTTGCTCACTGTAGATCGATGTTCATAGTCTACAATTTTGTGCAAATGCTATCATGTAGTATACTCTCATTTTATCTGGCTTTTTTGGCTCAATGTAATTATTTTGAGGCTTTTCCAATTTGTTGCACATATTAGTTGTGATTCCTTTGTATTACTGAGTGGTAGAGATACCAGGTTGTTACTTAAATCTTTGTTGGTGATTTGGGCTGTTTACAGTTTGGGGCTACTAAAAATATTGTGAACTTATCAATTAATATTAGTATGGTGCTTAATGAAAGAAACTAGTTTTGCATTATTTATCAATCTTCCCAGACACCTGTGAAATAGGTGTATCTCCATGAAGAAACTGAAAAACCAGATGTATTTTATAGTCTGTTAATTTGTAATCCCAGGTAAAAGATATTGCATTCTGATTGATTAGCTCTTAGGGTCCTTACAATTAATTTGTATGTACAGTGTACCTATGTTAGTGTGTGTGTGTGTGTGTGTGTGTATTAAGAATTTAGAATCATAATGTGCAACTTTTAGGTTCTCTCTCTTCCATGGTAGTTTTAAATAAATGATTAGTGACTCAGATATTTATTTTTTTATTGTCGAAAGTTTCTCTTGGTTTTGAGATGTGGCCAGAATCTTCAGATATTTTCCTACGTTTTTATTGCTGAAAATACCAGACCTTCTATTGTGTGGGGCACTTTTTAAGATCTGTTTATAGTTACTTTTAAGTTTTCCTTGTTATTCTTTTGGTCAGTAAATTATTTTTTCTTCTTCCATCTGTTTTTTTGTATCTGCATTTGTATGACCCTGAGATAATACCATGCTGGTCACTTTAAGCTTTCCCAGGAATTTACTGAGTTCTCACTACTGTCTGTAGTCCCTGTGGGTAGACTTACAGTTCTGTCGACTTGGGCATACTTTGTGTAGGACCAGGTAAGCAACAGAAGATTATAGGGTGTTATCTACCCAGAAGCATAAAGTATTTAAATTCTTAAAGTGAAAATAGAAGATAAGAGTAGTTCAAGTTTACCTTCAGATCTCTCAGCAAAAATTAGTAAAACTAATTTTTAAAAAAATTCTTGGATGATATTTACAAACAATATTTAGTGTGGCCTTTCTTTGAATGTTCTCTAGAAAGTTAAATTAATCATAAAAGTAGCCCAGGTGTTTCCTTTAAAATTTATACAGGCCAGTGAATAAATTCCAAAATGAAGGTTGATGAGGATTAATGGTTAAGTAAGTTGTCCAAGTTTACTGATTTGTAGATCCTTTCTTAAACTGTAGATATCACATTCTAATACACTATTTTCTCCTTGTGTCACCATACTGTATATGCTTAATTGTGTAAGAAGGGCTTTCCTCCCTACACTAATTAAGAATATTTTTCATTTCATTAGAATGTAGGTCTAAAGAAACTAAGGACTCCAGATTCATATACTGTCCCTCTCCCCTCCCCCGCGTTGACTTCAGTTATTTATAATCTTAATGTTAAAAAGTCAAATAGAATTTACAAAGAAAATACAAGGAAGTAAGAAATATTAATTTTATTTAACAGTTAATTTTGGTTTGAAACTAAATTGCCAAGATCCTCTATGATAGATGTTTCCTCAGTTCCGGTTCATTGCTTAAGCTTTTTTTTTTTTTTGGCTTTAATGATGATACAGACAATTTTTCTTTTTTCATTTTTTGTGGTGCTGAGGATTTGACCAAGGGCCTCACATATGCTAGGCAGATGCTGTGGTACTGAGCCACATCCCCAGCCCAGAAGAGTGCCTGTTGTATTTGTTTTTAAAATAAAAATAGTATTGATGATGTCCTGCCCTTCTTTGCTAGTTCAGGTTAATAAGACCTCAGAAAGCAGTCCTTGAACATTTAATTTAATGAAATGCTGCTAAACTCTGTAAAGCTTTTGTTCACAGACTCACGGTGGTGGCACAACTGAAATCTGTAATTAATGGGGGTATCAATCCAGTTATTTCTCAAATACAGAAGTTCCTCATTATAATTTACTGGTATGCTGTTTGCAGCTTAACTGTTGTAGGTAGATACTGACAAGGACCATAATCTTCTGCTTTCTCTGAGAGTTATGATTCTGATTACTGGGTGCATGTCCCTGTGCCATTCTGACACCTAGTGCTTTTCCCTTGGTAGTACTATATAGAAAACTTGCTTATTTCTTCTGTCTTTGACAGCACTTGGGGCTAACAGAATAATAAATAGAAATGCTAAATGCAGGCATTGCAGCTTGCATTGCAGTAATCTTGAAGGTCAGTTAAATTATATTAATTTTTAATTAGTGTTTCTATGAAAAAATGTCACGATCTCTGAAATCTCCAGAGTCAGTGATATCCCTGCAGCCTCCCATTCTTGTCCCATTTGCACAGAAGTGTGCTCTTGGTGTATCTCCCCTAGGTCTCCCTTTCCGTTTCTATTTACCGGCCCATGTGTCACCTTCTTGGCATCCTCCAGGGTGCAGTTTTCAAGGGTTTGGGGGTGGAGTGGGATGCTGAGGATGGCACCTGGAATTGCAGGCCTGGGGCTGCTTCCGGGGTTAGGCTTCTCTGGCTGCTGGGGTCCCATGGCTCTGCCACTGGCTTGGAGGGTCCACCCTGCCCCTCCCTTGCAGGACCGGAGAGGGTGTGATGGCCTGCAGGAAGGGAGGTGCTGTGCCCGTCTGGGCAGGGTCTCTTGGGCCTTTTTGGAATGCCTTTTAATTGCTTTTCAAACGTCTTTTCAGGAAAGGTAGGCTAGAGAGTCCTGGTGAGGAGGTCACTCTAGCTGCAGGTGCAGGGGCGGGGTGGGAGGAGACATTGAGGGAGCCGGCACCTGTGCTTCATGTAGTCCACGGGGGACAGATGATTGACACCTGGAACTGGAATCTGGGTTTGGGCCTTTTAGGGCAGTCCTCAGGGAGTTCTCTTAGGCAGTAATCGGAATGCGGGGCTTTTGAGCAGAGAGGCCATTTCACCTGGGATTCAAAAAGCCACTGGGCACCTGCGCTCAGGTGTGGCCACCTGGGAGGTGGAGCCTGCAGACTGAAGAAGGCCTGCTTTCTCGGGTAGTTCCATTTCCTCCCTGGTTGAATGAGAGGTGGTGATGTGTTATCTTGATAATCAGGCTAAGGAAAAAATTCTGTTTAATGGGTTGGTACATTTATTATTTTTATCTTAACACAGTGTCTCTATTTGTAATTTGTTTTCTTTCATAAGGAGGAAGAATATATAAAACTATAAACTTACCTTTGATTATAACTTTGGTTGCACTCAAATTGCATTTGTAACCTTCTATGTATGTATATATACCTGACTCAATAGCTTTATCCTTCTTTTTTATGGTTGTACTGTTAATTTCTACTTTAATTACATTTAATCAGAGAATTTAATTTAGCTGATGTGTTTTTGGAAAACAAATGTTTTAATACTTGAAATAATGACTTTTGAAAAGTGAAGCATTTATTTATTATTTCATTGTTAGAAGAAATCCTTTTACTTTGTTTTTTGGCTGGTTGATTCAAAAAACTGATAAAATTAACCACTGTAGTTTTTCCTATCAATTTTTTGTATCCTTCACTATTTAAAAAAGAATCATAACTTATTTTATACCTTTTTTTTTTTTTTAATGTGATGCTTAGGATTGAGCCCAGTGGCTCACCCATGCTAGGCAAGCACTCTACCACTGAGCTACAGCCTGGCCCCTATATCCTTCACTATTTTAATAAAACATTTATTTTGTGGCTGTTACTTAGCAAACAGGCCAGACCAGTGTTAATACACTGTGCTTTTTATTAGTATAAAATCACTCTTTATCTATGTAACACTTGTTTTTCTTTTTTCTTGTGACTGGGACCAGATATTTTGCTTTTACTTTGCTTTATATCGACCCACAGGCTGTTTTCTATGGGCACATAGGCACCAGTTGAGTGTTATCTTTTAACATCTTTTAATTTAGGATCCTTTGCATCTTTTTTTAAATGTGTGTTTTGAAAGGTTTAAAAGAGCTTTTTATTTAGATTGATGTTTTTAATATAAATGTTTGGCAATTTTAAGGCAAAATTGTTTTTTTAGGGGCTGGGGATGTGGCTCAAGCGGTAGCGCGCTTGCCTGGCATGAGTACGGCACAGGTTGGATCCTCAGCACCACATACAAAGACAAAGATGTTGTGTCTGCCGAGAACTAAAAAATAAATATTAAGAAGTTCTCTCTCTCAAAAAAAAAAATTTAAAAAAAAATTTTAAATTGTTTTTTTAATTTCTGTTTTCTGTTCGGTTCACTTCTTGTACTGATTTGTGATTCATGGTCATATTTTATGAACGTTAATTTATATTTCAACTTATATAATCATTTTCTTTCACTTTCCACCCCCCTCCCCCCCCAAAAATCTTACTTTAAAAAAAAAAAAACACTTCATTTTAAATCCTTTTTTCATCCTGGAAGTTTTAGGGTCTTGTTTTAATTCTTGAGATTTGCTTCCAGGTGCTGTCTGCACTAGATAATGCTAATTTTGCCTGGAACATGTAGGCCACTGTCAGTCTCTGGTCAGATCCATTTAAGGACTGAATAAAGCTTTTTTAGCGGGGGAGTGGGTACGGTGGGGTGGTAGTTTAGTGTGGTGGTTTTGTTTTCCCTTTTTTATCCTTTTTTGACTGCAACCCATATCATGAAACTTACATTTTTATTGCAAAAAAGGATTCCTCTGTTAACCCAAACTTCACCTTCCTTTTTTTTTTTTTTTTTGAGTCTTGGTTATATTCCAAATAATGGCTCATTATTTATAATTATAATTCACCAATAAAAATATGGAAAAAACAAAGAATTATCAATTTTCTGAAATCCTATACAGCTGGAAGAGATTTGTTCCCTTCAGACTACTTTATATTCTAGAAACATTTTTCCCCCAGAATTTGAGTTTATTGTTATAGAAGAAAAAAATTACTGTGTGGGGGTCTGCCACCCAAAACTTTGGGATCTTTGTTTTTGTTCATTCATTTGGTCTATCTCCAGAAGCTATCTGTGGTAGTTCTACAAATAATTAGTTTCACCTGGAACATGTTTGTCAATATGGGTGTTTCCTCAGGCCCATTTAGAAGACGAGGAGTGGTTTTTACTTCAGAAATTTTTTACAGCCTTTTTAATGATTGGTAAAACTGGGTAGTTCTTGTTTCATACTCTTAATTCATTATTTTTTTGGTTATGTTTTTCATTATCTTGAAAAATTTCTGTAGAAACTTGTCAGTCTCTCAGCTTGTCATCTGATTTCCTTTTGGTGTACTCTGTCGCAGTTTGCTGTTCTCTCTGGGATGGACAGAATTATATACTGTATTGTTAAGAATACTATTGGATACTTAATTTTTATATTCTGTTCTATGGAGGCACTCTGTAGAATCATTATGAGTTTTCTCATTACTCAGTATATGATCTTGGGCAAGTTACTTGACTCTCCTAAGTCTATGTGTGGAATGTTAGGAGTGCTGACCTCTTCCTCTGATATTAAAATTCTTTCATGGTTGTCTGTAGTCTTTAGTGCCTAACATTTGAGGGCAGGCTGCCTTGACTTCTCTGTGGTGTGGAAGCCGGAGATGCTGGGGCAAGTAGGGTATGCCCTTAGGGATGCCAATCAAGAAGGGGCTGCTTGCTTCTGGGCCAGAGCAAGAGTGATTCTCTGGGTCCTTGTTGTATATTGTCATTGCCAGGTCAGTTTCTTTTCCCTATTTCTCTCTCAAGAATGCCTGTGTCTAGTATATTTTAAAAGTTTTTTTTAATTGAAAGTGTTTTAAACTCTAAAAGATGAAAAAATAAAAATATCCATATGCTATTTATTTAGATTCATCTATTGATAGCACTTGTTAAAATTACCATTGTGCATGACCTCTATCTTACTGTTTGTCTATCAGTCAATTCCTGTCTACCGTTTGAAAATAAGTTACATACATGTATTTCACTGCTCTTTATATATTTCACTATTTCTTAATAATAGGGATATTCTTACATAAATATAAAACTCTCTTGAAATTCATGAATTTTCATCAGTACTGTATTTGCATCTAATGTAATTTTTTTTTTTTTTTTTGTCACTTGATCTAATGTTCCATGTAGCATCCTCCTTTCCAAGTGAGGGTTCTGGAATGTAGGTTAGGATTAGTTAATTTATTTAGGGAGTACTGGCATTTAGATGATGATAAGATTTCCTAATCAAGAACAATGGGTTTCCTTGTATTTGTTCTGGTCTAGTTTTGTGTCTTTGGTGAGTTTTATAATTTTCTTTCATTATAGATACTTAACGTCTTATGTTCATTTTTAAATATCTATTTTGTTGCAGCTATATGTAGGATTTTCTCATCTCTTTTAACTGGTTACTTGTAAATGCAAATTCTATTAAGTTTTGCATATTAATTTTGTGTCTTGCTATTTTGTTGAATTATTTTATTGAATCTTGATAAATTCTCTAGGATTTCCCAAGTATACTATTTGTCATTTATAAATAGAATTAAAAACATTTCTTTTCCTCGTGTCAGGCCTCTGTTGTCATTTGTTTCAGTATTTACATTGGCCCCCAGAATCATATTAAGTAGTAGCAGAGATGGCAGGCATCCTTACTTTGTTCCTGGCCTTAGTGGGGATTTTTCTTGTGTTCCCCCATTGAATAATTTGTTGCCTTTAGAGTTGAAGTATGCTTTTCTTTCACACCCATTTCCCTGCACCGCATGCTGAGGATCTAACTAGGGCCTAGCATATGCTAGACAAGAGCTCTGTGACTGAGCTGTGTCTTTAGCATCCCACCCCATTTTTTATTTTCTCAAGAATTTATATTGGGAAGTTGTTTTAATTTTTTCCCAAATAATTTTATTTAGTATCTGTTGAATTAACATTTTTTTTCTTTTCAGACCTACTGTGCTAAACTTTATTATATATATTTCTAATAGTTAAAAATCCTTGCATTTCTTTTATATATCCCACATGGACATAGTTTATTGTTTTCTGAATCTGTTTGATATTTTGTTTAGGATTTTTACATCAGTAAGTTTCGTCTATTTAAATTTGTAAGGCTAATAGACCTGTGGGTTTGCTGTGGGTTTTGTTTTACTATGTTGTTATTATTATTATCATTATTTTTTGGCACCAGGGATTGAGACCAGGGGACCATTACTACTGAGCCACGTCCCCAGCCCTTTTTAGATTTTGAGTCAGGGTCTCTCCCAGTTTCTTAGGCTGGCTTTGTCCTCATGATCCTCCTGCCTCAGCTTCTCAAGTCACTGGGATTACAGGCATGTGCCACCGTGCCTGGTGATCTGTTTTTGAGTGAGTGTACTACCAGCTTGAAAAGATAAAGTTCCTTTTTATTGATGTTTTGGATTGAAAAGTTAGGGTGGGTGAAGGTTCCACAATTTACCAGCTTTGTGCCCAGAATTTTTAGTACCCTGCCTAGCTCATAGGCCCAGGGAAGGTTTTGGCTTAGCTTTGGCTGGCCTTCTACTTCGTAGGAAGTCTTACCTTGGTTAGAATAGGGCTATTCTTTATTCTGAAAATATGAAGAACTGTCATTAAATTTTGATGTGGAGTGATTATTTTCACAATTTTAAGCAGCAAGTTACATGGAGTAGCTATTTTGTTAGAGTTTTGGTTTCAGTTTCTAAGCTACCAGGAAGCAAATTGTATAGTTGAATAGCATGGTTTAGTGTCCAGCATTGGATTGGGCAGGCTTATTCCACAGAAGTTATTTACTGAGTATAGAATATGTTTTATTTTCAAAGTTTGTGTTGCCGTATCTCAGTTTGCTTCTTCCACATTTACATTTTCCTGGATGTCCCCATCCCCTATTTAAATTTACTTGTAGGTTTTAGTGCAAACTTACATCAGATATCATTACCAAACAAATTGCTTTTTTCAGAAGCATAAACCCTAAATTAATGTTGTGAAAATTAAAGCTTAATGTCTAATCCACATGTTCTCAAAGATTTACGTTTGAACTGGAATTACAAATGTATAACATACTGTTTTTGTTTTTATTTTTCCTGGTGTTTAGAATTGCAGAATATGTGTAGAGTGTGGCACACGATCTAGTTCTCAGTGGCATCACAATTGCCTGATATGTGACACTTGTTACCAACAGCAGGATAATTTATGTCCTTTCTGTGGAAAGTGCTACAATCCAGAATTGCAGAAAGACATGCTCCATTGTAATATATGCAAGAGGTAAGAAGGAGCAGCTGTTTTGTTTTGTTCATGCTTTGCCTCCCCTTTCCCTAGATACTAACTTGAGTTTGAATTAGACATTTTAATTTAAATATACTTATCACTGCAGATGGGTTCACTTAGAATGTGACAAGCCAACAGAACATGAACTGGACTCTCAGCTCAAAGAAGAGTATATCTGCATGTATTGTAAACACTTAGAAGCTGAGATGGATCCCTTACAGCCAGGAGATGGAGCAGAGATGGCAGAACTCACTTCAGGTGAACTCAAGAATTCTGGGTTTTCTTCACAATGTTGTACTAGCTGGTCCCCAACATGCCACTCCAATCATAATGATTGGATCCTCTGCATCAGATCCTGTGTTGTTGTCTTAACCTTTAGTGTGCTTGTTTTGGCCATCTCTGAATTGGATGACTGAAGAAAAATCTAGATTCTTTCATAGCTTCATGGTTGGATCCCAGGTCTAGTGTGCTTTTCTTCAGTTTTGTTTTTTAAGCCACCATTTCCTGAGCTGTGGGCATGAAGCTTAGTTTTTTTTTTTTTCCTTCATAATCTAATATGTCTTGCTTTAAAACAAGTGTTGGTTTTATAATATCCTTTATAAATGTCAGTTATCTCCTGAGCCCCAAATTTTGTTCAGGTACAGCATATTTTAATGGTATCCTGTTATTGTAAGCACAATAAGAAGATTTTTAGTAGAAGGTAAAGAAATAGACCTGCTTACTAGATTGTTTTTCATTTTCATCAATATGATTGGCAACCTTTATGAAGATTCTATTTTATCATCTAGAAGGGGTTAATACAAGTATCTTAATCACTACAATTTTATTTCCAGCATGCTGTCAGCATACAGTGGTGGGCTACCTTTAAAAATAAGAAAATGCCAATTACCTTAAGTGTGTATGTATGTATCTCAATGTGTAGTACGTACATACAGATTTTTCTTTGTTAGTGCTGGGGTTCAAACCCAGTGCCATGTATACTACTGAACTATATCAATCACAAGTCTGTAAAATATACTTTTAATTAATACTTATCAGTTACTTTTAGTACATTATAATTTTGATGCTTTAAAAAGTGAAAATATGTATTTGGTTCAAAAACAAATTCAGAAAGAAAAACTAGTGGCATTTCTGGTAATAATTTACTTTTGTAACATGTTATTTGTTAACCTAGTAAGCAAAAACCAGAAAAACTCATTAAAAACTAAAGAATTAATAATTTTCTGTTAAGATTATAACAATGAAATGGAAATCGAAGGGTCCGAAGATCACCAGATGGTATTTCTGGAGCAAGCAGTTGATAAAGATGTCACTGATCAGGAATCCACACCTGGAATTGTTCCAGATGGTAAGCATGTTTGTGATGATGGAATGTATTCTATTTTTTGAAAGAGACGTATGTGTATGTTGAATATGTGAATGTCTACTAAAATCTGAGCATTCTGCATAAAACTTAGCCAAGATATGGACAGTGAAGAAATTATTTAGAGAAGAACTTTTTGGAAAAAATAATCTCTGACCTAAATTAATAGGAGAAGGGGCATGTATATAGTTGAGCTATAATCTAGATTTAATAATAAGTATATATTCTTTTTATGAATTAGGCGATTTCCATTAAAAAGCAATTTATTTTTTTCTTTAGTTATTATAATTGCTAACTAGATCTATGGCCGATTTTAAGGTATTGCATGCTGAGATAAAGAAAAATTTATTGTTTTAGAATATCTCAGCAGTCTTAACTGCAGGTGTTTCAATGACATTTTATGTTTTTGCAGTATGGATAATAGCTGTTACTGTAATTGAGGACCTGTGATTAATGAGAGAGATTGTGTTAGAAAATTACTTATTAAATTAAATCATGGACTTAAATGAAATTCTTTGGTATTTGTTAAGTCGTATATTAAATTATGTAGGTTGTGTATACATAAAAAGCCTTAGTTTTTTTTAATTTGTTAAGTATACTTTAACAACACTCATTAAAAATTATACTTCATAAATATGTAAGTGAAGAATAATAGGAAATATTTATTATAAATCTCACACAGCATACCAGATTTCTAATTTTATTTTCCTATGCTAGTTGGTAATAGTATGTCTTGTGCTTATATTGGAAATTGACATTTCACAGTAAGATAACTCTTGTTCCAATTATTGTTGAGAGAGCAATGGTAGGGAAATTTTGGTTCCTTGCTAAAGATTCCATAATATGTTATTTGTACCAGTTCAAGTCCACACTGAAGAGCAGCAGAAAAATAATCCTCCAGAAAGTCTTGATACAGATGATCTTCTCATTTCGGGTAAGCTGTATATTCAAACTACTTCATTTGATCAAATTTCAAGATAATCCCTTTGTTAGCTCTAATGCAGATTCAAAGAATTGTCCAGTGAATTAACTTTAAAATAAATCATCCCACAGAGGTTTTTTGCAATAACTGTGTACGTATTACTGTAACCACATCTTTTGGTTAAGTGATTCTCTTTTGGAAAAGAGTTGACACTGGGTTGTTTCTCTCTAAAGGGTTTTGTTTAGTAGTGTCAATGTTGTTTGATGTTTTCTCTCTGTGCTCAACTGGAGTCTGAATGAAGCAGGAATGAGAAGTGAGATTTTATTTTGGTATAGGAACATAATTTTAGTCAATGATTGGCAAAGTAGTAAATGAGAAGATGGTGTCTTTATTATTGTAATTTAAAAATTACCTCTAAGGGATTTGGAATAAATGCCTTTTATTTTTCAGCAGTCCTACTTTATAGAACCTCTTAGGGCTCATGCTAATTGGGACCTCTACTCTTAAGAAAGACTGTGTTATGTTGGGTGTGTTAGTGCACACCTCTAATCCCAGCAACTCGGGAGCCTGAGGTTGGAGGATCACAAGTTCAAAGCCAGCCTCAGCAAAAGTGAGGCGCTAAGTAACTTAGTGAGAGCCTGTCTCTAAATAAAAATACCAGTAGGCCTGGAGATATGGCTCAGTGGTTGGGTGCCCCTGAGTTCAATCCCCAGCACTAAAACACAAAACAAAACAAAAGAAAAAAAATGGGTTAAAGGCTTAGTACACGTACTTTGATTTTAAATCTATCAGTAAGCAACTGTGTGTATTTCTAATATTTAATGTGTTTTATGGACTTGCTAAGATTATGAGGAAGAACAAGAATTGTATCCAGGGCTGGGGATGGAGCTCAGTTGGTAGAGTGCTTACCTCGCATGCACAAGGCCCAGGGTTCAGTCCTCAGCATCACCACCCACCCCACCCCACCCCACCTCCCAAAAAAATCCAAACTATGTTTTGGGTAGTTTGGCAGGTACAGCTGCTAAGCAAAAAAGGGTCTTCTTGGTTAGTCTTTTCTGTCTGTGCTCATTTCTCGTTTGAGTCTGCTACAACAAGTTATCTGCAAAATATCTTTACATTCTAGACCAGTCTTCATCTTTTACCTTGGATACGTTATACAATATCACTGGTCTTCTTTTTCCTAGCTGCCAAATATGTATGATAACTTTACCTATGTAATTTTGATCCTTTTGTAAGTGCTTATATTGTAAAACATTGTTTATGTATGATAGAATTATATTTTTAATTAAATCTCTGGTTGTTCTTACCAGAAATTACCTTAAGCTATGGGGTTCCTATTTTAGCCATATTTTTACAAGATCTGTGATTGATTCTAATCAACAAGCCCTTGTGTATTTTCACTTTTATTAACTTAATAATTGCTTTTTTGATGAATGCCTTATGATGTAATTTGTGATATAACCAAGAATTTCATATCTATTCACAGATATTTATAAATTCATAGACATTTATAAATTTGTATATTAATATAACTTGTTCTGGTTTGTAGAGTCATCCCACAATAAAATGAATGCTGAATTGGAAAATGAGATTTCTCATGAAATTGGTGGTGAAAAATTGGAAATGCCATCCAAAGTGATGCATATTCAAGATGAAGATCAAAGTGAAGAAAAAATGGAAGTGACAGAGAACAATGAAGTTCTCCCACACCAGACCATTGTGCAGCAAAAGGAGCTGCCATTGTTAGAGGAATCTAAGATGGTGGAGTCCAAAGAAGAACCAAGGCTTCCAAACTCAGTCATTGAATCTATCACCGGTCCACGAGAAGCCTTAGTGTCCTCAAGCAAGGAAAGTACTTCATTGAATTCTAAGGAACAGTTGGTTATAGAAAGGTTACAAGAAAAAATAGAACAGAAAGAAAATCCTGAATTTACCCCTGGGTTTATGGACTTTGAAATGACTCCTGCAGTGGAGAGTTGTATCAGAGAGGGTTCATGTCAAGGTGACAAATCTGTGAAGTTATCAACTGAGACTGTGGCAGCATTTTCATCATCAGCAGGAACAAGCAAGGCAAGCTTGTCTTCCTCTCCAGCCCTTGCTTCAGACTTGCCTTCTCATGCCATGCTGCATGGGTACCCACCGACCCTCAGTTCCTCTGCTGGAAATATCATGCCAACAACGTACATCTCAGTCACTCCCAAAATTGGCATGGGTAAACCAGCTATTACCAAAAGAAAGTTTTCTCCTGGTAGACCCAGATCCAAACAGGTAGGATGATTTTAATGATGTTGACAGAAAAGATGTTGGAACAATTAGATAAAATAACGGAGTGCACGTATAGCTTTGTTCTGGAGAGTTACTTTTTCTTTCCCCACGTAGAACTCAGATTGATGTTGACTCATATGTTTGCACCATTATTTAGAAAGTGATGTTAATGAAAACTGTATTTTATTACTAAAGTGATCACATTTGTAATTTCAGTTTAGTTGGGACATGCAAATGTGATTTCTTTGGTTATGGTTTCTCATACAAAGCACTTTACGAACTTTTAGTTCTGTGTTCACAGTAATGGTAGAGCTTTAAGTAACAGTGAAGTTTTGAGTATACAGTAACTAACACTTGTATTCTCTCCCAAAATATTTATTTACTGATATTATTTGGTGTATGCATCTTGAACTGCATCAACATTAAGATTGATGACGGAGTTTTTTCATGCCAGGGTGTTGCTCATTTTGATGTTTTTATTGCTAACTCTTTTGTGGAATTTTTTTCTTTCCTTCCTTTCTTCAAGTTACAACTTATTTCGTTAGTTCCATGGGAGAAATCTTTGAATTGTATTGTTGCTCTTCAAGAAGTAAAGGGAACTCTTTCTCATTGTTGTTTTAAGTAGTGAGGATACTTTTTAAGTGAGATACCAGCAAAATGTAGACACTGTAGCTAAGAATTATTTATTGATTTACACAGTTGTTACCTTGTCATTTTGAAAATTTTTTGAGAAAGTATCGAACAGGGATATGTTCAGTCATACTAGTAATTTGAAGGCTTAAGTCTGATTTTTTAAATTGCTTTCAATAATTATAGTTTGACTTTTATGGTGGTAATACATTAATCTTGATAAACTAATTTTTGAGTTACAGAACTAATTTTTTAAAATCTGGCTTTATTTTAATGTGAAAATTAGTCTCTTCTAAATGAATCCCAGCTACATTTTATTCTCTGAAGATAAATTATATCAGGACAAATGTCACATGGGATTTAGCTTTCTCTGTATGGTAAAGACATATGCAGTAACTGAACAATTTTATAAATGTACTTTTTTCTAAATATTTTTCTTCATACGAATTTCTGTTTTAAGAGTTTTCTTCTCAAACTAATTCTTTTTAAATTTTTTATTTTCAAAACGTTTTGACTTTGAAAAAAGTTTAGCAATAGAAATTTGAATTTTAAATTTACTTTTAGTTCAGATATTTTCATTCTTTAAGGATACTGCAGCATGAACTTTTCTGTTAAATTTTACTAAATTCTTTGCTTAGTGGAGACTTTTTGTAACAGCTGGGAAACCAGATTCAATATATAATAGGACTATTTTTTCTGTTGACTTATGTTCCAAAATAATTGTATCTGTGTGTGCGTATTTTTTCCCAGCTTATCCCATCTTTTATAAACCACATCCTAATATTTCTTGTTGGTTGTGTTGTATTGTCTTTCAGTTCCCACATCTGGTAATAGTCTACTTTAGTTGACACTATCTCATCACTACTGCCATCATGTGCTGCTAACCTTATAAGCATTTTAAAGTTATGTTCTCCCTTCTTTTAGCTTTTTAATTTTCCCATCTTGGTTTTCGTTATATAAAAAAAAGTGTTTACTTGGTGCTTCATGACTTGCTAACATTACTGCTGTTACCATGGAGAGTATGAATCAAATAAGATAAAATGGCCTTTCCATTGCTGAGGCACTGGGGCCATAATATTCTAGGCAAATGCTCTACCACTGAGCTACGTCCCCAGCCTGTGACCATAATATTCTGTACATAATGGGAGTGACATTTGTATATTGGAAATACTGAAGTCCGTTATTTTGTTATACAATTTTTTTTTTTTACATTTCCTCTTTAATTTATTGTTTCACTTACAAACTCTTGACAGTAGGGATTGGCTAAAAATATGAGATGGATTTTCACCACAATGGTTGTGATGCAAGCTTTGGTTTCTGAGTGTTTGATTGTTGGCATCACTGGCATTTCCATGCTTTGTTGAATGTCATCGGTTCTTTAGTCTTCACTAGAATGGTAAATTTAGTCTATTAAATCCTGTTTCATGATGGTTGGATCTTTATTTATCTTACTGATTTTGTAGTATTATGAACTTTCCTGGAGAAAAAGTTAAGTGCATAATACTTTGATTAGAAACAAAATCTGAAAGATTTAATCTTTCAGATTTAAAGTTTGATATGATAGTAATTAAATTATTGAATGTTATCTGCGGTATAAATTAGTATAAGGATAAACCAGTATTCAGTGTAAATATAATGCAAGTCACATGTATGATTTTAAATATTCTGACAACTAATTTTAATGTATTTTAACACCATATTCAAAATATTCAGCACTTAATGTAAAAACGAGTAAGATACTTCATATATTTTTTATGACAACTGTTTGAAATCTGCCTTGTGTTTTATTCATACTTAAAATTCTTCTCCGTTTTGACTCACCACAGAAGTAGTGCTTGGTAGCCGTACATGACTAGTGGCTACTTAGAGAAAGCATTTTGAGAAATATGAAAACATCAGTTACCAAATTCTGGATGAAATTAGAAGAAATACTGGATAAATTCAAGATAAGCTAAGAATGTTGTTACAATCTCACTGTGTTTAAGGAGTGAGCTGAAATATTCTACTTTGTCCATTGGCTCATCGGAGACATTTCAAGCCAGACCACTTCTGGACCATTTGTTGTACAATAAGTGTCTGTCTGAGTTACTGATACACATTGCAGACACACAAGCCAGCATAGGGTCTTTTCTGAATCCGAGTGGTTGACACAGGAAAGAGAACCTTTATCTGAAGCATTGGGAATTTGTTATCAAAGGGTAGACTACAGAGGATTTTTTCCTTTACAAGTAGTTTAGTGTTTTATGTCCTACCTTTTATATGTAAAATTTCCATTGCTATTTAGTGAGAATCCTGATGCTTATTTTCTTCTGAGATATTTTGGATATATCTCTAATGTGTATTCCTGATTACAGGAATAGTAACAAATTATTCTGATGCTTGTTCGTAGAATAAGATTCTTTTTGTTTTCTGATCCCTCCCAACCCCCTTTTCATACACAGGATTTTACAAAGATGAGGGAAAATTAGACAGTAGGACAAGGAAATTAGGGGGATCAATAACATGCAAATTTGTCCTAGTAAACCAGTTGTATTTAATTTAAGCATTTATGAAGACTTTAATATATCATTTTTCAGTATTTTTATAGGTAAATCTTAATGTTAAAAAGGTGGTTATTGGTCCTACTACCTGCAGCAATAGGTGGGGGGGTGATATGCGGGAGCTTTTGTTCTTGAACAGTTTCATCCCAGTGTGTGAGAACAGTCTCTAGATGCTATGAGGCTGAAGAAAGAGGAGGACAGATCCAGAATTATGGAGTACAGTTATTAGATTTTTAGAAAAATGTGGTCCTGGGTGGCTGTAGATCAGGTAGATCCCAGCCATTTGAATCAGAGGCAGGAGGCTTACAGAAAGGGCAGAATAGAAATGAGGACTTTTTCATACCTGGAATGTACTCGCATAACATCATAGATAATCAGGCACATTGCTGGGGCTGGAGATGCCAGGGTCTGGTGGCAAAGCTCCATGGAACACTCTAATGGTTTGTTTTTTCATAGTGTGTTGGAAACTGCAGGGAAAGCAGCCTCATTACTCAGGGGCAGTCATGGTGGTTCCCATTCAAGTTGGCTTTAGGCAAGTAAAGCTGAATCTGTACAGCTTTTACAGCTTCATTTTAATGCTGGGAGCAGTGAGATTTGCCTGTAATCCCCGCAACTTGGGTGGCCAAGGCAGGAGGATTGCAAGTTCAAGGCCTGTCTCAGCAACATAGTGAGACCCTGTCTCAAGAACCAAGCAACAAACAAACAAAATAGAACTGCTGGGGATGAGGATGTAGCTCTGTGGTAGAGTCCCCCTGGGTTCAGTCTCTAGTATCACCAAATACCCCCACTCTCAATTAAATCATCATTGTAATGGTCCCACCCTAGACCAGTTCAAACACAGACTCTGAGGTTGTCTTTGACCTTAACCCTGGATGGAAGTGGAATCCTGAATTAGAGAAATGTACTGCTTTTTGTTGTTTTACTGGATTTTCCCCCCAATGCATGAAATATGATACCATAAGAAACTCTTTTAAAAAGTGGTGGAAAATAGGAAGATTTTTTTCTTTTTTGAGCATTATAATTATATATAGCCGTATGGTTCATCCCAACAAAATCCTTTATGCGTGAAATTCTTTTTCAGTTCATAAGCGTGCCCCCCCCCTCCTTTCTCTGCTCTACAGATCAGGAAGGAAATTTTTAAAAATGAAAATATCAAATCATATTGGTTTATATTTCAGCTTCTATTCCATTTGTCTCATTTCACAATTGTATTTATCCGTTCATTTGTAAATTCTGAGACAATAATAAGCCACATAGCTGCGATCTATATCAGACCTCTCATGTATTGATTGCTTTTGTGGTGTTCCTGAAAAATCTATTGTAAACATTCTATGAATTTTTAAATGATTTATAGTAAACATTTTAAGAAAATTTTATAAAGTGAATCATAGGTAATATATTTTTATAACTTTTAGTCAAATTCTAAGAATTCTTTATTTTTGAACTTTACTTTCTGCCATTTCTTCTTGGTAATATCTATTATATATGGAAAGCTTAGGAATTTGCATAAGTTCTGATATTATATACTATGAGGTGTTCTCATAAAGAAGGTGAGATTTCTTCAATGTAGTAAGTTTCTAAAGGTAGTACTTCAGCAGATCATAACTACTTTCCCGTTTGTGAACTATTTTTTTTTCATGAATTTATGTAATCTTCTTATGTACCAGAGTGTTAATAACATACTTGGGTACTGCAATAGCATTTTAGGTGAACTGTTTCAAATTAATGTATCAGTTTCATCATCTGTTTCTGTGAGAAAAAAACAGGACCCGAGAAAGATGAGCTATAGGGGATTATAGTTTTGTTAACAATTGCAAATAAGCAGCTTATTTAATAGTAGTAGACATTGTTTCTGGTTTGTAAATACACATTCCTTAGCAAAGATGTAGTAGGTTTTTGCTTTGTTTGTGTTTTTGTTTTGAAGAACTGGGAGTTGAATGAACCTAGGGTGCTCTACCACTGAGCTACCTTCCCAACCCTTTTTATTTTTTATTTTGGGACAGGATCTTGCTAAGTTTCCGAGGCTGGCCTGGGACTTGAGATCCTCTTGCCTCAACCTCCTGAGTTGCTGGGACTATAGGCGTACACCACTGTGCCCGGCTAGAACTGAAGTTTTTTGAGGTTTATTTTTGTTTTTAAAATTAAAACTAGATTGTAAATCATACTGTCTGAGTGAGGAGAGATTCAGTTCTGGGTAAGTTGTTTCATATTCAGATTTTAAATGAAATAAGTGTATTTCAATCTAATTTTCAATTAAAAGATTGAATTTTAAAACATGGCCTTTATAACCGACATTATATATTTCTGAAAAGGAAAATTTCCCTGGATAGTTTTAATTGTCCATTCTTGGATACCTAAAAGGGTAAATACCTAGTTTGTAAATACACATACCTTAGCAAAGAAGTATGTAGTAGGTTTTTGCTTTGTTTTGAGTTTTTGTTTTGAAGAACTAGGAGTTGAATGAACCCAGGGTGCTCTACTACTGAGCTACCTTCCCAACCCTATTGGATACATTATCCTAGGACCTATTAAGGATTCCTTAGTGAACAGACATACCTTCCCTGGGGAACATGTCAGCTGCTTCATGGCTGAGACTGGTGATTTCCCCATGTATTCTGGTTTAAATACAATGCTATATTTTTAAAAAGTAACTTTTTAGAAATGTTTGTTTACATCAAAATTTCCAAAAATTTTTACTAACAGTTGATACTTGGAAAGATTAATACATCCAGCTGAAAATTTTCATAGCTCACTTATTAGATTCAAACCCTTATCCTCTCAGTATTGTCTATGTGATGCTTAGCCAGTTACTTTGTGAAACTGTGCCTTAATTTCTTCATCTATAGAAGGATAGCATGTGGTTTTCTGTTGGAATTTAATGATGATACATATAAAGCACTTGGCATGATTAAATACTCGTAATTCTTGAATTGCAGAATAATGCAGATAATAATTGTGAGAATGGATACCTAAGAAGGGTATAATTGTGTATCATATGCAGCTCTGGAGTGGTAGTCCTTAAATCAAACGAATTGATGAATGACTGTGCTGGAATTCACCAGTGAAAACAACTCCTGTCCTTGACTGTGTAACATGCTTGTAACAGTAAATATGATTTGTAGGCTTCCCAAATTCAAAGCCCCATAATGGTTGTGTATGTTTTTAGAGTTTCTAAATAGCCCATCACATGCAGGATGGGTGATACATGCTGTACTAGAGGATACCACAGGATAACTGAGAAAGCAGAGGGAGCTGAGGAAACCCCTGCAGGTTTGTAGGCTTCTGGAGGTGTGAAGACTGAGCCTTTCCCACCCAGACCTTGTGACCTGGGGGGTGTACTCTCTGGCTCTACCTTAAGTCAAAACATTTATTCTAAAAAGATTCCATGCTTGCTAAAGTCCAATAAGCACTTGTCCAAACCACTAGGAAGCCATTGATTTAAACATTAAAAAAGTCCAGTCCTTTGGAGTGTAAAATTAAAGACATTCTTGTGCCCTAAGAGGTATATTTAAAGCCATTGCTGAAACCATTGCTAGTACTGACCACATTTATGTTCTGAAATAATTGAAGGCCAAGGCTGATGGCTATTTTCATACTTTTATAGTGTCATATAATTAAGATCAGGTGTGATTTCTCATTCTGTTTAATACTGAACTCAGTATTTGAGACTTTTTTTATGTTAAAAAAAAATGTAAGACACAAAAATGAGGTCTAGATGTGAGTGAATGTATTTACCAAAAAGGCAAATGACAAACTCTTATGGTTGTGTTTTTTTTGTTGTTGTTGTTGTTTTTTACTGTTATCTCCCTTTCTTCTCTACCTTTTTAGTTGTTTTTACTTTCTCTCAGTTTCGCTGGGTGTTTTATAATTGTGTTGGCTTTGCAGAGAATGTTGGGATGGGGAGGTGATGGTGCAGGCTGGACTTAAAGGTGTGAAGTTGCCCATGAGGCACCAGATTGCCTCTGGCTGCTCCTAAAACTGAAGGTAGTCTTGGACTCTAGTAGTGACATTGGTTACATTTAACAACCAGCAGTAGAATTTGACTTTTAATAGAGAGTTGGTCATATCTGCCATTATCTTGATTTCTACCCCATAGACTTGTGATTCCTATGTACTTACTTGGTTGGTAAATTTACCTGCGCTATTGGCCACAAGGAGAAAGAAGGTTAATGCTAACTTTGAATAATTTTTGAGGTTAAATACTTATTCTTCAGAACTAATTCAGTCTCTGCCAGATGGCATTTTAAAAATTTTTTAGGATTTGTAATAAATTGATTCTATTTAGCTCTCTATAATTTATAGTCTCCTGATTATTACCTTTTAGAGTAACATATTTTGTCTCATCTTCCCAGATGTGGAACACCTATGAAAACTCATATATATCCTAATCATTTTATCATAGCAGTTACAATAATATACATAAACTCTACGATTTCTGACCTATGTTAATGTTCCCGTGTCAATTGTATTGACATATTTGCAGAATTGAACTTGGGATATAAGGGTTAGTCATATTAACCCTTTGGTAGTTTAAGAGCATATATAGAGTACCTTGGGATAGATTGCCTTTTTTTTTTTTTTTTTTTTAAATGTGCAAGGAAATCCAAAAACAAAGGAGATTTGTCCATAGGATGAGGATGAGGGTGTTTTGTATTCCAAGTGAATTGAGGAGCAGTCAGAGGGCTCAAGATACTATTGGTAGGATTAGTGTATTTTATAGTATAGTACATTGTTTACTGATGAACTAATTCATATATACATTCATGCCAAAAAAGACAATAGATTCTCAGAAGGAAAAAAAAAAGTGTTGAATAGCTGCTGAACAGAGAACTTAGCAGAGAACAAAAACAGCATGGCTTCTTCTCCAGATTGGTCAGGGGTGAGTGCTGTGGAACAGGGCCAGGACAGGGTGCTGCTGTGCCACTGCAGAGCACATAAGGTGCAGATGGGGCCAACCTTTTTGAATGGTTGTGCAAGTTCTGTTTGATCAAAGCTGAGATCTGAGGGATAATTTATAACTAAAGTTTGATAATTACAACTGTATTTCGGTTTTAAGGTTTAAAGAATATTTTAGGTGATTTCTTCTTTGTCAAAATATGTATATATAATCATAATTTGCTTTAGTTACTATAAAATTGCACATAATCTGTCTTCCAATGTCTTATGATAATATACTTATTAAAATTCATAGTGTAATTACCCAAGCTTTTATTATATAAATTCTTCATAGCAGTTGAGTAGTTTCTTAGTTATCACCAAAATGGCATCCAAACATTCTTGATCTATAAAGCCCTTCATCTGGTTTATCCATGTTATATGAAATGTAAATGCTTTTGGAAATGAAATATAGTTTTGCATCAAAGCTAACTTTTAAATTGTGATGAATAATACATAATCACAAGAAAATTCTTATTCATGAAAAAAATCAATATTATTTTTATCTTAGAGTATGACTTTTTATTATGTATCTTGAGAATGGTCTACAGACATCACACTAAAAGATATACCAAAAGAAATTTGAGATGAGCACTCATATCCTCCTAGAAAAGCCAGTGGCAATATTGAGAGAAGTAAAGTTAATTATTTCTTGCCCCAGCTTTCTGTGCAACTAAATAATGTTACAAGCAGTGAGACACCTTAGTTGTTGATGCCACAGATGTGGTGAGGGAAGTAGCTGATGGCTTATTTGCAATGCTGAGGAAGGCCTGCTGGACTGGCAGTGCTCAATGCCTGACCTGCAGGAGGAGGAGCAGGAGCAGAAGTTGAAGTAGCCATGGAGAGCTGGAGTAGCAAAGGGTTCTAAGTCTGTTGGGCCATGATTGGGAAGAGCTAGGCATGTTTAAAGGACAGCAAGGAAGCCAGGGTAGCTAGGTTGGTTTACCAGCAGGGAGATGTGTCCATAGGATGAGGATGAGGGTGGTTTGTATTCCAGTGCACTGAGGAGCAGTCAGAGGGCTCAAGATACAATAGTGATGTGCTGGAGGAGACTTATGTTTCTGGAAACTTCCTCTGGCTGCTGGGGGCAGATGGACCAGGGGCGAAGAACTGGAGGAGACCTCAGTGGGCAGGAAGTATAAAACCTAGTGGGTGGTTGCATGGGGTGGGGTAAGAGGGTGGGAGCCAGTAGGAGGCTGCTGGCAGTGGCAGTGCAGGGCATAGACCTGAGACAAAGCTCAGAGGTTCTAGTCTTGGTGATGACTGGATTGAAGGAGTGGTGGGAAGAGGATGATACTATTTAAAATTTGTGCTTCATCCCTGGGAAGCTCTAGCACTTCAGGAGTCAGGTGGAGGAAGAATATGCATATGAGATGGAGAAAGATCAGCAGGGTGGGCAGTACCTGTGAATGTGCTGCTGCCACAAAATGCAGCAGAGCTGTGTGCAGATGTCAGGGCTTGATTAAAATAAGAATAGAAAGGACTTTTGCTGCATAGTGATTACCAGAGTCTCTGAACCAGCACAGTAGGGACCAGAGACACAGTTGAAGGTTCATCCAAGATGGTTCTCATGTTGTGGTGTATCTCTGGTAAGCTGAGTGTGGAAAAAGCTGGGTTAGAGATTGGATGGTCTGGGAAAAAACCCAGAATATGACTGAAGACCAAACAGTAGTTTGTGCTGGAGATAATGTGTTGAATGGGCTTAAAATGGTTGTGGCTATAGTTTATGAATTAAAAATGAAACCAGTCTCTCCCTCCTATGTTTTTTTTTTCCTTCAAAACACTGTTATTTCATTAACCATCTTTCTTCCTAAGTGGAATAGTCAAAACTCGTGTTTCTTGTTTTAATTCATGTGTCATTTTTATGTAATTAATGGTATTCTTATTTATTTAGTTTGGTAATCTAGAAACCTGGTAAGTACTGTGAACAATGTCTTTAGTTTTGGTTATTAAAGTTAATAGCACATATCATTGAATTACCAAATACAAAATAAGTTCTTAGTTGTTTTGATTTTTCTTTTTTCCCTCTCTGAAAGTTACTTTCCTGGAGAAAATTTAAACATTTTTCTTTATGCTCTTTATCATCTTCATCAGATTAATTCTAGATTATTAATGAATGTTGCTTACTTGGAAGTATAATGCCTTAGTTTTTTTTTGTTTTTTAACCTGTTTTTTTTTTTCTTTTTAAGACTATTTCCCATGTAGTTTATTAGGTACTTTAGGCATTTTAATTTGCAAATTTAGGACAATTTGCTTGAATATTTCCTCACTTTTCATAAAATTTTGTCCCTATTTATAAGATATTCATGCTACTAAATAAAAAATAAAAATTTACAACTAATGACCATTTGAAGGAAGTGTTACTAAACACTAAGATTTTGTTATTTGCATTTCAATGTTACATACTAACATTTCATGGTTTAAAGTGTGTACATTTATTGATCACTCATGTTTCTGATTGCATTTTTTGGCCTACTGATTTGGTTATAATAGGATATCACATTCTTTGATGTTAGCAGTTTGACATTTTCAGCACAGTGATACTTGACAGAAGAAAATATCCCCAAATAGTTCTTCTATTGATTCTTCATGTGACTGACTTTTTTGTGTGCTATTATTGTAGTTTATGAGTCACTGTTGGTGTCATATAAACCTCGATTTTTAATGTCTTATTATAGTGATGTTTCAACCAGAATAAAATATTTAATGTAAATTATAGCTGCAAACATATAAGTATGAAGTCACTGTGATAAGTTTGTTTTCCCTATCTTGAAGCAATATGTCCTAAATTTCCATACGTTTGCATTTGTTTTTGCTGTTCTAAGATTCCTTAGTTGCTGGCTTTGATCTTTTATGTTGCTAAGTTTTATACATCTATTTTCTCACCTGCCATATCCTAGGGGGCTTGGAGTACCCATAATACAGTGAGCCCACCTTCCTGGTCCCCAGACATTTCAGAAGGTCGGGAAATTTTTAAACCCAGGCAGCTTCCTGGCAGTGCCATTTGGAGCATCAAAGTGGTAAATAAAATTGCATTTACATTCATGTATCATTTCTTTCTGGTTTGTTTTGTCCTATTGGATGTTAAGAATCAAACCTGTCTTTTCTAGATTTAGCTTTCAGAGCCACTTTTTAAATCTTAAAATTTCTTAAAGAAATAATATGCTTTCATTGTAAGAGCTAGAATACGAGAGTTAATTGTAGTTCTACAAGTGTAATTTTTAGTGACTCTGTTTATGGTTAACTCCTTTAGTTACTAGGCAGTGTTTCTGTAAGGGGGAAGTCCTTGTCACACAGGTCACTCCATGATCAAGGAATTGTTTCTTCATGACATCATAACATTTCTGTTCCTTAGAAAAGAACAGAGGGAAAAGCTCCATTAATCTATTATGTATTAAGGGAGGAGAAGTACCAGAATTGCATCAGATTTCATTGTGTTAACCTCAGAATCATAGAGCTTTTTTCCATGCCATTGGTGGATGATTCTTCTAGTCCTTGAAGTAAGTTAATGATACATTTTGAAGGGAAAACATCAATTTGAAACAATATCAGTCATCTCAAAACTTGAAATATAATTGGGTATAGAATATAATTTTTTTCATGTTCTATATTTTATATAATTTTGGAATAAGTCTTTAATATTTAGACTGATGAAGGATTTCAGTGATTATAGATTGTACTTTATTTTCTATTGTGATCAGAACTGTTTTTTAACTTACCCAGATATTGGAAAGTATTTAAGTATTTGTTTTGAGCATGTAAAAGATGATTAGTTTGACAGTTTTACAGCAAATGCTGTCAGTTTTTGAATACTTTCTTATCTGCATTATTTGACATTAGGGAAAATAAATTCAGAGATGACTGTTGCCCTGGTTTTTAATTAGTGCCTTTTAACTTCAATGAAATCTTCTATACTACTTTTACAAAAAATTGTCCAGTCCAACCTCTTCCTGTCCATCCCTTTTCAAAGAAGCTGATGGACCTTTGTCTCAGAGGACCTAGGGGAGACAGAGTAAGAGAAGACAAGGAGAGACAATTTGAAACCTGGAAAGCAGTTATATTAATTAAAATCAAAGGGGAAAACAACCTTCCTTGCCTTTGTTTGTGTGTGTGTGTGTGTGTGTGTGTGTGTGTGTGTGTGTGTGTATGTATGTGTATGTTATTCTCGCAACATCACCATCAGTTTTGACTGGAAACTATTCTACTAAATGAGAAATGAGTTCAGCACATCTGCCAAGTGACATCGATTGAAGAGGTATTATTTAAATCATTAGGGGAAAACATCAGAAAGAATTTTTCTGATTATTTTAACAATTTTAAGTGTATATAATATATGTATTTGTATAAATGCCATTTTCCCCCCAGGAATGATACATAAGTCAGAGAATAAACAAGGTGGGGGAACCCCAAACTCTGGTACTTACATTTTTAAAATACTAGGGAATTTAACATGTTTTCCCATAGGAACTTTTTCATGTGTTGAGTAAAATGTCCAATAAATAATTCTCATTTTAAGTTTATTTAAAGCAAAACTTTAACCCTTTTTTTTTTCAGTTTTCCCATAATCTTTAAATAATTTTCCCCCTTAATACTATGGTAAAATGAAGCTGACATGTTCACTTCATAGGATAGCTATGAATAATCCAGGAAATTGACTTAATTTTGACAGTAAGAATGTAGTTTAACACTAGCAATAATGAAATTTCATGCAAATTAGCAGTGCAGAATACTAGTTAAAAAATAGGGACTAGAGCCAGATTTGCTCCTGTGACAAGTAACTTGAAGTTTTTAGATCTCATTACATTTATCTCTGAAGTGGGGTTAATAAACCAAGCATCTCCTCTATGGGTTCATTGAGAGTAAAAAGTGCTTGGATCAGGACATAGTAACTACTCCATAAACACTAGATATTATTATTATCCCTGAGAGACCAGTTGTCCAGAGTCTTTCCTTCTACCTATTTTTCATTGAATATGAATGTTGTACATCAAAAAAAACTGGATGAGGTGTGGCTCTGCTAGCCATGCAGAATGTAGGAACAGGAGATGAAAAAGTAATGCCAAGGCCTGCTGAGGGAGAACATGCACACACAGAAAAGGCACAACCTTTGATTCCAAGATTATATCAATATTTTATACTTAAGTTTTAAGTTGTGGAATACATAAAGGGTACATAAGACTTATCTTTTATTATGTGTCATCTAATCAGAATAAAAGAGAGGCAAGTATCTGTGTAACATTGAATTTAATGTTGTATCTCACATTTGGATCTAAACATTTCTTTGGGCTCTTCCAGATTGTTGACTTACCCTCATCTGTTATGTAGGGCCGGGGCTCTGGATTCCCAGGCAAGCGGAGGCCTCGCGGTGCAGGCCTGTCAGGACGAGGTGGCAGAGGCAGGTCCAAATTAAAAGGTGGACTCGGAGCTGTTGTTCTACCTGGGGTGAGACTTATTTTATTTATATTTGCTATGGTCTTTAAATGTCAACTAATGATAATGTCATTTGTAGCAAGTTATTTCTATCCTAAGAGTCACATAAACAGGCTGACTTCTTGAAATTTTACTGTATCTCTACTTTTTTTTCTTGTTGTTTTGAACCTCAGGTTAGCTTTTCTTTTATGTTATTTTTCTCATTCTTGTTGACTCTTTCTATGCCAACCTTCCCCTAAGAACCATTATGGAATATCTTTGCTCTTTTATTTATTTATTTTTTAAATCAAACAACACATTATATTGTGTTGTTTAATAGAGCTCTGAAAAGTTTATTAGGTTGGCATTTTGAGTTTTTGATTGGTGTTGCTCTCATGTTATAATAAGGCTTATAGAAGAAACTGTAATTTTTGCAGATCAATATGGATTCTAAACAGTTTTATGGCTGCCTTTGGCATATTTTTGGATTGATAAATATTTACTCATTGGCCCTTCATAAAATTTTCTACAAATGCATATTAAAATGTGTTTGATAAATATTGGCTAATATTTAATGTAGTAAATTTACTATTTCACTGAAATACTGTTTTAAAAATTCTAAATGTGATTTTTGTTTCAAGAAAGGCGAAATTATTCAATTTTATAGTTGCACAAGAAGAAAGAAAACTTGGATTCTGGTCTTTCTTTAAAAGATGCAAATTAAAAAAACAGGCTTATTGATGTATACTTGATATAAGGCTACAAATATGATATATAACTTTGCAAGTATTGCCGTGTATATACCCTGGAAAACCACAATACAATCAAAACAGTAAATGCATTTATTCTCCAAAGTTTCTGTAGGACCCTCTGCCTCACTCATGCTTTATACCAGTCTTTATCCCCAAACAGTGGTTTATCTAATTTCCCTCATATGAGTAAGTTTTTGTTTTCTAGAATTATAGATAAGTGAAATCATGTAGAACATATTCTTTCTGGTCTAATTTATTTTATTGAGCATAAATATCTTGAGGTTCATCCAGGCCGTTGCATTTGTGAGCAGTTCCTGTTCTCCTTTGAAGGTCTTGTAGAATTCGGCTGAGAATCTATCTGGTCCTAGGCTTTTCTTGATTGGTAGGCTTTTGGTGGCATCTTCTATTTCATTGCTTGAAATCAATCTGTTTAAATTATGTATGTCCTGATTCAGTTTGGGTAGATCATATGTCCCTAGAAATTTGTTGATGTCATCAAGATTTTCTATTTTATTGGAGCATAACTTTTCAAAACAGCTTCTAATTATCTTTGATATTATAGTAGTGTCCATTATGATTAGATCATATGTCCCTAGAAATTTGTTGATGTCATCAAGATTTTCTATTTTATTGGAGCATAACTTTTCAAAACAGCTTCTAATTATCTTTGATATTATAGTAGTGTCCATTATGATATGATATAGTAGTGTCCATTATGAGAGAGAGAAAATTTTTTTAATATTTATTTTTAAGTCTTTGGTGGACACAACATCTTTATTTCATTTTTATGTGGCGCTGAGGATCGAACCCAGCACCTCGCACATGCCAGGCAAGCATGCTTCTGCTTGAGCCATATCCCCAGCCCAACATCACATATTTTAGTAATTTGAGTTTTCTGTATATATACTGTAGCTAGGGGTTTATCAACTTAAAAAGTTGGCTTCTTTGAAAAAATTGTTTTGTCAGTTTTTTGAATTGTTTCTTTCATTTGATTTCAGCTCTCATTTTAATTATTTCCTGTTAACTACTGCTTTTGATGTTGATTTGTTCCTCTTTTTTCTAGGGCTTAGAGATGTTAATATTAGGTCATTTATTCATTGACTTTTTAATCTTTTAATGAATGAGCTCAATATAATGAACTTTCCTCTCAGTACTGCCTTTATAGCATCTCAGAGATTTTAATATGTTGTATTGGGATTCTCATTTACATCAAAGTATTTTTTCTTTCTTTCTCTCTCTCTCTCTCTCTCTCTCTCTCTCTCTCTCTCTCTCTCTCTTTCTTTCTTTTTTTTCTTGGTGTGTTGCTGGGCTTGAACCCAGGGCCTTATGCATGTGAGACCAGCACTCTACCAACTGAGTCCCGTATTTTTTATTTCATCCTTGATTTCTTCTGCTATCCCATTCATCATTTAGTAGTGTATTATTTAGTCTCCAGGTGTTTGAGTATCTTCTATTTTTTACTTTATAGTTGGGTTTCTAATTTTATTCCATTATGATCTGATAGAATGTAAGTTATTATCTATATTTTTTGTATATGCTAATTATTGCTTTCTTGCATAAGATATGGTCTATTTTAGAGAAGGATCTGTGTGCTGCTGAGAAGAAAGTGTGTTTACTCGTTAATGGATGAAGTATTCTGTCTTTTAAGTCTAAATCATTGATTGTATTATTTAGTTCTATAGTTTCTTTATTTAGTTTTTGTTTGGAGAATCTATCCAGTGGTGAGAGCAGTGTGTTAAAGTCATCCAGTATTATTGTGTTGTGGTCTGTTTGATTCTTGAAATTGAGGTAGGTTTGTTTGATGTATATAAGTACTCCATTGTTGGTGCATAAATATTTATGATTACTATGTTTGATGTATAATTCCCTTAAGCAGTATGAAATGTTCTTTTTGGTCCCTTCTGATTAACTGTGGCTTTTGGCTTGAAGTCCACTTTATCTGATATGAAGGTTTGGAAATCCCTGCTTTTATTTACGCAGTCCATGTGAGTGACATGTTTTTTTCCCATCCCTTCACCTTCAGTCTGTGGATGTCTTTGCCTATGAGGTGAGTCTCTTGGAGATAGCAATAGTCATTGTCTACAGTATGAAAAAGTAAGTTTGCTAAAAGGGTTCATAATTTCAAATGGTGGACAAAGCACAATCTGAAGTAATGTAGGATGTTATTCCATTGAGGGAGGAGAGAAGATAGAAGTAAAAATTAATAGAAAAGAGTGAAAGAGAGGAGTTCTAGTCTGGTGGGTGGTGGACTGCCTGGATGGGTGAGCTGATAGCAAGATGACCTCACACCATCTTCCAACCCTCCAACCTGATGTAGCCAGCCCCATCCGTCCCTGAGTACTTCAGGACCGTGGAACTTGGGAGAGCCTGGCTCCCTCCAGTCTCTCCAACCTGTGCTTCCCCTGGGCAAAATTCTCCAACTTTTCACAGGACCATCTGGCCCAGACTGATCCAAGACAATTCAGTCACTATCTGACAGATTTGGGCTTCAGATATCACAGGCTCTACCTCACTGCAGCCTTAAGAACTCAATGATGTTCCAATTTGCTGAGACCACCAGGGGTGTACTCACACAAAGGGGTGACCCTAGGATGAAGCAGTAAGATGGTGGTCACTAGCACTCCCAGCAGGAAGACCTCAGTTGTAGCCAAACCCATAGGCACCTCAATGCTGGACTTCTAGGTCCTGGTCAGTGTCTCCAAATTTGGCTGCATCCCAAGATGGCGGTGGCAGCAAACCTAAAGGCACCTTGGTCCCCCAGGCCCTGGCTGGTATCCCAAGATGGAGGTGGTCGCTGCAACCAAACCTGCATGCACTCTGGCAGTAGATCTCCAGGTAGCAGTTACAGCAAGTGGTGGCACACTGAGAATAAACCTCCGGTGGTGGCAAGGCTGTGGCAGCTGGTTGTTCTTAATTTAGCCATTCTCATAAGGAGGTGACAATGTATTAATCAGGGTTCCCTAGGGAACAAAATCAACAGGAAGTAAGATTATGAAAAATGGATTTATTAGATTGGCTTACAGAACCAGAAGCTGGAGTGTGCACTATGACCATCTGTAGGGTGGAGAACTGGAGGAACCAGTAGCTGCACACTGTAAAAGGTTGAAGCCTCAGAACAAGAGGGTTCAAAGATGCTACCCCAGCCCAAGATCAAAGGCTTCTGGGAACTCCCTGGAGAATTCACTGGCAGAGATCACTTTGAAAGAGTGAAGGAGGGAAGAGTCTGATAGCTTCAGGTGATCGCAGGCACAATTAAGATCCATTCAAGAAGATTTGAGCTTCTATCTGCTGCTGCTTCCTTGTTCTTCCAACTTTTATTCCATCCAGGCCACCATCCTTTTGGGTGGTGCTGCCCACACTTAGGGAGGGGCTGCACTTGAGTTTGCTATCATATATGCCAATCATTCTTTGACAATGCCTCTTGATCTTTGGTATCTCTTAATCCAATCAAGTTGACAATTCAAATTAACTGTTACTAGTCTACATCTTGTCAATTTGATGTCCAAACCTGACTATTTATATCATACTTAATCTCCAAATAAACACAATAACAAGGTGACAACTCCAACTAACATAACTAATCTTTGTATAATGGAATATGCAGTACTGTTATTCCCTAGAGTATAAGGAAAACAAAAACAGTTACTTTAAGCCCTAATGTTAAGTCAATCAGTATTCTATTACTTGATGAATAACAGAGTAACAAACATATCATTTTATTGCATGTGTAACTATGTACAAACATATTCTTAATGGCTATAGTTTGTATTTAGGATTACCTTCTTCTGCTACCCACTCTTTATTCCCTCTACCTTCAGCAAGCACCTCGGCACATCTTGGCTCTTTCCCTGGAGGTGTGACCCACACCTTCATTCCTGAATGGTCTGAGACATTTGTTGTCTTGCCTGGATTCGGTTGTTGTAGTTTCCCATTGACCTGGATAGCAGGACAGGGTAATACCAAGCAACACTCTAAGGATCTCCTACATTCCAGTAGTATGCTTCCTTACCTCCATTGTGAACTAATAGTCCAGTGTCTCCCTGGTAATATGGATCAATCATCCCTGCCAGTACCGTAACTCCCTCCTTAGTCTGTTGACTCAGAGACATGAGGAGCCCAAAGTGACCAGGGGGAAGTCTTCACTTCCATTTTAATGAAATCATTGTTATACCTCCCAGCAGAAGCATTTCTTCTTTTGGAACTAAGACTTCTAGGCCCGCAGAGCATAAGTTTGCAGGGATAGGAAGCAACAACTTTTCTGGTGGGTCACTAGAGGTAATGGTGAGTGGTACCATTCCTGCCTCCACCCCTTGATTCCTGGACCCATGAATTTCAGCACTGGTCAGTGTCATAAAGTGGACACTGATTTAGAGTATGGAAAGCCTTCTGGAGAACATTGCCCCAACCCTGCAAGGTGTTGCCACCTAGCAGGCACTATAACTGTATCTTCAAAAGTCCATTCCATCGCTATTTTAAACCAGCTGCTTCCGGATGGTGGGGAACAGGGAACATGATAAGACCAGTGAATCCCATGAGCATGTGCCCATTGCCTCACTTCTTTGGCTGTGAAGTGAGTTCCTTGGTCCAAAGGAATGCTGTGTGGAATATTATGACGATGGATAAGGCATTCTGTAAGTCCATGGATGGTGGTTTTGGTTGAAGCATTACGTGTAGGTAAGGCAAGTCCATACCCAGAATAAGTGTCTGTTTCAGTCAGGACAAATGCTGCCCCTTCCACTTGCCACCAGGTTGATGGCTGATCTCTCTGGAGAATTGTTACCACTGTTTACTAGTGACAAGTCCTTGCTTCCCCGAATGCTGAAGTATGATACCAGAGGAGCACGCTGAGGCAAGTGTAGAGTGGAAAGTAGAAGCTTTATTAAAGGACAGCAGAAAGCCTTCTCCCCAGAGGAAGAAGGGGACCCAAAGGGGGAATCTGTGGAAGGGGGAGGTCTTCCCTCTTTTATAATAGTCTTCTATTAGTCTTCCCATACTCCTGTCTTTTGTTTCCCTTTATCTTGCAGTGATAGAATGCAGGTGGGAAGGCCCAAATGGTGGGAGATAGGTGGGCTGGAGGAGTCATCTGGGTAGAAAGGGCCGGGGGTGGCTTTTGATTAGCACTTCCCTGTTTGCTGGGAGCTGCTTCATTAACAGTTCCTTAGGATGGGTTCTGGGCCTTGAGGACATTAACATTTCAATTTCCTCAAGTGCTGATCTGCTTTCCTGGATTCTATTCTTGATAATGGTTTCCATTTTATTTATCTTACTCGATATTAGACCCGATTTACCTAGCTACACTAACTACCTATCTGAAAATCTGGCTTCAGAATGATGCCTTATCAGGGGCTTAGGGTTCATCTCTGCTGTTGGCAAATTGGGCATTCAACAGTGGCTGTAGTCAGATCAGCCTTGGTGAGTGGAAGTCCATGCTGCTGAGCCCATGCATAACCGCCATCCTTGTCACCATGACCACTTTGTTCTGAGCTCATTGGGCAATGACAGGGGTGGCTGGGGAAAGAAGTTGTCTTCTGTCCACAGACTGGGACATCCTATCTACCTGATTGTTAAAGTCCTCCTCTGTTGAGGTCACCTTTTGGTGGGCATTTACATGAGACATTCTTTGCCCATTCATAGACTTCTGTCCACGTATCTCTTCCCCAAATATCCTTGTCACCAATTTTCCAATTATTTTCTTTCCAGTTCCCTGACCAGCCAATCAAATCATTGGCTATGACCCATGAATCTGTGTATAATCACCCATCTGGCCATTTCATGATGCCCAGTTCATGATGGGCAGCTCAGGTCGCATAGTAACTTTGTGGCCCATGGTCAAGCATTCAGTTTCCACTAAGGCCCAGTAGCAGGCCAAGAGCTATTTCTCAAAGGGAGAGTAGTTGTCTGAAGATGATGGCAGGGCCTTCGATATCCCAATAGCCTCCTCTGTGACTGATCTGTGGGGGCCTGCCAAAGGCTCCAGACAGCTTCCCTATCTACCACTGAAACCTCAAGTACCATTGGATCTGCTAGGTCATATGTCCCAAGTGGCAGAGTATCCTGCCGAGTAGCCTGGACCTGTTGCAGAGCCTTCACCTGTTCTGGACCCCACTGAAAAGAAGAAACTTTTCTAGTTGCTTGCTAGATGGGCCAAAGTAACACACCCAAGTGAGGAATGTGCTGCTTCCAAAATCCAAGTAGGCCCCCCAGGTGTTGTGCTTCTTTCTTATTTGTAGGAGTGGCCAGAGGCAACAACTTATCCTTTACTTTACAAGGGATATCTGAACAGGTCCCATACCACTGGACTTCCAGAAACTTATTGAAGTTGAAGGCCCTTGAATTTTAGTGGGCTTTATTTCTCATCCTCTGATACACAAATACTTCATTAGTAAGTTCAGAGTTGTTGATACCTTTTGCTAGGTCCAATCAACATAATGTCATTAATATAATGGACAAGTGTAATATCCCGTGGAAGAGAAAGGTGATCAAGATCTCTGTGAACTAAGCTGTTACACAGTGCTGGAGAGTTGACATACCCCTGAGGAAGGACAGTGAAGGTACATTGCTGGCCTTGCCAGCTGAAAGCAGATTGTTTCTGTTAGTCCTTAGGTACAGGGGTGGACCAAAAAAGCAATTACCAGATCAAGTGCTTCATACCAGGTACCAGGAGATGTATGAATCTGCTTAAGCAAATAAACCACATCTGGCACAGCAGCTGCAATTGGAGTCACCACCTGATTAAGCGTATGACAATCAACTGTCATTCGTCTTCTGCACAAGCCAAATAGGAGAGTTTAATGGGGGTGTTGTGGGAATCACCACCCCTGCATCCTTCAAGTCCTTGATGGTGGCACTAATCTCTTCAGTCCCTCCAGGGATGCAGTATTGCTTTTGATTCGCTATTTTCCCAGGTATAGGCACCTCCAGGAGCTTCCATTTATCCTTTCCCCGCATAGTAGCCCTCACTCCACAGGGTAGAGAACCAGTGTGGGAGTTTTGCCAAGTGCTAAGTATATCTATCCTGATTATACATACATTCTAGGACTGGGGAAATAACCACAGGATGAGTTTGGGGGCCCACTGGACCCACTGTGAGTCCGACTTTGGCCAAAACCCCATTGATCTCCTGAACTCCATAAGCCCCTATTTTACTAGAGAGCCACAATGATATTTTGGGTCTTCTAGAATTATAATGTCTAATAGTCCCCAAAAGGTCTAATCATTGTCTTTTCCACAATGCACAGTTACCCTGTAAAAGGTTACAGTAAAAGGCCTTAGATCCCTTTGGGGAAGGGTGGGCGAAAGATTAACTGTAAAGAGTTTTGTTACTGTACCTGAGTTCTTCCTCAAGGGGACCTGGCTTCTCCTTCCTTCAAGGGATCTATAAATTGACTCAAATCTGGGAAGTGGATTTGGAAGGGCCTTGAGTCTCTGTTGTTATGACCTAGGGCAGACTTTTGTACCCTTGCCCTGGAACTTTTCTGCTTATTTAAGTCAAATAAGAATTTGGTGGATTTCCCGTCTATTTGGCTTCTGAAACTCCATGATTATTAGCCAGTGTCAGAGATCTACATGAGTAGAACATTTTGTCCTTTCTTCCCCTTGCTGTTCAGCCTGTCTTTGTTGATTGAGTGCTGCCACGTGGCTTCTTCCTCCCCTGGATCCAATTGTTCCCGTCTCATTTAAGTCCTCCAATTCATTGACCTCAGCTCTCAAGTAAGGTCTGGTATGCAAAGAAGAGCACTAACGGAGCTCTTCAGCGATGCTGGTGCTCCCCTCACGGATTTGTTTCTTATAGTTTTGGTAAAGGGCACATGTTCTGGACCCTCCCATTATGGGAGAGAAGGTTGTACCTGACAGATCGACTGAAGGATTCCAATTGAGCCTCTGAATTCCTTCATCAACAGTAAACCAAGAGATATCAGGCTTTTCCAGCTCATTTACAGTAGATCGTCTTTGGATCCATACTTCAGCCAACCATCCAAACAATCCTTTTTAACACTTTGAGCTCTTATGTTAAATGTAGAATCTCTGCTTAATGCAACATATCAATAAATCCAGCTTAATGTAATTTTATGTTCCTTCCACCATTATCCCACATCCTTAAAATCCATTCTCACAACATGTTCCCCAGACCTCTACTTGTATGAACTTGAAAACTCAAGAAGTTTCTTGGAAGTGTAGTAAACCTGCTCATGGGCCACATTCTGTACCTTACTTCTAGGGGACTGCTTAGACTTGGATCTAATTATAGGCCTGGAGACAGTGGTGAGGTGGGTCCTAAGGAGTGTCAACATTTTCATGCTGAGAAACTGAATCATGAAAGGTCTTTATTTTTTCCATAGGCAGAGCAAGATTAGTTCCCTCCACAGGAAGTGGAGAAGCCAATGCCACTGAGGGTGTGCATAGGGATGCCTCAGTCATGGCTAAGGGTGGGAACTCAACAACTTCTGGCAAAATAAACTCATCAGAATGTTGGGGTTCAATGTCCCCAGTCCCTTCAGACTCCTCCCATATGTCACTGTCCCAATTCACAGGAACTCATATTTCCTAGAGAATCGTAATGTCCGTTTTTAAGATGTTTATTTATCCATTATATGGTATATAACTCTTTAGGTCTTCAGTTCATATTGAAATTTTGGGCAGTATTTTTTTTTTAACTTCCTGAGTTTTGAGGGTTCTTTATGTGTTCTGGATGCAAGTCCTTCATCATATGCATGATTAGTAAATATTTTCTCAGTATTCTGTAATGTCTTTTTATTTTATTAACCATGCTTTTCCAAAAATGAATGTTATAATTTTGATTAAGTTTATTTTATTTTATTTTGCTATAGGTCTGTGTTTTAGGGGTCAGAAATATTTGTATAATAGAAGACCACAGAAATGTTTTCTTCTTGAAGTATTATAGCTTTGGGTGCATTTTTAAAACTGATCCAATTTGACTTATTTTTTGTATACAGTACGATTATAGATCAAAGTTCATTCTTTTGCATATTGAATATTCAATTGTTTTAACATAATATCTCTGATTTACCTCTGTATTATTCTTAAAAATTAGTTTACCGTGAATGTGTGACCCTAGTTTGGAATTTTTATTGGAATCTTTATGCTGTATGATTTGATAGATTTTTCTGTCTGTGGGCCAGTATTGTACTGATTTACTATGTTTTCCAAGTTTTTTGTTTTATACTAGGCCTTTTCCATTTCTATTCGAATTTTAGAATTAGCTTTCCAGTTCATACAAAGACTTGATTGAATTCCCTTCAAACTATAGATCAGTTTGGGGAAAATTGACATTTTGACCACATTGGGTCTTTAACCCAAGAATATATGTTTCTCTCCATTTCTTTAGGTCTTTAATTTCTCTTAATCATGATCTATAGTTTTTATACACATCTCTAATGTTTTCTCAGATCTGTCCTTAAGTCATGTAGTTTTCATTTCAGATTTTGGTTGTTGACTGCTAGTATGTAGGAATACTGCACATTTTTGTGTATTGATCTTACATCCTACAACCTTATTTAAATTCTCTATAGTTGCTTTTTTGTGAACTCATTAGAGTTTCCACACATAGAACCATGTTTGCTGCAGATAAACTGTTGTATCTTTCTTTTAGAGGCTTTCTAATTTTCTATTCATTCTATATCTCATTTCCTTCAACCTCCAGTACAGTATTGAATAGGAATAATATCATTATCTTTGCCTTGTTTGAGAGAAAGTATTTAGTCTTTCCTCATTAAGTATTCTGTTAGCTCATTTTCCTTTTTTTAATATTTATTTTTCAGTTGTAGTTGGACACAATACCTTTATTTATTTTTATGTGGTGCTGAGGATTGAACCCAGACCCTCGCTCATGCTAAGCGAATGCTTTACCGCTGAGCCACAACCCCAGCCCCTCATTTTTCCTTTTTAATAGACATCGTAAGTCAGTTTGATGAAACACCTTTCTGTTGGTAATTTGATGAATTAAATTAAATAGGAATGGGTGTTGTATTGTGTCAAAAGGTTTTTCTGTCCCTCTAGAGATGAGGATATGTTTTTTTTAATTTTTTTCCAGTTTTATTGCTGTTTAATTGATAAAGCTTACATATTTAAGGTATAAACCATGTTTTGATATACATTATGAAATGATTATTACAGTTAAGTTAATTAGCAGGACACATCACCTCACATAGTTGTTTTTTGTTGGTGATGATGGTGGTAAAAAATGCCTATGATCCCCTCTCTAGGAAATTTCAAGTGTACAGCACTTTAATATAGAAAATTACGTTGATTGGAATATTTATATGCTGAAGCACTCTTTGATTTTGGTATGAGCATAATGATGACTTCATAGAATGCATGAGAGAATATATTATCTCCAGTTTTCTAGAAAAGATACATTATTGGAAATTTATCATCTTTATATTCATAGAATTTATTATTGAAGTCTTCTTGACCTCCATATTTTTTTTTTGTTCCATGTTTTTTAAGTAAAATTTGAATTTGTTTGATAGGCATAATTTGGGTTATCTAGTTTTTGTGTACATTTGTGTCTTTGAAAATATTTGTCCAAAGCTGGGCACAGTGGCTCATGCCTATAATCCCAGCAGCTCTAGGAGGATTGTGAGTTCAAAGCCAGCCTCAGCAAAAGCAAGGTTCTTAGCAACTCAGTGAGAACCCTTTCTCTATATAAAATACAAAATAGGGCTGGGGATGTGGCTCAGTGGTTGAGTGCCCCTGAGTTACCTCCTCAGCACCCACCCCCCTCCACAATTTTTTTTCTTTGTGCATTCTGTTGATAAATTTATAGACATAGAATTGATCATAATATTTCTTTCTTGTGCTTTGTTGTTTGTAGAAAGTGATGTTACCTTTCTTGTTCCTCATACTGAAAATTTGTATCTTCTTTTTTGCCCTAATCAATCTTGTTAGAGAATTATCAGTTTTATTGATATTCTAGCTAGCTTTTGGTTTCATTGATTTCTACTTTAAGTTGCTGTTTCATGGATTTCTAGTCTTATTATCATTGGTTTGTTTTTTCTCAGTTTAGTTTGCTCTTCTTTTGGAAAGTCTCAACTTTTGTAAGGTTTATATAATGACTTTTTCTTCTCTTAGGCTTGGTTTAGGAAAATTGAAATTCTCTCATTTTCGGACAAATCAGATCATGACCTGTATAGACAACAGTAGCATATGTTTTCTCAAAGATGAGCTTCTTCACCTTTGAAGTAGGTTTTATTTTTCTAGCAGTCTAAAGGTCAACAAGTAAATTATAAAATGAAAACAATAGTTTATCAAGCTAAACAATACTGTATTCTTTCTTGTATGTGCAATTATAATTCAAAGAGATCTTGATACCAGGCAGAGTGGTACAGGCTTGGGCAGTAGGATCGCAAGTTTGAGGCCAGCCTGGGCAACTTACCCATGAGCCACAACCGTACCCTTCTTTTAAAAATTTAATAACATTTTGATAATTTCTTTGTGCTACTCAGCTTGTAAAGCGTGCTAAGTTTTCTACCTGCCTATTTTATAATGTTGATTATTTGTTACAGTTTGGATTTGCCATACTTTTACTCATTCTTCAGTGGTGAATCCTGAGGTTGCTTACAGTTTTCCCTCATAGCCATAAGAGTGTTTGACTTTAAATTGCCCTTACTTTTGATTCTGTCATAAAACATTATTCCGCCCATTAAAATTCCTTTTAAGATTATTTATATTTTAAATGTTACAGTAATGTATTCCTTTATTTAATCTTCTTACAGTCATTCCTCAAGAAAATAATTCTATTTATGCTTTGACCTTTAGTGTAACTTGTGTTTCTGCTCTTTCTAGGCTAGATTGTAACCTATTTAAGGGAAGAAGATCATGCTTTATGATTTTAATCTTGGCCTCCTTGTTCTCTATTACAGTATGTAATTCAGAGCTTCTTCATGTTAAGCCCTCTGAAAGTTATTAACAAGCCACTAGGTCCCTGGTCAATTTGATGAAATATAATCAAGTCCAGAAACAAGCATTCATGGTTGATAAACCTTAGGCTAATACTGAAATTTTGAAAGTTATTCAAAATAATATTTTAAAGCAGTTCTGTCTAATAGAAATATAATGGGAGCCTCTCATAATTAAAAACTTCCCATTAGCCATATTTAAATAGTTATGATGACGAGAATTAATTTTCGTGCAAATCATTTAACTGATTTTTACTATATTACCATTTCGACATGTATGTTGAGTAATGAGCCCTTTGTACATTTCTTATAATTTGTTACTAAGTCTTGGAAAACTTTCAGATATTTTATGCTTACAGCACATCTTAGTGTGGAATACATGTGTATACACATATAATACAGTGTTATAGTGTATATAGAAATAGTTCTTGATTAGAATTTCTGGGTAATTAGGTTATTATAAAATATAGGTTTATGACTTCTTCCTCATCTAAAGGACTTAACAACTCTAAAGAGAATATTAGAGGAATAAAAATGTGACTTGTCTATACTTTTGTGATAATATCTTGGCATTAGTACTATAATTTGGAATTCTTAGCACAGATCTTCACAAAAATTGTTTCTTGGATGTGAATTTTTAAAAAGCTTTCCAGTTAAGTATAATACCATGAGAAATATAACTTTCATATTTGTTGTATTTTGCTCGTTGTAGGTGTCTACTGCAGATATTTCATCAAATAAGGATGAAGAAGAAAACTCTATGCACAATACAGTTGTGTTGTTTTCTAGTAGTGACAAGTTCACTTTGCATCAGGTTTGAACTTCATCTTTTACTTTTGAACTCTTCCTTGTCCATTTCTACTTTATCCCATACACAAGATAAGCTATTAAAGTGTTTTTAAAATAAAAATAAAATTTGTGTATTCTTTCTTTGTGTGCGTGTGGTCCTGGGGATTGAACCCAGGGCCTTGTGCATGTGAGGCAAGCACTCTACCAACTGAGCTATATCCCCAGCCCAAAATTTGTGTATTCTTAATCACTGCTCTCAAGTAGATACATGTGTTCTTGATTCCAGGATATGTGTGTGGTTTGTGGCAGTTTTGGTCAAGGAGCAGAAGGACGACTACTTGCTTGTTCTCAGTGTGGTCAGTGTTATCATCCATACTGTGTCAGTATTAAGGTAAGTGTGCTGATTTGAAATGAGCTAGCAAAAGCATGTTGTCTTTAATTGATTTGAGTAGTTATGTTTCCCAGTCTTTAAAATTAATCAAGTATTTGTTATATGTATGTGATAATATTTAAATTCATTAAATATTACTTTTAAGTGTTATTTCATGAACTTGACTGCTCTATTAACTTGTGGTTTTAAATTGTGTGAATTTCATGCCATTATCTTAAAAAATAAAACAAAAATATAAGCATTTCATTTGAAGAATTATACTATTTATTGCTAAGGCATTAGGCTTAGTTGATTTATTTTGTCTATAGATCACAAAAGTTGAGAACAACTAAAGTATGTAGTCAGAATTCATTTGTCCATTCTGGTCTTTCCCACATTCAGTTTCCTCAGCCCTCACCCATATATATTTTCTACTTAAGCTGAAAGAAACAGACAGACAGACATATTTAATGTATTTCCATAGTAATAAAGAGCTTGCAGTACTCAGTTTCATTTTTTTAGGTTAGAGACTTACTATGGAACCTTTCATGTAGTAATCATATACTTATTTTAAAAAATACATTTAGATATGGAAGTCTCAGTACCTCAAGTGTTGAACTGAGATTCTGTTTTTGATAACTCAGTGTGAATAAAAGTTATACATTGGAATAAAGTAACAAATGGTCACTAAAATTAAGCAGGGAGGTATAGCTGTAGAACAGGCATCCACTGTGTGCTCCATAGCCAAGTCTGCCTGGTGTGAGCAGGAACCTCAGCTGAATCATCCCAAACTTACAAGTGGTCTTTAGTGCTTCTCTGCTGCCCTGCACTCATGACTGCATTACATCATTGTTTGCTCACGTTGTCAGTATTGGGAACAAATCAGCATGTACTCCCTGGAATTCTTTGCTGATATATACACCAGTGTTTATTTTCTTGGATAATATAGGTTTTTGTGAATTTAGGGATCAAAATGAAAAAGTGCAATTAGTCTATTCAAAGTACAAGTACTAGTACATTTATTTCATATAGTCTTTTAAAAAATTATAGAATATTGAACAAAAAAGAAATACAATACACATTATATAAAGCTAGTTTTAAAAATAGAATTATATGTGCCTAGAAGAAAACAGGGTTTCATTTCTTCGTTGCATCTTTTATAGTCTAATTTTCTAAATTGACTTTATAATACTTACATTTCTGATCTAAGGTCATTGAATAAGACCTTTCAAAATAGAAATTCAAGTTCCGTGGGCTTGATGCTTTACAGCTTTTCTTGCTTAAGATTGGTAGCAGTTTTAGAAGAAGTTCAGATATAAGACTCATATTTAGAGCTTCTGTGAATTTCTTTTAACCCTTTCAACAATTAATTCTCTTTTTATTGGTGAAGTAAAGCTTATATAAGTTAAAACCTGACAGCCAGTACATTGCAAACACTGGTTACTGGCAGAGGTAGGATTTAAGTCTGTTTTCCTAAGTATGTGTGGCTCCTTTTGTACCCTTGACACCATTCTGAGTAGTACAGAATACTAAAACCTCTGTGATTGTGAAATCTATGAATATCTGGAACTATAGTAGAGATGTGAATTATTTCAGCTTAGTTTTTGTTGTGGAAGGCAGTTATTTGTGTATACACTTATAATCTTTCTTGGGTTGGTCTAGAGGGCCTCCATTGTTAGGTGGATAGTCTCAAAAACTTTTTGGTTTAGAACCCTTAACAGTCTTCAGAGTTACTTGAATAAGTTTGTTTATGAGGATTCTGACTATTGAATACCTGCCATCTTAGGAATTGAAACTGGGAATATTTTATAACATTTTATTACTTGTTTTAAAAATACATTTATAAAACTATAAATATATAAAAACTATAAAAATATAACTTGCATGACATTAATGATGTTGTGACTCATCATGTAGCCTTGGAAAATACCTCTGTAGAATTGTGCATGCATTAATGTTCAAGTGACAAATTACATCTTAGTGTTGTGAAAACTGTTTTGCCCTCTAGGCAGTCCTTGGTAACTGCCATTCTAGAAGTGGTTTAGTCTTACTTAAAACATGGCCTTTGCTGGGTGTTGCCTGAATCCCACCACTCCTCCCCAGGGCCTTCACACTCTTGACTGATTGGGTATCATGTGTCTCTAGTCCTGTGTGAGCCTCCTAGAGGTTGTTCTTCCACTGCCTGTGGTCCTTGCTCTGCCTTGTACACGTGCAGCTCAGTGGTCATTCAGGGCCTTCAGGAGAGTTCTGTGTAGATTTCCGGAGCTCTCATTCTATTGCTTCTTCCATTTTAGTATTCTGTCCTGCGAATTCTAACTGCCTCAGCCTTTCTGAACTTACCATGTCTTCTGAACTCAGTGAGACTTTTGTACCAGGGCTGTCCCTTCCTGGGTAGTGTTGTGGAAGAAGTTTATAGACACATTAACATAGGACTGACCTTACATGTTTCCTTCTTCTCAGACACCACAGTCTTGTACTCCATGGTGTCTAGTATTTGAAAGCTGTGGTTTCATGCATTTTGGTCATTTACTTGGTTTCTTATTATGGGAGAGAGGACAGGTCCCAGTTCATCATAGCTGAAGCAGATACTCATTGCAGATTCTGAAACATACCTGTCACAACTTCAGACATGGTGCCATAAGTAGAACCCGAAGAGCTTTAAAAAATGAAGATTATACCAGTTCAATAGAACAAAGATGAATCAATGGCAGACATCTGTCATCTAGGGTCAGAGGCAGTTCAGCACAGCCATGCTCATGTGTCAAATATGGTGGCGCGCGCACACACACACACACACACACACACAAAGTATGGTAGCACAGTCATACTACTATGTCAATTGTATTGGGAAGCCAGAAGGTCTTGATCGGCCACAGCAGTTTCGGTGGACATGGCTGGAAACCAGACTGCTACACCAGGAAGAGTGAATACAGGACCGGGAGTGGCTCAGGTGGAGCACTTCCCTAGATGCAGTGGATCCTGGGTTTCATCCCCATCCCACTTGTCCCCAAAGAGAGAGAGAACATAAACTGAGTAGAGAATTTGGCTATAAAGGACCATGAAGTAGGCTTCTTTGAAATGGAGACCCATTTCAAAAATTGTACAATTTTAGATCTGCCTCCCACTTTATCTGTTCTAAGCAGGGGTTAGTGTACCATGGCTCGCAGGCTACATCCGGCCCACTGCCCACTTTGGCACATAAACTTCCTTTATAACATAGTGGTGCTCTTTGGTTTACATATGTCTACAGTGGCTTTTGCTCAGCCATGGCAGACTCTGTAGTTGCAAAAGACACATGGCCCAGAAAACCTTGAGTGTTTACTGTCTGCCCATTTACAGAAAACACTGGGTGACTGCTACCCTGCTTTTCCAGTCTCTTTTTTCAATTTGGGTAAATGATAAATTATAACTTGGTAATCTAAGGCTAATTTTAAAAACCAACAGAATATCAAAGTAATACACATACATGTTTTAAAAATAAAAAATCAAGAGCCTTGATGGCTCTGTGGTACACACCTGTAATCCCACAGATTTGGTAGGCTGAGGCAAGAGGATCACAAGTTCAAGGCCAGCTTTAGCAATTCAGCAAGACCCAGTCTCAAAAAATAAAAAAAAAGGATAAAGGTTGTATGTTTTCTCGCATATGTAGAAGCTAGTGGAAAAAGGAAAAATGGGGAATATTTCTTGAAAATTGAAAGGAGGTCAGTAGAGCACAGGAAAGAGACCTAGAGGAGAGGAGAAGAGAGGAGAAAGGGGAAATACTGGGGAATGATGTTGGTCAAATCATATTGTTTTATTGTGTGCATGTACGACTGTGTGACATTAGACCCCATCGTTAGGTACAACTGTAATGCACCAATAAAAATATGGAAACAATAAAAAAGGAGACTGGGGAGGTAGCTTAGTGATAAAGTACGCCTGGGTTCAATCCCCAGCACCAAAAAACAAATAAAAGCCTCATGCTAAACCTCCAGCCCCTGTCTCACTCTCACCCCACACTTGAAGCAACCACTTCTATTCCTTTGGGGACTCTGTTCCTGTAAATAATTCTATAATTCTTAATAATAAGCCAGTGCTACCACCTTATCAGTGTTAGAGATTGTTGACTTCCTGATCTGAATAAATGAGTTCTGATTTAACTCAGCCTACACTCCCTGGCTCCCCCTAGCATTCTCCCAATATAGCTGTTACTATGTATATTAATAAAGCTGATTATGACTCAGTAAATGTTTGCTGCAGAACTAAGTAATATGCTGTGACTTTGTTTTTCATGGAATTTTTGATAGCAAGAAGACAAATATTATTAGTGACTATTCTTATTTTGTCATTGTTTTTACCTGCTATAGATGCACCATCACATCAGATTATTTGGTCATTTCCTTTTTTTCCTGGAATAGTGCTCCTTCTTCCAGAACCTATTGTTCCACTCTTCTCTGTGCCAGAAGCTCCTGGGTGTGGCTGTGTTGTCATCCTTAACCTGGGCTCGTGTTCTGTGGGTTTCTTGCTTTTTAAATCCTGCGTCTTCCTTTTCTTGGTATGTGTCCTCAATTCATTCCATGTATCTCCAAGGAACTTTCTTAAGAGTATGGTGGAGCTGAAAGCTTGAGTTCTCCTGTGTCTAATTGGCATTCTACTTTCTTACTAAGTTGCTTGTTTAGGTAGGTGAAGAATTGTGTGCTGAAACATTTTCCCGTTTCAGAATTTGGAAACTCCTATTCTCCTTTAGTATCTGTGGTATTGGAAAGCTTGATGCCATCCTGGTAGTTGTTCCTTTGAATTTAACTCTCTTTTTTTCCTTTCTGGGAGCTTTCAGATGTTCTTATTCTACACAATCTGAAATTTTTACATTTTTTGCTTGCTATTATATTGTGATGCAGGACTTGAGTCTTTTGAGAGCTTTCAGAGTTGGTACCAAATTGATAATAATGCATGATATGGCTTCTTCAAGGAGTTTACCAGGAATCTAGAGATTTTCAAAATTTCTGCTAACTCAGACCCCCGAGATAGGAGAATAAAGATAGGGGTGAAGGTGAACTTCAAAAATCCTGCTTCATAGCCTAAAACTCCTTGAAGACCATACAGTGTCACTGAGAACTCGTGTTTTACCTTGACTTATTTATTTTGATTTTTCTCTTAGCATTTTTATTGATTTTAATAGACAAGTCCCCACTCCATGTATACAAGCTGAAGAGGCCTGGGATGAATGAAAATAACACAGATGGAGAGTTAGTGACTATAGTTTCAAATCCTGAGTCAATAGTAAAGGGGCAGCTTACATGATTTCTTTAAAATCAAGTCACCATGTCTATTGAAATAGTGAAATTAAATCTACAGCAATAGGTAGTTGTATGGACTTAGAAAGTCATCAGACTGTGTGCTGCTTTCAATTATCCTGCTAGACCGGTGGGCTCCTAGAAGTATTTGAGTGTGCCCTGCCCAGTATTGGGCCCCCAACCTTAGCTAGCTGTTTGCCTCTCTTCTGCTTCTAGGTACGTAGGCTCCAGTTTACTTATAATAGTGTTGATTATGCAAAATGAGATCTGAGTTAATATAGAAGTCATGGTATGGTGGTGTCATTTTTACAGATCACTAAAGTGGTTCTCAGCAAAGGCTGGAGGTGTCTGGAATGTACTGTGTGTGAGGCCTGTGGGAAGGCGACTGACCCAGGAAGACTCCTGCTGTGTGATGACTGTGACATAAGTTACCATACCTACTGCCTGGACCCACCTTTGCAAACAGTTCCTAAAGGAGGCTGGAAGTGCAAATGGTATTCTAGCATTTGTGTTTCCTTGTCAATCTTTCAGGTGCAGAACTTTCTTGCATCATTTCAGTTTGAAAAATTACCCATGTATGTTTATTATTATGTAGCACACATTTGCTATCCTAGATATTATCAGAAAATTTTTCACATGTGTTTTAAATGATTTCCCCTTATTTTGTCCATGTGTAGCTTCCTGAGTGAAATGACTAAATATGTAAATAAAATGGGAACTTTTGGGGGGATTTGGATTTCAGGTGTGTTTGGTGCAGACACTGTGGAGCTACATCTGCAGGTCTGAGATGTGAATGGCAGAACAATTACACACAGTGTGCCCCCTGTGCCAGCTTGTCTTCCTGCCCAGTCTGCTATCGAAACTACAGAGAAGAAGACCTTATTCTGCAGTGCAGACAATGTGATAGGTACTGTGCTGTTCTTCAGTGTAATCAAAGGAACTGAGAAAATAACTTTTCCTTTGATCACTTATTTAAGGGACAAAACTTTCTGCTTTCCAAATTTTTAATCAGCTAGGAGCTTACAGAAGTGATTTTCTGGTTTAAATTCTTGATTCTGAAGATTTTTAACGGGAACCTTTTTGAAGGTTTATGAGTCCTGTAGAATTAAATACAGAATTATGTGCATTTTCTTATGGAGGGTTTCTGATTCTCTTACTAAATTCTATAAGTGGTCTCACAGTTCTGTTTTTTAAACTATTTTTACTTAATGCTCTAGGTAATAAATAGCTAGATATTAGATAAATATTCTTTCTCTTCATAAGTAGTATGTGTGTGTAGCTTCCAAGAATATTTTCTTTGGTATAGTATTGTGCCCTGTTTGCAGTTAAGCATTGTACACAAAATATCAGTAACAGTATTATTGCGTTAGAACTCTGCCTACAAACTGTGTCCAAGTCCAGACAATTCCTTGCCTTATTTCCCAATTATGGTTGCACATGACTTTATGTATAGAGTTATAGCTACTTCAAGTCAGATATATCCTATAGAGTACACATGTACCATACCATTGAATTCTTTTAAATCCCTTTGTGCTTACCCTGACTAGCTTCATTGCTGTCTTTAATAATTCAGTATATGAAAGAAAAAACAAAAAAAATCAGAATATGATCAGAAAATGTTATCATACCCTTGTTAGATAATGCACACCTGTTTCCTCCCTAGTACACAATCTCTTTTCTGTATCATGAAATTTCTTATGGGTCAATAGTTATATGGGATAGATAGTAGGAGCATGTAAGGCTTAGGGCTTTTAAATTTGAAGACTATCAATCAACTCCTTGTAGTTTTTAAAAGGAAATGGCTCTTAATGTTCAATTCCTTTTAAATGTATTAATATGGTTTTTTTAGATGGATGCACGCAGTTTGTCAAAACTTAAATACTGAAGAGGAAGTGGAAAATGTAGCAGACATTGGTTTTGATTGTAGCATGTGCAGACCCTATATGCCTGCATCAAATGGTAAGAGAACAATTTAAAGTAAGAGTCCATTCTGTCCTGCAGCTCACTTACACATTGCTGTCCAAGATGAATTGTGAACCTATTATTTGGACAAGTATTTTATGGAAAATGTTATTTTGTGTATTAAATTAATTCTTATTATCCCAACTGATTTACTGAAACAGTGTGCAGAAAGGGAGAAAACGAAGCATACATACACCTACCTGTAGGATACAGCTCTGCCTACGGGGAGCATGCTCTCTTGGCACAGCCAGCAGCATGGAGCAGTCCAGTGTACTGCTCCATTCTCTGCCCCTTTCCCAGACACATACTGTCTCCTTCACCATTCCTCCTTGCTGCGTTCAGTTCCTGTTATTTTAAAGTGCTGTTAGCACTCTGTAGTATCCAAGCATTTATTTCAGTAAAATGAGTATAGAAGCTGAATTTTTAATCACACGTCTTTAAATACACTTTTTTTCTGGAAAAAAAAAATTACCTGAATTCTTTTTCATTTCAGTGCCTTCCTCAGACTGCTGCGAATCTTCACTGGTAGCACAAATTGTCACAAAAGTAAAAGAGCTAGGTAAAATTTGAAATGCTTTATTTGTTCTTTAGAAAAAGCTCATACATGCTTTATTTTTATATAATTAACTGGCTTTCCGCATACTTTATCAAACCTGCCTTAGTCATACTAGTGTTCATTGTAAATTTCCTGATGTTGTTAATTTCTGTAATTGACATATAAAATGTTCATCTTATCTAGTTTTACTGGGGTAGTATTCCAATAAATTTCACCAAATTGGCAATGAAAATAACAATACTTAGAGTAGCTATTAATGCCTTGCTTGCTTTGGCTTTATCAATATATTACAGTGCTTAGTTATCATTGAGCAGAAAAGAAGGCCTAGTTAGCAAACAGGCTCCATTTGAGTTAATTCAGTGTTGTATTCTTGTTTTTCCACAGTAGCCTAGAATAGTGATTCATATATTATTATTAAACAGTTATTCTTGTGTTTTATATACTATGGTGCAAAGATATTTGGGTGGTATAGGAATTATTCTAATGAACAGTGGTTTTGTACATTTAAAAGTGGAACCTGCAGGATTTGTACACATTGACTCCCTTTCCCTGAAAGTGAGCATATCAATGGTTTGGTTTCCCAATGGGCTTCTAGAGTGTTCTTGATGCCTGATGTGCATTGCCTCCTTTCTTTGGTCTTTTCTAAGAAGAGGCTGATGGTCCAGCAGCTGGCATACTGCTTGCAGCCTCAGGGCATTTCTTCTAAATCCTATGTGACACCACGTTCACACAGAGATGCCAGATTGAAAACTTAGAGGCAGCCCTTCTGCCTGTCAGCCAGGAAGATTTGGCCAGTTGTTCCCAGTTTTAATTATTTATGTATTTCATAGTTACTTGCTGTATGAAACTATTGTTGCATTCCTTTCATGCATATTTTGGAATAATTTATCAGTCAAATCTAAAATTGAAAGTTTAAATTTGTATTCCTGGGATTCTGTGATTTCAGATCCACCTAAGACCTACACCCAGGATGGTGTGTGTTTGACTGAATCAGGGATGACTCAGTTACAGAGCCTCACAGTTACAGTTCCAAGAAGAAAACGGTCAAAACCAAAATTGAAATTGAAGATTATAAATCAGAATAGTGTGGCTGTTCTTCAGACCCCTCCAGACATCCAGTCAGAGCATTCAAGGGATGGTGAAATGGATGATAGTCGAGGTAATACTGAGTTACTTTTCTTGGAATACATGCACAGAATTAGTGCATAAAATTACTTGGGAAACACACGTGATTTATAAGGGTAAATCATACTGCCTTTTCTAAATGCCTCTTGCTTTCTTGTATCCATCTACAACACACTTACTTATAGAAATTTCTAGGAACACTGCATCTGAGCCAGTTGCAGAGTCAGAGAACTTGACTTCAAATCCACTAGGTACCAGCATAAGCTGCTTCAGATCCTGTAAACCTGGATGCTGTGCTTAGGTTAAGGTAGAATTTGATCTGTACATTCTATAAATGGAAAAATTGTTACGAATATTACTTCAGTTATACATTTGTATTCACAGGTACTCATAAATCATTGATTCATAAAGCATAGATATCTTAAGATTTTCCATAGCTGAATTCTTTTAAGATAACCAAAAATTTTTACTAGTAATATTAAATTCACTATGAGTCATGTTTTGGCTTATCTCCAGAGAAGGTCACTATGAGATTTTTTATTTTTAGGGTTGTTTTAGTCAGTTTTTTTTTTTTTTTTTTTTTTCCTGCCGTGTCCAAAGACATGTCAAGCACAATTTTAGAGGAGGAAAAGTTTATTTGGGGGCTCATGGTTTCAGCAGTCTCAGTCTATGCACAGTCTGCTCCATTTCTTGGGGCTTGAGGTAAGGCAGAATATCATGGTGGAAGAGTATGGTGGAGGTCCATGGCTCACATGTTGATCAGAAAGCAGAAAGAGAATCACTTGCCAGATACAAAATAGATATCCCCAAAGGCATGTCCCCAATGCCCACCTCCTCTAGCCATACCCTACCTGCCTTCGGTTACCACTCAGTTAATTCCTCTGAGGGCATTAATTCACCAATTGGGTTAATCCAAAGCTCTCATAACCCCAGTCATTTTACCCAGTCATTTACCAGTCATGTTTTTGCATTGTCTCATCCGTGAATTTTTGTGGGAGACACCTCATATCTAAACTGTAATAAAGGTAATTGTTTCTTTTCAGCTGATTTAAAAATAATTAGTTTTGTTTCATTATTGAATGTATAGTACAAGCCAGATGTTGAAAGTTATGTCATTGAACAAAGTAGATAAAATCCTCTGCTTATGGAGCTTACATTTTAGTGTTATGGAAAAGGACTACTGAAATAAAAACCCCTCATAACATTAAATCAGTTATTTGTAATGCATTTGGTAAATATTAAGGGAAAAGTAAGCGGTTAAACAAATTGAAAGTGTAGACAATGGTGTCATGGGGTCAGATGAACTGAAAGTGATACTTAAGCACAGACTCTAAGGGGGTGAGTGTGTAAACCTCTTGATAACCTGAGGGCTGAGCATCCCAGACAATAACAAAGGCAGGCCAAAGGTCCTAGGAGAAAGTGTGCCGAGCATTTTTGAGGAATGCTGTGAAGACTACCATGTCTGCAGAGTGAACTAAGCGGACAGTCAGATGCAATAAGAGCTGAGGTGTTGGTGAGGACGGTCCCTCTGGAGATCATGCAGGACAGATGGGTGAAGGAGTCTACATTCATCAGAGTGGAATGGGGGTGGGGTACTCATTGAGTTTCTGAAGTACAAGGGCATGATCTCACTTGAAGAAAATCTGTCTGCTGTGATGTGAATAGACAGTTAGGTTTTAGAGATGCAGTAGCTAGATCATACAGGAGGCTGCACTCATTGTCCAGGTGAAGAGCAGTCATCACCTGCAAAGGAATTATCTTTTATTCCTAATTATTTACCATCTGATCCTCACATTTCTGTAGTAGTAGTGTTTTGGGGGGAGGTTTTTATTGCTTATGTGAAAGTGATTTTCAAATACTGTGGAACAGAATATAATTATAAAGTGTATCAAAACTTTTGGGTTGTGTAGCAGCAGCAGCAGCAGCAGCAGTAGTAGTAGTCGTCGTCGTCGTCGTCGTCGTCGTCGTCGTCCATGTGTCTAGGAGGACACTGAGAAATTTCAGTTTCCAAAGATATTAAAATCTGTCTGAAAAAGGGTTACATCCATAGTCACTTAAGTTTGGGAAGTGCTGCATTTTATGTAATATGAAAGGTTTCTTGATAGCACACATTATTTTCCAACTTATGAGATTATAGAACCTTTTAAAAATAAAAGAACAAAAACCCTTAGAAAGTTTTCTATGTGGCTACCATTGTGTAGAGAAATACTATGAGAAATGTGTGGTATATTTCATTTTTATATTCTCTTAATGACCCTTGTCAGGGTAACAGAAAATCAGTTGAAAAATGACCCTTGCCTTTTTTCTATTCATGTGGTGAGATAGTCATCTTTAATTTTATTTACTGAATCTGTCTTTAGTTTCACTGAATTTGAAAGAACATGATTGTTGTTTAATATGTTGGATGTGGAAGATGTTAATAAAGACAATGTTACAGTTGAAAGGATTGATTAAGCAATATTTTCCCGACTATTCCTTATGCTCATTTGTATCTCAGGATCTCAAAACCTTTGTGAAAGGAGAGGTGTCTTCCTTAGGGATGAGATTAATGATTGTTGTTAACTAAATAAAAATCCTTTTTTAAAATTTAGCATGCCCACACTTTGCTATCCTGAGAAAACATGTATGTATATGTGCACACACATGCTTAAAATGAGTTTTGTGGTTTTTAGGTATGCTTAAACTGGAAAAAAACAAATCAAAGAGTATATGCTGTTTAAAATGCAACAAATATTTGATTTAATAGACAGTTCAGCTAACATGTTGACTATTTTTTTCCAATTAATTTTATGTATTTTTAGTACTGGGCATGCTTGACCTCGGGCATTGTTTGCACTTTCTCTTTGTTTATTTAACTTCTTTTTTTTAAAGATTCTACATATAAGTGAGATCAAAGAGTATTTTTCTATGCCTAGCTCATTTCACTTAGCATTATGTCCTCTGGGTTCATCTGTGTTGCAAATGGCATTATTCTTCTTTTTAAAATCTGAACAGTGATCCATTGTATCTATTCAAATGTACATATGTGTATTTATATATACATATGTATGTGTTGATGTGCATTTTACAATTTATATGTTCATCTGTCTTTGGACACAGAGGTTCTTTCCATATCTTGGCTATTTTGAATAATACTGCCATGAACTGAGGAATGCAGATATTTCTGTGAGGTGCTGATTTCATTTTGGTGTGGGGGTTATATATCCAAAGGAGGGGTTGCTGAGTCTTGTAGTAGTTGTATTTTTCTTTATTTTTGAGAAACCTCTTTACTATTGTTTTCCACTACAGTTTCCCACCAGCAGCTTATAAGGGTTCCCTTTTCTCCATATCTTCATATTCAAGTTATTTTTCATCATTTGGTTAAAAGCTCTTCTAACATATATGAAATGACATGTCACTTTGATTTTAATTTGCATTTTCCTGTTGTTTGATGATATGGAGCACCAGTTATATACTTTTGCCTCATTCTAGTCTTTGGAAAAATCTATTCAGGTCCTTTGCCCATTTTTAAATTTTTTATTAGAGTAAGCTCTAATATATAGTAGTTGGGTTCATCCTGATATACTCATACATGCATAGAAATCAATTTCAATTCATGATTCCCCCCTTCCTTTTCCTATTTTTAATTGTATTTGTTGCTTTGTTTTTATTCTTTGCTCTTGGGTTGTGTGATTTTTTTCCCCCATATATTAGCCCTTTATGTGATAAGATTTATGGTTTGCACATATTTTCCCCAAACCCATGTAATGCCTTCCATTATGCTAATTATTCCTTTTGCCATGCTGGAACTTTTCGTGTAACAAAGTTCTACTAGTTTATTTTTGCTTTTGATCCCTCTGATTTCAGTGAGTATCCAGAAAGTCATCGCCAAGGAACTTTCCCCATTTACTTCTAGGATCTTTATGGTTCCAGGTTGTGCATTTAGATCTTTAATAATTTTTAGTTGATTTTTGGATGTGGTATGTAAATAAGCATCACATTTTATTCTTTGCTTATGAATATGTAGTTGTACCAGGACAGTTTTTTATTGAAGAGATTACCTTTTTCCCCTATTTTGTCTTTTGGTAAGTTTGTTAAAAAGGAATTGATTATATTTTGGGGCTTATTTCTGGGTTTTCTATTTCTGTTCCTGTAGTTTCTCTGGTTTTATGTTAATACTATACCATTTGATTACCAGAACTTTGAAATATAATTCGAAAGTCGGTAGTGCGATGCTTCCACTTGTTTTGTCTCCTGGAATTTTTGTGATTCTGTCCAAACTTTAGAATCATTTTTTCCATTTTTGTGAATATTGCCATTGAAATTTTGATAGACATTATGGGAATCTGCATATTTCCTTGGATGGTACACAGATTTTAACAGTATTCTTCCATTCCACAAACATGGGATTTCTGTTTATTTATATCTTCTGTTTCTTACACCGTTATCTCCTAATTTTTGTGTACAGATCTTCAACTTTAAAAAAAAATTTAAGTTATTGATAGACCTTTATTTATCTTTTATTTATTTATTTAATATGGTGCTGAGAATCAAACCCAGTGCCTCACACATGTCAGGCAAGTGCGCTACTGCTGAGCCCCATCCCCAGCCCAGATCTTCAATGGAATTCTTTTTTTTTTTTTTTTTTTTTTTTTTTGGTGGTGGGTGGTGCTGAGGTTTTAACCCATGGCTTTGTGCATGTAAGGCAAGCATTCTGCCTACTGAGCTATATCTGCAGCCCTGGAATTGTTTTCTTTATTTCTTTTTTGGATAAAGCATTATTGGTATAAAGAGATGAAACTGATTTTCATATGTTGGTTTCATATTCTGTTGTTTAACCAAAATCACTTATTCTAATAATTTTCCTGGGAGTCTTTAGGGTTTTCCTCATATGGGATCATGCCATCTGTAAATAGATATAATTTTATTACTTTTCTGACTGTATGCATTTTGTTTTTCTTGTCACATTTCTTTTATTAGTCCTTCCTAGTAGTATGTTTTATAGAAGTAGGTGAGAGAGGGCATCCTTGCTGTGTATCAGATATTTGAGAAAAGCTTTCAGTTTTTTTCCCACTGGAGGCTTGTTTTTGAATAGGTAATATCTGTACATGATATTAAAGAATGCCCCCCCCCCAAATACACAGGTTCCAAAGAGTAAATGATGAAAACTTCCCAACCACCCTATCTAAAGAGAACCACTGTTTTCTTATAATATTCCAGAGATTTGTTTTCTCTGGAATATTATTTATTCATGTACAAACCTGTATTCATGGGAGAGTTTCTCATATATGGGCAATATGGTACTTTCCTGCATTGTAGTCTGTGGAGCTGGAAGGCCCAAGTGAAGATGCTGGTTAGGAGAATTATCAACTTCCATGATGGTGGTCATGCTAAATGGTACTGCACATCCCACTATGAGCTATTTATCTCGAATGTGTGCTTCTTGTGTCACTGGGGGAGAGGGTCTCACTTGTAAAGTGCTATCTTAATTTCACTGCTCCTGTGCACTCTCTTTGGAGTGAATGCATCCAGTGTTGTTTTGGACCACGAAGCATCAGACATGATTGATTTTTGGCATTCTCTCCTTACTCTCGTCCTGGGGACTGTCTTTGTTCCTATGCTGCATCACGTGTTTTCTGTGGCTTCGGATATTCCTTTCTCTTGTTCCTTGCCCTCATTTTGGTAGAGTATATCTTCCATTGTTTACTGAGAGAGAGTGAATGTAAGGAATGCATATTTGAGGAATTATACACTTCTGAAAATGTATTTATTTTACCTTCTTTCCTGCTTGATCTTTTCTAGGTTGGAAACACATTTTCTTTTAGCATTTGGAAGTCTTTATTCTGTTGTCTTTATATAAGGAGAACTCGATTCTCTGTGACCTGTGACCTGTTTTCTCTGGAAGCTGTTGGAATTTCAGGAAATTCTTGGTCTCAATGTTCTGTGATTTCTCTCTCTCTCTCTCTCTCTCTCTCTCTCTCTCTCTCTCTCTCTCTCTCTCCCCCTCTCCCCACTTTCCTCTACTTGGGTATTTTTGTGTGCTCTCTCAGGCACTGATGGTGTCTTTCAGTCTGCTGCCTTGTGCTTATCAGTGTTGGAAACGCTTGATGTGTCGTATGATTTCTCCCTGCATCATCCTCTCCTCTCATTCCCAGAGTTGGTATTTAGACATGAAACCTACTCATCTGGTTTCTCTGTTTTTCATTCTTGCCCCTCTACTGGATCTTTGTTTTGGTTTTGGTTACCATGTATGAATTTCCACAACCTAGCTTTCTTCCGTTTGCTGTGATTGGTATGGAACTCAGGGTCCCCAGCATATTCTAGGCAAAGTGCTAATAAACAGTATCAAATTGTCCTCAAATAACAAACTTGTTATGTGTAATATTTAGTGAGGAAAAGAAATAAAAGTTCTTTGATAAACTTTTTTCTTTTAGCACAATGTAAAGCATGTACAGAATTGAAAAAGTTTGATTACCATATTGTGAAAATTGCATTTCTGAAATGTGAATTTTTATGTATATTACTTGATTTTAGTTACTTTGGCCAGTGAAATATTTATTAACACATGTTATGTACCATGCTAAAGATACAGCTGGTATAGAAAAGTCTTAGTACCTATTTTCATGGAGAATGTTGTCTTTCAGGGCCACAGACTTTAGAAAATCAGTGAAAATGAAGTATAACATCAGTGCATAGCATCATGGATCCGTGGGACATAGCCTTCTCTAGATATCAGGAATTCTTTAATACAATGATGGTTAGAATAAATCTTGAAAAGAGGAATCAAAGAAAGCAGTGATTGAGAGAAGTAGAAAGAAGCTTGATAAATTTGAGGACTGAACATGGTTTACCATAGTAGGAATATGATGAAACTGGCGAGTTTACAGGAGACTGTTACAATGAACTTCAAAATTTTCACTTTATTTTGAGGGTGTTGGGAAGACGTGAAAGGATTTGAAACAGAAAATTGATACATATTTATATAAAGACCATTTATGCTACAATTTAAAGAATTGATTGGATAGTTGTAAGCATTGGGCCAGGAATAAGAGAGGAGGTTATTGTAGTAAATTATCTGCTAGATTGAACAAAGATGGTGGTAGGGAGAAATAAACTGCTTTTGAGACAAACTGAGAAGTCTTGATTGTGGGAGAAAAGAGATTAGGGATTGTCAAGTCTTCTTCCAGGTTCCTTCTTCCTTGGGTTGCTTTTGTCTTTTAATGGTGATGGGTGACACAGGGAAGGGAGGGGTCATCTTAGAATCTGTATGCGTGGTTTTCAGTGATCAAGCAGCACCCAACTGTAGCTGTAGTTGGAGCTCTGAGGAGAGCTCTGGGTTAGAGAGAGCCTTGAGGTCTGGGACCTGGAGACATAATTAAAGGCTAGTGAGTGGTTTATAAAGTGCAAATTGGTTAATAATTGTCTTTTGAGCTTGCTCTCTGGGTCTAGTTTTATTTGCCAAGAGCATTGTGCAAACATTTCTACCACCAGTTGGTGCCTCTTGGGACTTCTTTCTCTACTTTTCCTGTCTTCTGGGGTACTTGACTAGAATGGCTTGGTGGCCTCTTTGCTTTGTATTTCCCTTTAGCTAGGGATCGTGTGTTTGTTAAATTTTTCCAGTTTCATCCATAGATTTACTTCTTTTCCAGAAGGAGAACTTATGGATTGTGATGGAAAATCAGAATCTAGTCCTGAGCGAGAAGCTGTGGATGACGAAGCAAAGGGAGTAGAAGGAACAGATGGTGTCAAAAAGAGAAAAAGGAAGCCATACAGACCAGGTGAAGTTCTAATGTAATCAAAACTGGCCACTTTAAGAGGATATTGGGAACCTCAGTTATAACTGAATATCAGGATGAGGCATAGCATCTTAACCACTGTCTAAAACTTGTGTTTATAGATACAGAATTGACTTCTTGAGTGTGCTTTGTAGATGACAAATTCTTTAGGCTGAGTGTCTATGTAACAAATTATTATTATTGCCTTACTCTAAATTTAATTCTTCTAAAAAATGCTTTACTGGATTGCTTTTTACTTACAGTTGCTGTCTAGGACCAGTTATGTTTTTCTGCTGATGAGTACATTTGTCTTACTTTTCAGCATTCACTTTCTAATATTTTTACTTTTTAAAAACTTATGTCAGCATTTATGCAGGAGTGCCAGTAAGCACAGTATGAGTGTGAACAAGAAAGGTTCTTATTCTTCCTAGTATTTATAGTCCCCTTAATATGTAACAGACTGAGAACTTCCTTATTTTCTGTCTTTCTTAGGGGCAGAGGGGAAAACTGCCTTGCTTGTCAGATTTTATTTACCTTACTGAAAAAAAATTATGGGAATACCACAATACAGAAATTGTAGGCCGTATTTTAACATCATTTATTAATGTCTGTTTATCAGTAAATGAGGTATTAAATTGAATCAGTACAATCTTTATTCTTCTGATGGCTTATATTTTATTAAAATATAATGGACCACATCCATTATAAGGACTGGGGATCAGTTTCCTTCAGGTCATCGTCATGGTGTGCTCCGTTTTGTTCTAATCATTGGGCCTACAAGTGCTCTTAGTCAAGTCAGACGTTGCAGATTCTCTCTGGAACTTGGATGTTTCATTTTGTTTTCTTTTTGTGGTTCACGGGAAGTTGTCCCTTTAATTGAGGGGCCATGAGGTCACACAGTATATCGCCTGATGACTTTATCATTTAGCCACAGCTGATAATGTTGACTGGGACAGAACTTCATTCTGACTTAGTTTGCAGGCACTTAGGACATGTATATGAGGACATGCTGTACATTATCCATATTTTACCAGTGAGGGAACTGGGGCACTGAAAAATTAAATAAACTGCCCGAATTTAGTTATTGAATAGAATTATGTAGCCTGACTCCAGATTCTGAACTTTTAACGACAGCATTCTGTGTATCGGGTCCGAAGGTCCTATTAGTAAGGAAGAGCTAGACTTGGTCCCCTGAAGCATTCTTCACTAGTGAGTGTGTCATCTAGTCTCATTATGATTATTATGTTTATCATGATTAGCCTCAGTGTACAGATACTGTGAGGTGTGAGCTGATCACACATGAGCACAATCCATGATTCAGGACCTGCTTGGCCTTGTCTGGAGGAGGACCTGCATACAATACAAGTCTTTCTCTACTCTAGCAGAGTTGGATTCTTGTTTGATTAGTGATAGCAATGGCTTTGACTTTTAGTTTTTACTTATTTCCATCCTTTTCTATTTTATATAAAAATGAGTTTGTTGATTTAGATTAGACCAGACTAAATTTTGGAAAATGCCTTAGTGTTAAACACAGACATTTCATACTACTTACTGTAGAACTATAGGGAGAAGTTGATTATTTATCTGTTTACCCAATTTCTTTTTTGGATAGGCATTGGTGGATTCATGGTGCGGCAAAGAAGTCGAACTGGGCAAGGAAAAACCAAAAGATCCGTGATCAGAAAAGATTCCTCAGGCTCTATTTCTGAGCAGTTACCTAGCAGAGATGATGGTATGGTACTGATTTTGTTTGATATAACCCCCTAAGTCTTGGTATTTCTATTAGAACCATTTTAAATAATGCTACCATCATGATCTTTTTTTTTTTTTAAATATTTATTTTATTTTTAGTTTTCGGCGGGCACAACATATTTGTTTGTATGTGGTGCTGAGGATCGAACCCGGGCCGCACGCATGCCAGGCGAGCGCGCTACTTCTTGAGCCACATCCCCAGCCCCCATCATGATCTTATTGCCTTTTACTGATCAAAGGATTTGAGTGCCTGTAGATTTCAGACTTAGTATATAGTAGTCAAATTTGATAAGGACATGGTTTAAATCCAATAAACTTTATTTCTTTGAGTAATTTTTTTTTAACCCTCTTTTTCTTTTGGTTCTGGGGATTAAACCCAGGGCTTTATGCTTGCTATGTATACATATTACCCTGAGCTACCAGACCCTTGTAAATTTTTTTAAAGCACCCCTCCCCATATTAAATATATTTCCTGTATTAAATATAAACTGCAGGCACTGAGAATCAGTTGGTTAAACTGATCTGGTAACCTCAGCAGAGGCCTTCCTTTGCCTGCCTTATGTACTTTGCATAAAACTTGAAATTTGTAGGCTATTTAATAGAAAATGATGGAGGTACCCCAACAACTCTTAACCAACTTGTAGTATTTTATAAACCCATCTTTTCAGTGAACATTCTGTCATCCTTACTCAGCATTTCAGAGATAGCTAAATCATTGCTTAAGCCACAACTTTGTCAGTTAGGAGTACACTGCTGTTTTCTCACTCTGTGAAGTGGTTCTGATGCAGACATCATTATCTGCATGCTATGGTATGTATGACTGCATGTTTTGAAATGTTCAATGTATGATGCAAGAATACTGGAGGATATTTCAGCATGTCCTCTAGGGCTTGGGCCTCAGGTGAATTAATATACTGCCCATTTTCATGAGGCTCTCTGATGGTTTTCAGTAAATTTCCAATACGCCTTTACATGGCTTTAATAAACCCTGATTAAGGAAGCCAATGTGTTCATTAAAACTTCTTAGTTTTCCATGTCTTCTGTACTCCAGAAATTTCTTAAGATTCGCATTTTTAGTTATGTATTTTCAACTGTATCTAATAAAAACTTACAAATTGAGTTTTTTGATTTTTATATGCAATTTTTTTCTGAATTGCCTTTTTGATATTTTAGTACTTGAGTTTCTTTTTAAAGCTTCTACTTTATGTGTCTTTTAATCCTTCATGTAATTATCTGTTTTAAAATATAAAATTTCTGAAGCCTTTACATGTCTGATTCTATTCTTTATATCTGTTGTCTCTATTAGTGTCTCATTTCATTGTGTGTGTGTGTGTGTGTGTGTATATATATATATATATATTTGCTTAATTCCTGTAAACTTTGGGGCATTCTCTGAACTCTTTTAAGAAAATTGAGGGTGTGCTCTTCCAGACATTTGACTTTGTTACTTGCAGGAACATGGGGTTACATTATTATTACTTCAGGGCCACTTTAAGCTACATGCTTAGTTTGAAGTATTTCTGTTCAATCACGTTTTATAAATTGAGGAGTTTTACACATTGGGGCTATATTGAATTTGTGAACTATCAGGGAAGAGTTTTATTTTTTGCCTTTGGGCTGAGCACCAAATTCTGTGACACAATGACCAGTAGTTTTCTTTGCTGTTGGTATTGGGGTGCTGGAGGTGGGTGGTGGTTTGGGTGGGCAGGCTGTATTTCTTGTTTGATATGCCCTGTGTCAGCCAACTTTCTATTACTGTGACAAAATACCTGAAAAAAATCAATCAAAAGGAGGACGGGATTTATTTTGGTTCAGAGTTTTGGAGATTTCAGCCCATGGTTAGCTGGTCCTGTTGATTGAGTCCAGGATGAGGAGGCATATTGTGGCAGGGACATGTGGCAAAGGATGCTGCACACCTCCTGGCAGTGGAGAGAGAGAAAATCTAGAGGCTTCACTTCTCAGTGGTTCCACCACCTCCTGAGAACTCCAGGGCTGGTTATCAGGCTTTGTACACAGGCATTTGAGAGACATGCAAGATCCAAATAGTTAGGCCCCGATAATGGAGTTTGTCACCATTCCACTTCTCTCAAGGCAACCCCAGTTACTCTTTTTACCTTGGAGAGCACCCTTAACCTTCATCTTCTAGTCTGCATTTCTGCTCTGACAATTGGAGTTCTAGGTCACTGGATTTTAGCATTCAGAGTTTTACTTCTTTGCTTGCTTCTGTGGCTCCTTCTTTACCTTAACTTGTAGTCGGTATACATGTTAAAAGGTCATTTCTGAAAGAAATGTTTGTTATTTTCAGAAGAGTCAGTCTGTAGTCCAGCCACAGAATCGCCCATGTTGGCTTTCAGAAGAGATGCCCCACGTGCCCTGCCCTTAGCTGTGCCTGTCATTTGTGTGCTCATCTCTCTGCCCTGTGTGCTTCACTTGTTTCTCTGATGATTTCACAGTCCAGTGTTTTTTCTGTTGCTATTTTCAGAATTTAAGAATGAATGTTCATTGCATGAACATATTCGTTATCTATGAGCATATTTATAGATAGTAATGTTTTCACAATGTAAACCCCATTTACAGTGAATTTCTGAACTTGGAATTGGTGAATTAAAGAATAGACATTTTTAAAAAGATTTTTGTTGCCAGTTGCCATTATATTTTACAAAAAAATGTTATACCTACTCAGTTTCCTTTAGGAGAGTATATGAGAAGCTTTCCCCACATATTCATGAGCATTTCATTTTTTTTTAAGTCTGTACCAAAATGTTGTATTAAAAAAACAAAAGTGCTTTGCCAGGAAATGGTGGTAATTAAGCAAGAATAGGAAACATGAAATGGAATTTTTATGATGCTTAAAACTTACTAATAAACTTGCTTTGAGATCTTTTTGTGTCACAAAAGCTTGTTCATTTACGTGGAACTGTATATATTGGTCAGCTGTAAAAGTTTCTTTCCTTGGGTTGAATTGTCTGAAATTTAAATGCACATAAGTGTGACTCTTGTTTCAGGCTGGAGTGAGCAGTTACCAGATGCCCTACTTGATGAATCTGTTTCTGTTGCTGAAAGCACTGAAAAAATAAAGAAGAGATACCGAAAAAGGAAAAATAAGCTTGAAGAAACATTCCCTGCCTACTTACAAGTAATATATTGCTTTATATTATACAGCATTAGTTGAGGAAGTGTATTGAGCTTTTAAAAATAGACTTATAGTTTTTGCTAGTGTTCTACTTTTTTTTAATTTAATCATTACAAATGTCTTTCCAGGCCCCATAAGAATTAACATTTGTCCCCCACCCTGACCCCCCGCCTTTTTTTTTTTTTTTTTTTTTTTTGCACTTTGGTACTTCACATAAATTTTTTTTTTCATCCCACCTGTTCACTTCTGAGCAATCTGTAAACCATAATAAGTCACTTTGGAATGGGGAAATCTGTCTTTTAAACCATCCACACACTTGTATAATGTACCAAACCCAAGTCTTAATTGACGTTTCCCTTTGAAAATGCACCCTGTGATAATTATGTTTATCCAACAAAAAAAAGTTTTTATCAGCAGACATCACAGCTTTAATAATTGTCTGCTGCTTTTAGAGGCCTAGTAAGCAAAGAATCAAAGCCAAAGAGTTTCAAAATTCATACTAGAAAGATCTCTCTCAACAAGAAGGAATTATATTTGGAAAGTATAGACTGTAATAAAGGAAATCTTTCTAGTTCATCTTGTAAACATTAAGTCACAGAAGAATTCAAGAAGTTGTGCGTTATAGCCATCTACTCAACCTAGGGCCGGAATTAAACATCCAGCTCTATCACCAGTTAATTCTAGATTCCTGAGCTTGTCATTGATCCTTCTGGGCTTCTATTTCTTCACTCATAAAAAGTTAAACTGGAATAGACTGAGTGCCCACCTAAGTTCACTGTGTAAGACTGTCTATCTGATGTGTCCCTGCTGCAGAACAGTGGCCCATGTAGATACTTGTGTGAGTTGTATTCATTTGTTAACCTTGATTTTTTCCAGGTAGCCATTATAACTTGGTTTTAAAATATACTTTATTTCACTTACGGTACAACGGTACAACTTGCTCAGTTTTCTTTTTTTAGTAACTAGACTACTAACATCCTAATGGCCATGTTCACATTAAAGACTTCAGCTATTAAAATCAGAGTCCTGAGTTTAAATATCACTGTGCTACTACTTAATTCAATTGATTTTGTTTACCACGTTTTTGCCCCAGTTTTCCCATCTGTAAAATCATGGAAATAGCAACCTCATAGAAATGGTCTGAGATCTTATAAGAATATGGATGTTGAGCACCTAACTCTTGCCTTACTTTTACATATCCTTAAGAAATGTTTTAGTCCCCTCTTTCCCTTTATGTCCCCCAATGCTTTGCACCTTTTTTTTTTTTTTCCAAAAACGGGATTTTTATTGGTCAAGAAATAGACCCATTTTTCATTTGGCTCATCTTTACTTTACCTCTATTCTTCATGCTCTTCAGCATTTTTCCTGGTGATAAAATATTGCTAGAAAAGAAATGGACCATTTCCATCCAGTGTTCTACCATTGTGGATATTCATATATTTTTTTCATAATGAAACACCTTGTTCATTTCAAAAGTATGAAAATTTCAAATCAGGTGTACGTATTCATTACTCCACCAGACTTCACCCCCCAAATCCCTTTCAAAAGTTAGCATTGTTAACATTCTGCTGTATGTCCTTTTAGAACTTTTTTATAATTTATTTTTACTTGTCTTATAATAGTCTCTGCATACTTTGCTGGATGCATCTTTCAGCTGTTCTCTGTGTAGTAATGTATTCTGGGGCTTTTCTTGATACCACTGTCTCTGCATACTTTTAAAAACTGTTATATAGTATGAGTACCTCTGATTTATTTAGTCATGTGCCTTCTGAAGGACATCAAGGCTGCTTTCCCTTTTGATATTATAGAAATGCTAAAGTGAATCCTTTTAAAAGTTAATGTGTGTTTGGCAATAGCGTGTCAAATGTTTATAACTACTGCAAAATCATTCTGTACAAAGGGTCCTTTTACCAACAGGCCACATAATACAAAATAGACAAAGGGTTGGGTTTAAGCATATGAAAAAGGGTCCTGAGTGCTTCCTTTTGGTCTTCTGTATTGATCTTTGAGAAGTTCTGGGGAGATCTGGAATTACCAGAAACCCAGCTGGAAGCACCAGCCACTAGATCAGGGGAAGTGTGTAGAGATGCAGAAGAGTTCATCTGGAGAAATAGAAAGCCAGAATAGCTGCAAGTGTTGCACACACGGTATGGTTAAAATGACTTCTAAAACCCTCTTTCAGATTTATAGTGTAAGTCTTCTGTGTGGCTATATGAATCAACATGAGGTTACTAAATCTACCTGAATATGTGCATATTAAAACTGTAGATCAAAGTCTTATGCTATCCTTTGGAAGTAATCTGTAAATATTAATAATATTCATGAAGCTTTAGTGTTTCTTACAGTATGAATTAAGGTGCCTATAGTATTGTAAATCTGTCATCTTTTAAATTTAATTGCACCTTAATCTTCCAGAATTGAATTATTGTCTTGTCATTGCTAGAAACACATTTGATATAATTTTGTGTTCATATTTGTATAATTTTGTCTCCAGCAAAGCTACCAAAAAAAAAATCTTAATATAAGGGAATTCTCCATGAAAGAATTCACAGAATTCTTTGTTCTTTCTGTATTTCTCTATTTTATTTCTGTATTGTTAAAAACAAAGCTTTTCTGTTATTTCTATTTCCTTGTCAAAAATGATGACAGAATAATGTTGTCTTTTTAGAATTTTACAACTAATCATTTTCTTATGTGCTTATCTTTGTCTAGGAAGCTTTCTTTGGAAAAGATCTTCTGGATACAAGTAGACAAAACAAGCTGAGTTTAGATAATCTAGCAGAAGATGCAGCTCAGCTTTCCTATAAAACAAACATGAACACAGGTTTCTTGGATCCTTCCTTAGATCCACTACTTAGTTCGTCCTCAGCTCCATCAAAACCTGGAACTCAGGGTATGTAGAATAATTAACAAGTGTTTTCTTTATATCCTATGACATTTACTTTCTGTGTGATTACACTTCAGAAATGCTTTTATTTGGCCTCATGCATTTTAAGAATCAACTTTATTAATGTATAATTCACATTTAGGAAATGCAGCTATTTTAAGTGGACAGTTTTATAAGATTGGCAAGTTAATTTACCTCTGTAACTGCCTTTGAAATTCAGAGTTGTGAAGGAAAATGTTTGGTTTACACTTTGCTGAGGACAATGTAAACCGGTATAATTTGGCTATAGTTGGTGAGCTGTAAGTACATTCTTCAGTTTAAGTAAGGTATATTTGTTTTAATTACATAGCCCAAAGATATTTGAAACAGAGACAAACCAGAAAGAATGCCTCAGAGAGAAACTTGCGGATAGACCATGTTAATCCAGGAACATATATAGCCCACAATCATGGGTTTCCCACCTCTGACAGGGTGGAGCACGTATCTCTCTGTTGTGGGAATGAGATTCTCCCATGACTTGTAGGATATTTAATAGCATTTCTGATCTAATGAGGTCATGACTGTCAAAAATGTCTCCAGATATTGCCTCACATAGGCAAAGCTGCCCCCTGTTTGCAAGCCGTTGTTCTAGGTACAGAAAATATGGCAACTATGAAGAATCGCAGAAGGTGGCAGAACTTGGTATGCTTCAAAAGTAAGATTAATGTCAACAATGCTCTTGGAGTTCATTTGAATATATGTGTTGGGATCATAGTGGGGTTTTTTCCCCCCACCTAAATATTACCAATTATAAATTAATGTTTTTTTTTTCCTGACAAGCTTCTTTTGCCATTGATTTACATTTGCTTTTCGTTAATTTTATAAATTCATTTTGGAAAAACAATTTTAAGTCAACTTTCCACTAGAAAAAAAATGACTTGTTATTAAGTAGTTATAGTTTTGTTAACTTCGCATTGTTGTGTATTAAAATGTAGCCAGTCCTCTGCAGCTGTTATTTTCATCACAGAGGACCAATTTAAGGGACTTGAGCACCTGATCCCCTGCAAATACTGAGGGATCACCTGTATAGACTTTTGTGTTGTGTTTGACTTAAATTAGAAGTAGTCTTACCTCCTCTCGTGTGCATATTCATGTCTGGTCTTCCTCACCATGGACAACGCCGAGTGGTGAACACACTGGACCAATGTCAATGTCCATGGTCTTTCTTTACCCTTAGCAGATATTAAAAAAAAAAAAAAAAAAAACTTTTACATTAATTCTGTTATTTCATCTTTATCAATATGTTGTTTAAATAATGTATAATAAACTGAATGTGGGATTACACACATGTAATCCCAGCAACTTGAGAGGTTGAGGCAGGAGAATCCCAAGTTTGAGATCAGTGTCAGCATCTTAGAGAGACCCTGTACAAAAAAGACTAATGAAATACTTATGGGTCTTCAAATGATTTTTTTTTTTAAACATATCATGACATGCCATTTAAGGACTTAAACAGAAGTTGTTGCACTTGAGTTTTATAAGGAAAAAGTGAAATTAGATGTAAAATGTTTTTGTTTTCTTTGGTTGCTGTGACCAAAATTAGTAGAGGGAAAGTTTATTTGGGGCTCACTATTTCAGAGAACTCAGTCCATAGATGGCCAGCTCCATTGCTCTGGGTCCAAGGTAAGGTAGCACATCATGGAGGAAGGGTCCAGTGATGGGGTGGGAGGAGCTGCTTAACTCATGGCTAGGTTAAGAAGCAGAGAGAGGAAACCAGGATTGGGCTTCAAGAAAGAACAGCACTTCTAGGGCTTACCTTCAGTGACCCTCCTCTTTTAGTCACATCCCACCTGCCTGCAGTTACCACCTGGGCTGCTCATTCAAACTAGATTGGACTGATTAGGTTACAGCTCTCACAAAACTGTTGAAGAAATAATGACTGTCTAGGAAGACCAAAACTTAGATGACTAGAATACCACCCATTTCAAAACCTAAATTTAATATTCTTTCCATTTGACCCAGCCTTTGCCTTTATAATGAAAAATTAACAAACTAGGGTTTTCTTTTTTTAATGTCATCTTGTCCAATGTAGCCCATTATATTATTTTTAATGATTTGTTGATAAGATATAAAATCTTTTACTGTAGGTAGGTACAACATACTTTTTAAACAGCCTTTTAAAATTTAGTTATATAAATATAGAATTTAATTACTTCAAGACAGAACAGAAAACTACAAATGACCCCTCAAAGGATTGTCCAGAATCTTTCTTGCAAATACACTGTTACCTAGATAGATTAATGTAATACTTTTATTTCTTTAAAATTGTTCTAAATATTTGGGTATACAAAACTTATTTTAGCTTGTTGCAATTTGAGAGTCTATGATGTTTTTTTTGTTTTGTTTTGAATTCTGTTTGAGAGGTGTATGTTTGTTTTTGTTTTTTACTATAAAGAGAGAATTTTTTTAATATTTATTTTTTAGTTTTCGGTGGACACAACATCTTTATTTGCATGTGGTTCTAAGGATCGAACCCAGTTCCCCATGCATGCCAGGCGAGCACGCTACCGCTTGAGCCACATTCCCAGCCCTGAGAGGTGCACCAGAACTGTGTGTGTTTCACAGTGGTGTCTGATCTGGAGGATTACATTTATGCCTCCCCACTTTTTTTTTTTCAAATATTTATTTTTTAGGTGTAGATGGACACAACACAATGCCTTTATTTTTTATGTGGTGCTGAGGATCAAACCCGGGTCGCACCCGTTCTAGGCGAGTGTTCCACCACTGAGCCACAATCCCAGCCCCTTGCCTCCCCACTTTTTATTGCTAAATAAAAACACACTTAAATGGATCAAAAATTTCAGATGTTCTTTAACTGAATGACAAATACAATTACTAAAGCTGGCCTAAATAAGAGTTCAAATATTTCCTATTTGATTAAGCCAAAAACACTTAGAATCCTCCTTGACTTTTCATTTTCTTAAATTCCACATCCTATCTGTCCCCAGTTTGTTTGTCTTCAAAATATATCCCAAAGCCAACACTTCTTCCTTCACCTTGAACGTCGCTGCAGCACAGACTTCGTTACCACCCACTGAACCTGCAGCAGGTCTCCACCCTTCTAGTATTGCTGACCCTTGCCCCACCCCTGTGTGCAGGGCAGCCCTCCCACAGCTTCCCCTGCACTATAGATAAAGCCCAGTCTTCACATGATCCACCAAATGGCATGATCTTGCACTAGCTGCTGCTTGTTTCCTCCCACTGTTTGCCTTTATTAACTTGAGCACAGGGGGCCTCCTGGGTCAACAGCCCCTCTCTGGCCAGGGCTGTTACAGCTATTTTCCTTGTGCTTGACAAGTCTTCTACATCTTTGTGCATCCTTCATTTCCTTGGAGTCTGTGTTCAGTACTCTCACTGAACAGCTCTTCCCTGACTGCTGTTTCCACTGCAGCATCCCCACAGCTTATTTTGATCCTTTTTCTCATTACATGGCATCCTTTGCTTATTGTCTAATTCCCTGTGAGAAAGTGAGCCCTTTGAGGGCAGGTCCTTTGCCTTAGTCCCTGCCTCTTGTTCCAGTGGTTGGAACAGTGCTAGATACGTAAACCCATAGTCTGTTTCTGTTGGTACTGAAGTGGTGCTGGAATCAATGAATGAAGGAGCAGTCTTATTGCTCCTTGGCTTATGTTTTGCAAGAAATTTTAAAACAATGAATTTGCCTTTCATGTTTTATTAACCTTTTTTTTTCTAGATGTTATTTTTTTTATAGACAACACTGCATAGTGAATTTTTTTGGCTTTGTTTCTTATAGCATTCTGTCTCACTTTTATCACCTACAGGTTTCAAATTTCATTTTGACAATACAGATCAGTCACAAAAAAATAGACTAAATTTTTAATATTTTTGTTATTCAAAACTTGATGGCCTTTGGTATGAAAAATCCTTTACTTTAGAAGTAATAATGGTCACTTTTTTATCATTCTAGCACTTGCCTCAGCATCTGCTATACTCCAGGTATTAGTAAATGCATACATTGGATAAATTAGGGCATTTTAGAGTTTAATTCTAGGAAAACATTGAGATTTGAAAACTTGCTTCCTGGATTTAGGTTCTGCTGATGACCCTCTAGCTGATATCTCTGAAGTCTTAAACACAGACGATGACATTCTTGGAATGATCTCAGATGACCTAGCAAAGTCGGTTGATCGTTCAGGTATGTGTCCACCCTGTTTGCCTGATTCCTGTCTTGACATGAGGTGTGTGTGGAGCCAGCCAGTCTTCAGCCTGTTCCCGGAAACTCGGTGGATTTTGGTGGTTTTGTGTTTGGGCTCTGTCTGGGACCTGGCATTTACTTGGCCTGTCCAGGTTTTCCTGGTTTAGGGGTGCAGCAGGGCAGTCTATTTCCTTTCTGCTGTATCAGGTGCAAGGCATGTCGCCTCACAGCCTTGCTGTGTCGGGCCTCTTCTTGTGTTTGCATTTCCTTCACTTCTTGCTACTCTGGTAACCATCCATTTTATTTGGTTTGGGTCTTATAGGTCTTGATTTATGCACTTTCCAGGTTGACAGCTCACCTTTTCCATTTGGTAAGAAACTGAGCAATGGATGACCGCTGACTAGAAGTAGTCTTCTCTTTGTAGTGGTTTCAGCTGAAACAGCCTGTAGGTGCATGCATATTTTAGTCGTGCTAATTCATCACTAATCCACACTTGGCTTTTCCTTTTTTGTGTACAGCTAAAGCATAGTATAGCTATACTGTGCTTTGGATGACTTTCTTAGTAAAATTTTTAAAATGAATGGTTCTATTCTTATTGATATGTAATTTATAATATTACCCAAATGTTAAAGTTAGTTCTTCATGCAAGTTCAGATGGGAGGAGACTAAATTTTTACTTTTAAAGAGTCTATTAGAAAGCATGAAAAAAATACATGAGAGACCACATTATTGTGACTGTTGCTGAAACTACTGACATGTATGAGCTGAGGGATGTTACAGTATTATTAACATAATTTATTTTCAGAATATGACTACAAAATTTTAAAGATAATTTATGATTAAAATTATAAAGGATAATGTTTACTAAACATTAATAGGGAATTTAGAGCTTTCCTCTAATTGATGGTAAAACTTCTCTCTCCTGTTTCACATATTACATATAGTAATTGGACATTACATTTGATGCCACTATTTTCATATTAAAGCAGTTATTTGTATAATTACTTCTCCTAGATTCCTGGCTTCATATAGGGTTTAGTTTTGCAGAAATTATATCAAGTTAATATCAGATAAGTTATTTTGTTCCTCGGGAGGTGTATTTACTTTGAATAAGACTACTTTGGGACTTGGGGTATTGCTCAGTGATAGAGTGCTTGCCTTGCATGCACAAGGCCCAGATTCCAACCCCAGTATTGGAGAAAAAAAAAAGTCAGGTGGTATCTAAGTTTACAGACATGTTGTACCTGATTTTTACTAATGGATTATACAAATTGATACAAGAATCTCAATTAATTCAGTACTGTAGACTTCATGTATCTGCTTTAGTCATACTATTCTTTAGGAATGCAGAACGGTAGTGCTGTACATTTTGTGTGAATTTCCTGAAGTGACCTTTTAATTTGTTTACCTTGCTTTTTTAGATATTGGTCCTATTGCTGATGATCCTTCCTCTTTGCCTCAGCCAAGCATTGGTCAGAGTTCACGACCGTTAAGTGAGGAGCAGCTAGATGGAATCCTCAGTCCTGAGCTAGACAAAATGGTCACAGATGGTAAAATATTTGCCCTACATCTAGGCTTTCTAAAAGACATGAGTAAATATGACTTTCAAAGATTTCTGCATGCTTATGATTTGATTTCTATTTTCATAATTTCTGTATCAATTAAATGATGTTTTCTATCAGTTTAATGAATTAGAAGTTGTTAATATTTCTATTTCTTTTATCCTAGGAGCAATTCTTGGGAAGTTATATAAAATTCCAGGTATTTGTGCTCTGAATTTTCAGTTTATAAGAATGGCATTCCCCATCTACTGGTCTTTTAATCTTTTTACTATTGTTACTTTGCCTCTTAGAGCTGGGAGGAAAGGATGTTGAGGACTTGTTCACTGCGGTACTTAGCCCCGTGACCACTCAGCCAGCTCCATTACCACAGCCTCCCCCTGCACCACAGCTCTTGCCAGTACACAATCAGGGTATGTTACAGTTTGCACAAGGATGTTCTGTATCACAGGTACATGTGTATATGTGTGTGCATACATATAAGCAAATTTTGTCCCATTTTTTAGTGACCATATATACTAATTGATAGAAAACTCACCTCTGTTGTGATGGAAAAAATACTAACTTCTGTCCCATGCCTCTCTCCCTCTATAAGTCTGCAGTTGGTTAGGTTTGGGGCTGTGGGGGAGGATGTGTATGGTTCCTCCCCTCTCTCCTTAACCCCTGCCCCAGCTCACTTTCACTCTGGTCATCCCCTACACAGTGGCTGTTCTGTTTGGAGGACCATACCCTACTGTCACCTGGCTGCCTTGTAACCAGTGGTCTGGTTTTGCCTGCACTGTCCTTTACTCAGAGGTTAGCCAGTCACATCTCCACCTCAGCTCCATACTTTTTTAGCTGTAGTGTGCAGCATGATTAGAAATGCCTGTCTGGATCAGTAAGGCTATACCTGTAAGTTGTAGGCACTTTAAAGATCAAGATTAAGGTCCCATGACTTGCTCATCACTGTAAACTCTCACAGAGCATGTGTTCAGTACAACCTTTAGAGTAGATCAATGACCTTACCACAAGCCTGTGGACACTAAAATTTCCTGTGGTGTAGAAATTTGCCTATTTTTGTTTGTTAGGTCAAAGAAAACTGACAAAAAACAATCTGTAACTAACCTGCAATATAACATAGGTTTAAGGCTTCAGTTTCCTCCTCTTCCCAGAGAACTGAAATCTGATAGCCTAGAATGAAGATCTGCAGGAATAGATTGGGAGGAAGAGTGCCACAGGCATGAGAACCATTTCTTTAGAAAGGACCTTAGAATTCCACAGACAGGTGCAGTTTCGAAGTTTGAGCTTAAGAACATTTCTCTATTGTCAATGTTTCATGTCTATTTATGCTGAAATAATATGATACCTTTATAAACTCTTATTCTTTTTTATATAATTGATAAAACATGCAAATAACTTCTTTACTACCAATTTTATGTAAACATGAAAAATTCTGTAATTGAAAATGGAATTATATTTGAAAATGTTTCTAACTCTACTGGTTTATATCTACTAATATAAATCCTCCTTGATGTTTACTGGATTAAGCATATGGTCACCATTGGGTAAAACCCCCAAATGGCTCTTGCTTGCTGTAATTATTCCTATGTGATTTTATAATGGTTAGGAATTCTTCAGTACTTCTCAGCATATAAAAACTATTTTTCTTCATGTTTTCTGTAACTTAAAGTAGGTATTCTAGAGATCACATCAGTTTAAAGACATGTTCCTTAATGAAAGCTGTTAATTATTATGAAAAACACTTCATTTGAAGTACATTCTTATTTTTAGAAAGGTTTTAAGGAGATGTATTTTTTGGGGGGTGGGGGCTAGCTCTAATAGGCAATTCAAGAAGAGTAATAAGGCTGCCTACCCTGACAAATTATAACCCTAATGTAGACTTTTTGGTGTACACCTGGCTTATAGAAGAGTGTCATTCAAGAAGAGCCTCAAGAACCACTAAGATGTCAGTGTTTATGTTTGAAAGAATAGTAGTTCTAATTTATGGGTAAAACATGATCAGGTTTTATAAGTGAGACACTTAAGTATTCAAGAAGGGCAGCTTTAACATTTCCCAGAGTGAAGGAAAGGGATAAATGGGCCGTGCTTTATTGGGCACAACTGAAGTATTGATAGCTGTGAAAGCAGGCAGAGGTGGGTTGCCTATTTCCTCCAGGCTTCTGTGAGCCAATGTAATGCCAGTGTAATGAGACTGCTCAGTCACATGTTTTGGCAAACTAGGATTGGTGCCAGTATTGGACAAAAACAGTTGTAGTAATGAGTTTATTGTGGTTGGAAGTAAGTTACAGTGTAAGTCTATGTCAAGTTATTGAAATGCTAACAAAAGAAAGGAATAGATATGAGAAAGTAAAGTTAGAATAAATAGAATTATGTTATTGTATGGATGTAAGATGGAAGGAGAAGGGAGGAAATAAAATGAATTAAGCTATACACAAGCCAAGCTGACCTAGAGGATAATCATGCCCCAATCTAGAAACATGAGAAAGGAACATAAGGAGCATGTGTACTGTAGAAGGTAATGTGGTGCACTGGATTTAGTTTTAGACAGCTTTTAGTTTGGTAAATGTTGGACATTCACCTTGTTGTGTCTTACAGGCAGTTGCAGTTAGAGCTGTAGATGAAAGTGCTATAATCCCCCATGTAGTCTTGCTAGCTGAAGTTGTGTAGGAAGGATGAGATTTTTTTTTTTTCAGGGACTATATTGCCAATTGGTACAGAATATTGAGGAGCTCTTCTTTTTAATTAAATTTAATGAAGTACATGCTGAACTTACCTGATTTGTGTTAGGTATGCAATTCTATGATCCTTATCTTTCCCCATTTTGAGGAATAGGTGAAAATGGAAAAAAGTAGAGACTGAGACATTGAATGAGAGTATCTTAGAAATGGTGTCAGTAGAGACAGGTTATAAAGTGCAGTGGGTGGATGAGTACAGTTCTTAAAAACTGTTGTCTTTGGCAGACTGTGGAAAACTTGGTAGTGCTGGTGGAGTGACTCCAATAGGAGTGTTAAGAAAGCAAGGCAGAGTTCAGTGCATGGATGATAATCCATGGGGTCAGAAAGTGAAGAGGGAAAATTTCAGGAAGACTGAGAGGTCCCTTTATGTAAAAGTGAAGTGAAGTGAAGTAACTTTTCAAGTCTTACCATGAGTCGTGCCTCAACAGTTTTACTTTTATAAACTAATGTTACTGGAGACCTAGGCCAGAGACCTGACAAGAACCTGGTGAATCAGGTTTGTCCACTCTTGCCAAGGTAATCAAATAAAAAAGTAATTATAAAAAGCAAGAAAGGAGCTATAATCAGTGCCGCTGTCCTGGGAAGTAGCCTTGTCTTTAGATGTACTGACAGGAGCTCTCATGATTGTGTACCGAAGGGAAGCTGGATGTATGCATAGTCAAAAACTCCCCGTCACACTGTGGCCTGGCTGATCATTACTTCAGGATTAGTTAGGCAGGGCCTTATCTATGAAAAAGAAAGTTGCTATTGCCTAGCGGGTAGTTTGAACTCATCACAAGAGATGGATCAGACCTTTTTTTCTTGGGATCCAGGGTAAGAAACTATGGGAGGGAAGTGACTCAGAGCAAAAGAGACAGATACAAATTAGAGGCAGATATGCCCAACTTTTCTGCTGCTTTTAGTTATCTCTTGGACATTTGCAGGCCCAATGAAGAGTTGGTGTTTTTAATAAAAGCAGCCTCTATGTCCTTGTTACACTAACAAAGTTGGTTAGGTGCAGTAGATTTGAAGAGAAAAATGACCACCTCTTAGTTAAATTAATAATGAAAGAATGATGCTTTGAATTTTACTTTTTTGTGCCCTTGAAACAATTTGTTTAACTCTCTCTTCTTTTTTTCTAAAATGAGGTACACATAATAACTATTTTATTGGGCTGTTGTGAGGGTATAAAGACAAAATAGATGTAAAGCTTTTAGAATAGCTGCTGTTATTAGGGAAATAATAATGTGGTTGTAATAGGTAGTGCTGATGATTAGCCAGCTGCAGGACAGTGATTAACCTTTGGTTATCCTAATTATCAGAAAGGTATTTTTCATTAATTCCTCAGATTCCTTAATGGAACCAACTTCTTGCCAATGTTGAAAAGAGAAGTAGCATTCTATTTTGAATAAAAAGCAGAAATCTTTACCTTGATTCCTTCTAGCAAACTGTATCATGGAACATTAGTCATTGTGAAAGCCCTCTAGCATCCACCTCTGGCGTGCAGTGGAATAAGCCCTCTTGTGAAGGTCCTGGAGACCGCCTCTAGCCCTGTCTGTGCTCGGCTTCCATCTCTGCCTATGTGCACTAGGGCTGAGTTCACACTGAGAGCGCATTGGGCTTTGGAACATCATGTACATGTACACATGTGAGCATTAGACTCGAGGTTTTTCTTTTATCTAATGTTATATCAACGTGACCAGGCTGGGAGTTCTCTACCACCCCAAAGAATATCATGGTATTTGTGTCACTAGACAGTGAGGTGAGTCTCCTGTAATAGCTCCTCTTACATTCCACCAATTACAGGGGCCATATGTTAGAGTATGTCTCCACAGTTCATCATGTTTAATTGGCATGGCTCTTTTAAAAGTATGTGAAAAGTTTTTTTGTTTATTGTTGTTGTGTTTTGTTTCATTGCTGGAAAACTGCCCCAGTAAGGACAATTATCTTATTTCCAATAGTTTAGACAAGTAGACCATCATAGTAAATATTGGAGATACACATTTGAGGAGGGTTGTGAAGAAACCCAGGGTGGTCTCACAGTTTGCCTAATATCTATTTAGAAAAGAAATAATAATATATTTAAAATTCACGAATGAACTGGAAGATTTAAAAATGGTTTTCAGGGCAGAACTGCAAATAATGAAAATTAAGGCAAAACTGCAATTTGTGTCTCTTGTAAAGTTAACATATACTAATAGTTACTGCCTCCCAGTACATAGATCATCTCAACCCACCAAACAGTAACCCCTTTTCATAAATACAATCTAGTTTTGCTTCAAACAAGTAGAGAAGAATTAAGATTCAAACCCAGGACTGTTGTACTTTGAAACTATTTTTAGTACACTATAATTAGGTGAATACAATTGTAGAGACCATATTTCAAAATGTTATAACCAAGTGACCCTTTAAAAAGTATTATACAGTATAATGTTGTGGGGGGAAACTACTTTTAAGTAGAATTAAAATTTTTTATTTAGAAGTATTTCAGCTACTTGTTATTTGTGAATGATATGCAAACCGACCCCCCCCCCTTTTTTTTAGATGTGTTTTCACGGATGCCACTCGTGAATGGCCTTATTGGACCCAGTTCTCATCTCCCACACAGTTCTTTGCCTCCTGGAAGTGGATTGGGAACTTTCTCTGCTATAGCACAATCCCCTTATGCTGATGCCAGGTACTTAAAAAGTCTTACATGCTATGGAGAATTAAATTATACTAATTTTAATTGTATCTTAATTGGCCTTTTTAAATGCTTGTGTATGATATTGGTGTATGTGGATTTCCCCAGAAATCATCAAACACATTACTTTTAGCTATTTTGTAATAAATCTTAATTAAAAGTGGTACTAGAGCCTGGAATCAGGAAGTTATTCTTGTTTATGAAGTGAAGGTATTTATTTTTTTCACCAGGGATAAAAATCCAGCATTTAATCCAATAGCAAGTGATCCTAACAGCTCTTGGACCCCATCAGCTCCCCCTGTGGAGGGAGAAAATGACACAATGTCGAATGCCCAGAGGAGTACACTTAAGTGGGAGAAAGAGGAAGCTCTGGGTGAAATGGCAACAGTGGCACCAGTTCTCTACACAAATATTAACTTCCCCAATTTAAAGGAAGAATTCCCTGGTGAGTCACGGACCGTTTCTGCCCATTTATTCACCGACATTTTCAAGTATAAGGGTTTCTTCTACAGATGGGAAGCCCCTGCATCTTCACTGCGGTTCATCAGTCTGACTGTCCACAGTATAACGATTCTCTAGATATCTAGAAATGCTTTTGCTTTTTCTTAGTTCCGTGCATTACATTCATTTGCATATTTTCAAACCTTTGTTTCAAGTACTGAAATTATCAGTTTTCTAGTGCCTTGCAGTGCGTGCACAAGTCCATATTGTGCAATTCTAAACCAAAAATGTTCCTGGAACGGGAAGTATCCTATAATTCCTAATATTAAGTTAAACTTAATCAGTCACTTTTAAGTTGTTGGTATTGAAACTTACTCAGTGTCATCTTCCTTTTGTTTCCCTCCATTCCTTTCTGACCTGTGGGTATCCTGGATCTGTTTGGAAAATCAGAGGAAACAATAGTGCTGTTTTTGAAATTTTGACTAAATGGAGGATGAAACTTTTAGATTAATGAATTGTCAGTTATCGAATACTTGCAAGCAACACTTTTGTATTATTTTGAGTTTATGTTGCCAGATAAACCAGGATTTAAAATTTATTAAAATTCTGTCTTATGATAATTTCCCAGCCATCTTTCAACACTTAGGCTCTTTTAAGTTACTGGAGTGCATCTGGATGTATTTTTCTCACATGGACCCCTGGGCATGTTAGTTGATCTCCCTTTAGTACTGTATTCAATGTACAGAAATAAATCAAATATACTTCCCTATCTAACAGTTTAAATCAGTGGTTTAATGCAATATCTCCATTCTTTAGCTACATTTTATAACCACACTTACATTTGTTGCTCATAGATGAGCAACTGTTTCTATTAAAACAGTTTGGTCAGCATAAATTGCTCTTAAAGCAGAGCTATAGATTTGTGCTTCTTTTTAGTGATTTTCTTTAAAAAGTTTACTTTGTGATTGAAAAACCTCATGAAATACAATGATAAGGCTGTTGGTCTGTCAGTTGACTTTTGGTTTCATTGGCTTTTTGGAAACTTTTTTGGCCGGGGCAGGGGTGGGGCAGTGCTTGCATGGAACCGAGGGCCGTGTGCTTGCTAGGTTCATACTCTGCCAGTGAATTACACAGCTGTATCTAGCCCCTTAATGTGGAGTCAGACTTTTTTGTTTTTATCAATAACTGTTGATCTCACCAATACTTGATTTTATATACCATCAAGGCACTGAATTTTATATAAATTATTTAAAATAATTACTTTTCTATGTTGCTGATGAGATGGTTATTTATTATGATCATGATCATTTCCTTTAGTTCAAAATGATAGATTTCTGTTGAGTGTAGATTATTTAGAAAACTTTTACTTTGATTCTGATATAGATAGATAGATAGATATAGATATATAGATATGTAGATATATAGATATAATACACATACACATATGTTTTTATTTCAGGGAATTTATTATACTTGGTTTAAATTTGACTAGTTGGCCCCTTGAATTAAAAAATTTGCCAACTTTATAAGGCAGATTGCTAATAAGGCAACCCTTCTTTCAGAGAATATTTGTTTGACTTACTACGTGTCAGGAACTTGCTATTTTTTTAAGAACTTACTATAGTAGTACAGTGATCCCTTATTCCAGACACTGGGACCAGAAGTGTTTCAGATTTTGAAATATTTGCATATGCATAGTGAAATTTTCTTGGGAATATCTTTGAGATTGGACCTAAGTCTAAACATAAAATTCATTTATTTTCATCTACACCATGTACACATAGCCTAAAGGACTTTATACAATATTTAAGTACACCAGTGTTTTGACTATGACTTTTATCACATGAGATCAGGTACAGATCCATTTGTGGTATCATATTAGTCCACAAATAGTTTTGGATTTTGTACCACTTCAGATTTCTGATTTTCAGATAAGGATGTTCAACCTGTACTAAGTCTGGAAGATGTGGTCTGAATAAGATTAACTGTCAGCAGTTCATCAATTTCTTTTTGTTACAATACATTGTAAGCATGCCTCTGAAAAACGTGTATTCTGTTCTTTTGTTGTAGACTGGACTACTCGAGTGAAGCAAATTGCTAAGTTGTGGAGAAAAGCAAGCTCTCAGGAGAGAGCTCCATATGTGGTATTTAAAAGAACTAAGTGTTGTCTTCTTTCGGGGCGGGGTGGAGGGGGGCAACACTGGAATTGAACTTCAGGGCCTCACACAAGCTGGGCAAGTGCTCTGCCACAGAGTTGAATCCCCAGTTCATGAGTTAAGTCTTTAAAACACAGCATTTAATCTTTATTTTTGTTGTCTTTGCTTAATGAAAAGATTTTCCACTGAAGAAAATGCTTGTTAATACTTGCATAATTAATAGGCAACTTTATTTTGTAGTGATGTCCTAATTCATTATCTCTCTCTCTTAAGACGGAGTGTGACATTTTTATAAAGTCAGGGACAGACCAGGATGAGGAATTTTAGGAGCATGTTTACTTCGTTTCACTTGTTCTCTTTAGCAAAGAGTACTCAATTTGGAGATGGGATTAGTATGCCTCTGTTTCTTCCACAATAAGTTCTTTTGTTAGGTTTACTAGGGAATCTTTATGCATCTTGAAAGAAACACATTTAGACATCTTTAAGGAGCTTGTGAAACATGGTCTTAGGAATTGGAGAATTTTTAAAAGAGCCAAGTAAGATTGTTAGCCCGAATCAAATCTTTGGCTTTCATTTTAAATAAAACTAAATATTATTGTTTGGAAAAATATATACAATTATTTTCCATTCAATCACCAATGAACATATTTTCAGTTATTTGATTATTTTGCATAGAGTATTTAAAGAACTTATACACATATATACACATATGTAGCATACACACATATATCCATGTGTTTATTTAATAATGTTCATACACCTATAAGTGTGTGTATATGTTTTTCTTATTGGATTAGATTAGATTGTTTTACCTTGGATTTAGTAAGGCAATGACAAGGTATTTTTAATGTTTCTCTGTAATTTTATGTAATGGTAAGTTTCAAATATACAGATTTTCTATCGCGTGGACCAATTTTCCTTTCCTCTAAATTGATGGACATGTTAATTCTTTCATTTTCTAAGGATATTTAAGAGTATTAGAAAGAAAAATACTAGATTACACCTGGGATCTCCTAGGCTTTTTCAGATAAATAGATAGAAACATCTTAAACTGATAACAAGGACATGTGCTATAAATAGAGAAGGTGGGCTAATGTCCAAAACCTTTCTTAGGAGAGGCTGTAAGTTCTATAGGATAATATTCAACTATTTTTGAGTACTTAACCCAACTTTTTCTTGCTTTTGTATGGTAAAGTTCAGCATAGTTTTATTTTTATTCCTGAGTAACCACATTGACATATACTGGAAAATAACATTTTTCTCTTTTTGTCAAAGCAAAAAGCCAGAGATAACAGAGCTGCTTTACGTATTAATAAAGTCCAGATGTCTAATGATTCCATGAAAAGGCAGCAGCAGCAAGATTGCATCGATCCCAGCTCTCGCATCGATTCAGATCTTTTTAAAGATCCATTAAAACAAAGAGAATCAGAACATGAACAGGAATGGAAATTTAGACAGGTATGAGGTTTGGAGATGATTTTCTTTTTTAAATTGCATTTTTGTTCTTTGAGAAGTGAGGTATTTACTTCTTAGTAGAACATTTTTACCTTTTTTGGTAAAATATATTTAAATTGATTTGAGAAGTTTATTGAAATATTATAAATAATAGATTGCCCTAGGCAAAATTGGGAATCCTCTGATGAATAATCATCTCTTCTCTAGGACTATACAGTCTAATATGGAAGCAATCTGGTAGCTATTGACCTCAAACAAATTAATTTCCTATTGCCTTTTCTACCTGTGATAATTATTTTATTCTTAACATGTGATTGCTTTTTCTATCTTGTTTTAATAGCAAATGCGTCAGAAAAGTAAGCAGCAAGCTAAGATCGAAGCCACACAAAAATTGGAACAAGTTAAAAATGAGCAGCAGCAGCAGCAGCAGCAGCAGCAGCAGCAGCAACAGCAGCAGCTTAGTTCCCAGCACCTTCTGGTGCCATCTGGGTCTGATACTCCAAGCAGTGGGGTCCAAAGTCCCTTGACACCTCAGCCTGGCAATGGAAACATGTCTCCTGCACAGGCATTCCATAAAGACCTGTTCTCAAAACAGCTGCCTGGTATCCCTGCTTCCACACCTTCAGATGATGTGTTTGTCAAGCCACAAGCTCCACCCCCTCCTCCAGCCCCATCTCGGGTACCCATTCAGGAGAGTCTTTCTCAGTCTCAGACTTCTCAGCCACCTTCTCCACAAATGTTTTCTCCTGGGTCTTCTAGCTCCCGACCACCATCTCCATTGGATCCTTATGCAAAAATGGTTGGTACCCCTAGACCCCCTCCTGGGGGCCATAGCTTTCCCAGAAGAAATTCTGTCACACCGGTGGAAAACTCTGTGCCTTTATCATCCGTACCAAGGCCCATTCAGATGAGTGAGACCACAGCCAGTAGGCCACCCCCAGCCAGAGATCTGTGTTCTTCCTCTACAACAATTAGTGACCCCTATGCAAAACCTCCAGACACCCCTAGGCCTTTAATGACAGATCAGTTTCCCAAACCTTTGGGCCCATCCCGGTCTCCTGTAGTTTCAGAACAAACTGCAAGAGGTCCTCCAGCAGGTGGAACCAGTGATCACTTTACTAAACCCTCCCCTAGGGCGGATACGTTTCAAAGACCACGGGTACCTGACCCGTATGCACGACCTTTGCTGACACCGACACCGCTTGATAGTGGTCCTGGACCTTTTAAGACTCCACTGCACCCTCCTCCATCCTCTCAGGATCCTTATGGGTCAGTGTCCCAGGCATCAAGGCGACTGTCTGTCGACCCTTATGAAAGGCCTGCCTTGACACCAAGACCTGTAGATAATTTTTCTCATAGTCAGTCAAATGATCCATATAGCCAGCCTCCCTTAACTCCACATCCAGCAGTGAATGAATCTTTTCCCCATTCTTCAAGGGCTTTTTCTCAGCCTGGAACCATATCAAGGTCAGCATCTCAGGACCTGTATTCCCAGTCCCCAGGAACTCCACGACCTGTAGATTCTTATTCCCAACCCTCAGGAACTGCTCGGTCCAATGCAGACCCTTATTCTCAACCTCCTGGAACTCCTCGGCCTACCACCATTGACCCATATACTCAGCAGCCACCAACCCCCAGGCCATCTGCACAGACAGAAGTGTTTGTTGCACCTGCAGCTAATCAAAGGCACTCTGATCCGTATACTCATCCTCCTGGAACACCAAGACCTGGAATTTCTGTTCCCTACTCTCAGCCACCAGCAACACCAAGACCAAGGACTTCAGAGGGTTTTACTAGGTCCTCAGGTACAAGACCAGCCCTCATATCAAATCAGGATCCTTTCCTGCAAGCAGCACAACACAGAGCACCAGCCTTACCTGGCCCTTTGGTAAGGCCACCTGATACATGTTCCCAAACACCTAGGCCACCTGGACCTGGCCTTGCAGACTCATTCAGCCGTGTTTCCCCATCTGCTGTTCGAGATCCCTATGATCAACCTCCGATGACTCCAAGGCCTCAGTCTGACTCTTTTGGAACTGGTCAAGTTACTCGTGATGTTGCTGACCAGCCGGGGCCTGGGTCAGAGGGAAGCTTCAGCACATCTGTAGACTCTCCCATGAGTTCCCAAGGCCAGCAGTTCTCTGGTGTCTCCCAGGTTGCTGGACCTGCACCAACTTCTGGGGGAACTGACACACAGAACACTGTAAATATGTCTCAAGCAGATGCAGAGAAGCTGAGACAGGTAATCATGGCACACGTTTTCAATGCCTTAAATGTATCTTTTGTGGAAGCCATTCATTTAATCAAATGGTAATTTCTATACAAGTGTTAATTTTATTTAATGTTATTGTTTTTGTAATACAAAGAAGAAAAATAAAATTCGTAAAATTAACACCAGTTGAATTACATTTAATCGTATCTAATTTCAGTCTTTATGAATTTGTTAAAGAATATTTTTATATGAAAGCTGGAAGTTTCATGATAGCTGAATGGCAAATGGAACCAAATGACTAATTTGGTTTTTATAGTGTATCAAGTAATTAAATATGTGTTTTTATCAAACTTTGAAACATTTAGACATTTTAAATATTACCATTGCCCCATAATGAAAACATTATGGTGTTAAAAACCACTAGTTACTGGAAATCCCAGTGATTTTTGTTTCTTTGCATTTAGCGGCAGAAACTGCGTGAAATCATCCTGCAGCAGCAGCAGCAAAAGAAGATTGCTAGTCGACAGGAGAAGGGGCCTCAGGATGCACCTGGAGTGCCTGCCCCGGTGCCCCTTCCTCACTGGCAACCAGAGAGTATCAACCAGGCTTTCACTCGGCCTCCACCCCCTTATCCTGGGAACATTCGATCACCTGTTGTCCCTCCTGTCGGACCTAGATATGCTATTTTCCCCAAAGATCAGCGTGCGCCCTATCCTCCTGATGTTCCTGGTATGGGGATGAGGCCACATGGATTTAGGTAGTGCTTTTAATTTTCTGCCTTGATTTAAATTGCTGTTAGAAGTAACTAGACAAATGGAGTTGGTATTAACCAATAAGCTGTTAACACTTTCTACTTCTTTCTCCCCTCTCACATAAATCAATGTTATTTTCCACAAACGAGAGGTCAGGGACTTTCTCCCTTCTCAAAAAACTCTAAATGGCTTAAGCACAGTCCCTTCATGACTAAGTATTATCTCTAGGACTTACAGCCATATTGATGTAGCCCATCATAGTAGTCAGTATCCCCCAAAATGTAGCTGCTACATGCAGGCAGAACCTTTTTTGATGTGACAAGTGAGGAGACTTGTGCACTCAGCACCTTTTTATTCTTTTCATTTCATTTAAGGTGCAAAATATTGGTGGAACAGAGTTCTAAAGAAAGGATGTTTCTCTTTAGGAACTTACCATGACAAGGTTGGGTTGTGAAGGTAGCAGAAATGAATCATGACCATGTTTCCTTTTTTAAAGTGGCTACTAGGTCTATCTAGACTAACGCCCTAGTTATAATGAGGAAAGGGTTATTTAAGATGTAATTTTTGGGAGAAATGTGATTTAATCTTGTACTATGTCTCTGTGTTGCATGCTCACCCTTACTTCCCCATTTTTGTCTACCTTTTGTCCTTTTTCCTACAGGAAAAAACTACACTCTCCACAAACATTTTCATTCTTATTTCTAAATGGTGGATCTCCATATGCTTGGTGGCTGGCTGTTCCTGGGTTTACATGATCTAATAGAGAGAAGCATTTATTGTAGGGAGTTTAGCAAACCTTACTGCATATGGGTACTTACAAGTACTTTTTAAGTTGTCAGTGACATTTTGCTAAATCATTGCATGTAGCAATGGTATTCCAAAACTTTCTTTTCTCAACCCAATTCGGAATTCAAGAAAATACTGAAATATTTGCCCCCCTCCCTTTTTTTTAGATTTGGATTTCCAGGAGGGAGTCATGGTACCGTATCCAGTCAGGACCGATTCCTAGTGCCTCCTTCACAAATAGCAGGAGCTGGAGTTCCTCCACATCTGAGAAGATCAATGTCTGTAGAAATGGCTGGACCTTTAAATAACTCGCAGATGAATAATCCGGTTGGACTTCCTCAGCATTTTCCACCACAGAACCTGCCAGTTCAGCAGCATAATATACTGGGCCAGGCATTTATTGAATTGAGGCATAGGGCCCCAGATGGAAGACCACGACTGCCCTTCCCTGCTTCTGGCAATGTTATAGAGCCACCTTCTCATCCCAGACATGGAAACTTCATTCCTCGTCCAGACTTCCCAGGCCCAAGACACACAGACTCCATGAGACGACCTCCCCAGGGTCTACCTCATCAGCTCCCTGTGCATCCAGATTTGGAGCCAGTGCCTCCACCTCAGCAGGAACAGGGCCACCCTGCCCATCCGTCTTCTGTGGTCATGAGACCTCTGGGTCATTCCTTGGGTGGAGGGTATTCTGAGGCTCCCTTGACAGCAACTGTGACAGCTGAAAGAGCATCTGGTAATGTACAGATGGCCAGTCGGTCTTCTGATGGTTTGGAGGAAAAACTTGATTCTGATGACCCTTCTGTGAAAGAACTGGATGTTAAAGACCTTGAGGGGGTTGAAGTCAAAGATTTGGATGATGAAGATCTTGAAAATTTAAATTTAGATCCAGAGGATGCCAAAGGAGATGAATTGGATACTTTAGATAATTTGGAAACTAATGATCCCAACCTGGATGATCTCTTAAGGTCAGGAGAGTTTGATATCATTGCATACACAGATCCAGAACTTGACCTAGGAGATAAGAAGAGTATGTTTAATGAGGAACTAGACCTTAATGTTCCAATTGATGATAAATTAGATAATCAGTGTGTATCTGAACCAAAAAAAAAGGAGCAAGAAGACAAAGCTGTGGTTCTTTCTGACAACCATTTGCCACAGAAAAAATCCATTGTCACCAATGAGATAAAAACAGAAGTCCTATCTCCAAATTCTAAAGAGGAAACCAAATGTGAAACTGAGCAAAGCGATGAGGCTAAAGATGCTCTGGTTACTCCCAGCCCCCAAGCTTCTGCTCACACAGACCTGAATGATGGGGAAAAGAATCCTTTGCCATCTTCTGATTCAGACCTACTTGAGAAAAGAAGTAATCAAGAAACTGCTGGCTCCAGTGCAAGTGTTATCCAAGGATCTGCGTCACTGCCAGCTCAAGATGTGGTGAACTCTTGTGACATCACTGGATCAACTCCAGTTCTCTCAAGTTTGCTTGCTCATGAAAAATCTGATAATTTGGACATGAGGTCTTTGGGGTCTCCCCCACCAACGCTGCCAGCCTCACCCTCCAGTCGTGTGTCGAGCCTGCCTCCTACTTTAGTGGCACCACCTGGCCCTGTTCTGGATAATGCTGTGAATTCTAATGTGACTGTGGTCTCCAGGGTGAACCATGCTTTTCCTCAGGGGGTACAGGTAAATCCAGGATTTATTCCAGGTCAGTCATCAGTTAACCACAATTTGGGGACAGGAAAACCTGCAAATCAGACTGTGCCTCTCACAAGTCAGTCTGGTCCCAGTGGCATATCAGGACCCCAGCAGCTTATGATTCCTCAAACATTAGCCCAGCAGAATAGAGAGAGGCCCCTCCTCCTTGAAGAGCAGCCCCTGCTTCTACAAGATCTTCTGGATCAGGAGCGGCAAGAACAGCAGCAGCAAAGACAGATGCAAGCCATGATTCGGCAGCGCTCAGAACCATTCTTTCCTAATATTGGTAGGCATTCCCTTGTGTCTTAAAATAGATTCCTGTGGGCATTAGGATGACCTGCAATATGCTTGGAACATTTCATTATTGAAATTACATTCTGAATAGAGCACTGAGAATTTCTCTGTTCCTCCTGAACTTTAAGCAGAAAACAATTACAAGCTTTAGATTCCTTCCAGGTAAATCAAGAGATTGAAAACTTAGAGTTGTGATCCTTGTTCTACCTGTCACCCTATTGCTGCTGTGTATTTTCAATCATGGAATAATGAATTTAAGGAAATTATTATAGAAATAAAGCTTTCTGCTATCCTTTTGCACATAGTAAATTCTTGGTAGTTTTTTCCCATAGCCCTATTTAACTTATCTCTATTGGTTTACTAATATCAAGACGTCAGTGCTCCAGAGTGTAATCAGTCCACAGAAGGCACTTGCCTGAGGGTTGCTTCTCCTAAGTGAAGAACATGTGCTACCCTGTATGTGCTACCAATTTTGTCATGGAGCTCCTTTTCTCCATTTATATACAAAAAGATATTTCTTGGTAGCCTCCCAATACTTTTGAGGGCTGACCTCAAGGAATTTATACATTTTTCTTTTAAAGAGAGAAGACCGATTTATTTCTTAGTATTTAAATATCTGCGGGTTCTTATTCCTGAAGCTACAGTGGTAAACCATCCTGACCAGCATTGCAGAAGTTTGGGTGGGAGGGACTTGTATTGCTGAACATTTTTGCTATGCTCTCTCTTAGACTCAATAGACTTCTTTATTTAGTTGCTGCAGGACTGAGTGTTAAAGTGTGCTTCAATTATGGATTACTGAAGTGTAATCAAATTCAGAATAAGGTTGTTAACGATCTCATAATCCCCTCATCTAGTATAAAAACCTGTACTGATTATTAAATAATAATAAGGTGGTATGGAGATCTGTAAATTGCACAATGTTTGTTGTACTTACATGTCATTTAATGTACGTTGAGCCAAGTACTATGAAGTAAGTAACTTTTAAAATATATTTTTTTCTTTAGATTTCGATGCAATTACAGATCCTATAATGAAAGCCAAAATGGTGGCCCTCAAAGGCATAAACAAAGTGATGGCACAGAGCACTCTAGGCATGCCACCAATGGTGATGAGCAGGTAGGTTCAGGTGCACGTCCCATGGGTGTCTGAACTGCATGTGGTTGGTGCTAGTCCTGGAAAGAACATGCGAGACTCGCTCGCTTTCCAGAAATGAACAGTGTTTTTGATACTGTGGGATACGGTGAGAAAGAGCTGTACACGTATAAAGAATCTCCATTAATTTTAGGTAGGGTAAATACAAATTGCGGGGGGGGGGGGTTGTTTTGTTTCATTAGCAGTGCTTACTAAAAATTTTTCAGTTAACATAAAAGCGTTGATTAAGGCAATTGTGAATTCAGCTCTAAAAATATCACCAAACTGATTTTGAACCAGAAGAGAAAGTCAAGAACTGATGAAAATGCTAGGACTTGAAGATTTCATAAGTTTTCATGCACAGCAGTAAAAAGGGAATTATGCATTAAAGGTTGCTCTAAGTGTTGTTAGCGTAATTGTGAAAGTAGAATAAGTACGACTACAAGGCCATATTTCTTATATTTTGATCATGAACCACTGTCAGAATTACGTGGCTTTTTGTTGTAGTTTTTTGAAAATGCAGGTTCTTTGTTCAACTGCAGACCTACTGAGTGAGAACATCTAGGGATGGTGCTGCATATTTCCATTTCCAGTGAACACTGTGAATTGTTGTTTGAGAACCTGTCAGTACAGCAAGCAGAGAGGCTCAGTTTAGCCTAATAATCTTGTTGAAAAATTTTTATTAAAGGGAATATAATTATGGAATCGAACATAAAATTGCATAGATTTAAGAAAAAGATGATACTTCAGAGAAATTTGAATCCTTAATATAGTTTTTGGGGCTAGGGATATAGCTTACTTGGTAGAGTGCTTGCCTCACATATACAAGGCCCTAGGTTTAATCCCCAGCACCCCCCCCAAAAAAATATAAATACACACACACACACACACACACACACACACACACCCCTGTGGATACTCTGGACATGATTAACATTCTTGGGATCAAAGTAAAGGTAGTGGTATCTAGTGACTTTCAATGCTGAGCAGTGTTAATTAGCACTGCTCCTCCATCACAAGGGTTCTTAACCTTTTTGTCTTGAGACTGCTTGGCATTCTAGTGAAACTTTTGGATTTCTTCTCAGAACATTTTAAATGCAAGCCTCAGAGTCGGAAGTCTTCCAGCATCTGATGCCCATTCAGTATCATCTTTCTACCAGTTAAGCATGTGCTTGTGTGCTCAATGTTTAGTTACTGTTCTCCTGAGTGCTTCACAGAAATGGACATGATGGACCCTTTGAGAGTAGTATGGTAGTTGCATAAGGATGCAGATACCTAAGTCTGGATTGAGTACCATTTTAGACAAAGCTGTAGTCACAGAAGGGGTGGTGAGTGATTCACAGCCCTGAGTCAGAAATCAAAAATGCACATTCTAAACTTCAGTACTACCTAAATGCCGCAGTGTTTAGAGTGTGTTTTGAAATGTGTTTGTGCTATGTGTGTATCTTGATATGTTAAAGCACTCTCAATAACTCTGGAGGAAATGTTTTCATATAGGCCATATGTTTCTGTGGAAGGCTTATCAGTCTAATTTGAGTAAGGGACATTTCACTGTATTGGTCAGTCACCAATTGTTAAATGGCTTTTTCAGTAAATACAGAAATATATCTACTGAAAATATATGAACTTTTGAGTAAAATTTTTTGTTTTAGGATATAAATAGATAAGCTGCTAATTAATTTTTAATAAAAATTAGAAAAGGAAAAAAATGTCCTTAGTTTATGTAATAAAGCTGAATCTTTGCTCTATTTTTATGCCTAAAGGCTTGAATTCAATTAAATTAGAGTCACGTATCAGAATCCAGCCTCTGGAATTAGTTTAGCTGGCTTTTCTCCACAGCCTCCCTGAAACTATCCCCAGATGCTGTTAGAGTAACAATCACCCAGGTTCACAGATAGTGAAGTGGAGAAGGTTCTGCTGGATACACAGAAAATGGAGCTTATGAGGCCTCTTGACAGGGACACATTGCCACAATTCTTCCTTCCCTGGAGAAGAACATTCTTGGGCACCTGAAACAAGTTTTAGTTTGAGAAGCTCATCGTTTGACACATAGTGGGTTTTTTTTTTTCTTACAGGTTCCCCTTCATGGGCCCACCAGTGGCTGGAGCACAGGGCAGTGAAGGACAGAACCTGGTTCCTCAGGCTGTTGCCCAGGTAACCCTGCTCATGTGTCACTCTGGAGGGTACACTGTCCTGATTCCCACCAAACCCATCTCACAGTAAGGCCACTCCTCACAGGAGGGTAGCCTAGGGCCCTGCCTGTTTGTACTGTCAGTACAGCAGAAATGGAGGGGTTAAACTGCTTTTAGAACAGAAAACAAGTTGAGGTTAAAAACATTGAATGTAATTTCTGGAAAGGGCCTACACTTAAGGGTAGAAAGTCACCTGGCAGGAAACCAAATGACTAGGGCATCTGGTTTTACATACATACATGCATACATTTATTGCCCCCGGAAGACGAATTTTGGAATGAATCTATTATGTTTAGAATGTAAAACAGTAGCAACAAAAGAGCAGAATCATTCTGTTTTGACATGGGTGGTTGTGTTTCATATTTTCCTTAGCATGACTTCGTTCTGAGGATATGCTCTGTTTAAAATAAGCTTGAAGCATGAATATTTATTTTGTATTCTTGCTGTTAGGTAGTTTCTCGAGAAGTGGAATTCCTCCTTTCATGTGGTATTTCTATAGTGGTGTTTTTTTGTTTGTTTGTTTTGTGTTTTTTTTTTTTTGTTTTGTTTTTGGTTAAATGTATCTACCTGGAAAACAAGAGCTACCTACTGTATGTCCTTTGGGAATTTTTCTTTTTACTCTGCCAGTTGCACTTATTTATGCTGTTGATTATATCTTTTTTCCTTATTAAAAGGAGACACCATTTGATACATTGGAAATAGCATAGATTAAATTTTTAAAAACCAACTCTGAATTTACTCTGCAACTTGGGGCAAGTTTTTTAATCTCTCTTCTGCTCTGTCAAATGTCATGCCAACCTCATTGCAGTGTTACAAAGATTGCACTTTGTGCATTGTGGCTGCTTAGTATCATTTATAATTGTGACTATTTGTACAGTTTGTGTCTAGCAGAACTTGTGACAATCATGTAAACAGTTTTTCAAAATCCATTTTATTAATCAGGTGGTTGCCTAGGAATTATTAGAATAACACTCACCTTCAAAGAAACAAGATATTTATTTATAAAATAAGACATTTCTATTAGTGAATTTCTCTGTTACTATTTGTATGTAAGAACATTAGTTCTTGTAAATAACTGTGCTATGGACTGATGTTTAAAAATGTGGAACGTGTGTTTATCAATTCAATGATAGAAGAAATTAAGTAGACTTAATTAAGAAGTGAGGTTTTCTATGGATCTCTCACCTAGTACTAGCAGTATTGGATTTATGCTAATATTATATTTCTTATATAATTGTTTATCTCAAACATAATTATTTTTATCTGAAATCATGCAAATATAATAGAACAGAGACATAAAATAAAATTTCATAATTTAGATCATCACCCCACTAATTTTTCTTAATTTTTATAAAAATCAAAACTAAAGATATTTTAGAAAATTAAAGGGTTTATTTTTTTTTCTATTTTTCTTTCGTTTTTCTTTCTTTTTTTTTTTTTCCTTCTTTTTATAAAGTTTTTTCTTTTCCCTTTATCTGAAGTGTGGAATTAAACATATTTGTAAATTTTACTTATTTTAGGATGGCAGTATAACACATCAGATTTCTAGGCCTAATCCTCCAAATTTTGGTCCAGGCTTTGTCAGTAAGTATAAATCTAATAAGTCACATGTTTTCTGGGGTTGCTTGTTTGACTTGTGTTTGTGCTGTTCTGAGCAGTTGGAGTTAGTTTAGGAGTGCTGCCTTCACCTGAGGTTCTCCTTTTTTAACAGGCATCCCTCCCTGTTAGGGTTGTCTTCTGCAAGGCATGTATTTTCGTTGCTTTTTTTCACCGTGCATGAAGAATTAGAAATACGTATTTTAATACAGAAAAGTCATCTTCCCCATTCTCTTCAAAACTGTTGTTGCTGTTTTTATTTGTAGATTGGGCACTTTACAGTCTGTAGAATTAGAACACCATTTGCTCTCATGACAGTCTACCTAAGTGACAGGGATGCTAACTGGGAAAGACAAAGGGCGTATGCTCAGAGAGAAGCTAGTTTGCAGCATGGTGTGAAGGTCAAGTAAGCAGGATGCCCCTGAGTCCTTTCTAGTTAACCTCAGGGGTCCCAAGGTGGTTCAGAATAGTATTTAAAAGTTCTGCCCAAACTGAACCTTTTGAAATCTTCAGACTGTTTAGCTAACTTTTTTCACCATTATCTTTCATTTTTGCTCACCTCTGCTCTCCTGGTTCCAGAAACCAGAAAGGCTTTCCTTGCGGTAGGTCTCATTCTACCAGAAGCAGAACTTCTGAAACCTTGTGAAAAAGCCTGTTCTTGAAAAATGCCCTTCAAATTTTATAGACTAGATTTCAAGTTCATACATGTGCTGGAACTTCTGGGTTTAGGAACAAACCCAAAGTTTGACCTTTTGGAATTCCCCTGCACTAATTATGATTATAATTTGAATACATATTTGCATTAAAAACAACTACTGTAACCAACTGGCTTTTTCTGGCTTTATTGTGCCCATTGGCTTTGGTTGGATTCTTAATGTATGATGATATTGTTATCATTGATGTTATTTTCAGATGTCCTTCTAGGATTGTATTTCTTTCTTTGTCTTGCTGTGAGTCAAAGAGGTATACTCACAATTTTTCACTACATGAGATGACCCCCTACACTTTTTTGGGGGTGGGGTGGGGTTGGCATCAATGGAGTAAAGTGCCCTTAGAAAGTGAGGAGGGGAGTGTTGGTGCAAGAGGAAGAGAAGTGACTGTCTGGGGAGATACAGCCGCAATCCTAGGAGTAGAAAAGATTTTACTTACTTAACTGTTCCCTCCCCTTATTTATAGAGATGTAAGTTACAAAATCTATAAAACAAATTACCAGCATTTTCAATTTATGGATGTCCTTTATAAAAAGTAGGTTTCACATTGGTCCTTCACATTGGATCCAATATTATGAATCCCCCCGCCACCCCAGTTTTGTTTATTTTTTTCACTAGTAAGGAAGAGGGCAAGCTTTATAAATTAAGGGAAATTCAATGGGAAATGATTACCTGGTTCATTCTCTAGACCTTAATAGGACAGACTTACTTTGTCTCTTCAAAATTGGTAAAGTTGAATTCATAAACATATAACTTATTGTTTGACTTTTGGGTTAGATCATTTGATAGTCTTGTAGGTAGAAAGCATTTCATTTCTACGATTATGTTTTGTAGTATTTATAAGTATTAACTTAACCAGTGTCCTAAGTATGTATTTTCTGGTTTCCTTCATTAAATGTTTTTCTAAACTCTTCTACTTTATAATTACATAATAGTCTAATATTTAGAATCCTGTTTTCAAATTTTCTATTAAATGATTATGATGAAACTGTATTTCCTTACAAAATAGATTTGTGTAACTCTTGATGATAATCTCGGGCCCTTTAGAAAATAAACACAGATGAATTTTTTATTTTTCCCTCAGATGACTCACAACGTAAACAGTATGAAGAATGGCTTCAGGAGACCCAGCAGCTTCTTCAGATGCAGCAGAAGTATCTTGAAGAACAAATTGGTGCACATAGAAAATCTAAGAAGGCCCTTTCAGCTAAACAGCGCACTGCCAAGAAGGCAGGGCGAGAATTCCCAGAAGAGGATGCAGAGCAGCTCAAGCACGTTACTGAGCAGCAAAGCATGGTTCAGAAGCAGCTGGAGCAGGTAACAGATAGGTTGTTGGATGGAAGCCCTCAGCTCCAGAGTGATGTGTGATGTGTGGCTCACTGGGAGCGCAGGGTCCTGGTTGGTATTAAATGTCATGTGTAAGTACATTGCCTGGGCACTGCTTATTAACCACAGCCATAACAACCCCAGTCCTCTCCTGAGAGTGGCCATCCGAGCACATAGGTACTAACTGCCATGGAGAGATCAGTTTTCATAGTTCTGATTTAGAAGAACTATTTTTATATTTTTAGCAACCCTAGGATCTTCAAAGAAATTCCATTATTTCCTCTGCACTAAGAAATCACGCTACGCTCCTGTGTCATCTAAGAGTCTTTGGTGTGTGTGTTTGGTGGGGTTGTTCGTGGATATTTAACTCAAGGGTGCTTTACTACTGAGCTATACCTGCAGCCTTTCTTTATTTTTATTCTGAGACAGGTTTATGATAAGTTGCTGAGGCTGGCCTTGAACTTGGGATCCTCCTGCCTTGACTTCTCAGTTTCTGGGATCACAAGCTATGCCCTATTCCTGGCTACAGCATGTGACTTTTTTGAGAACATGGTTCACAGGGAGATTCTAGATGGAAGCAGAATTAGGGATGAGAAGTATGCTTTCTGTAGGCGTTGACCTTTTTTTTTACTACCTTGGATTCCTTGGTTTCCAGTGGAACTTCAGATACAACATTTGAATTGTTCTGGTGGTTCCTTATGCTTTTTAAATTATTTTTTTCTTAGTGTTTTGGTTTTAAAATACATTGGTATATCTTATGTAAATGACTCAGTTTTGAAAAATGAATCCTTTTTGCTCTTATCTTGCATTATACACCAGAAATTTCTTAAGATATTAAAGCTGAATAATTATACTGAAAAGGAAAATTCTTTTTAAAACAAAGTATTCACAGTGATTTTAGAGCACACACCTAGGTATTTACCCAAGCCCCCCCCCCCAAAAAAGAAAAACACCCTTAGGTTTGCGCAAAAACCTCTACATGAATATTTATATTCATTGAAAACTGGAATGATTGGCTGGTCACATTGGTACCTGTTTAGCTCCCACCACTCAGGTGGCTGAGGTAGGAGCATCTCTTGAGCCTGTGAGTTCAAGACCAGTGTGGGCAACATAGAAAGACCCACATCTCAAAAAAATGACCCCCACCCCAAAGATGAAAGGTTAAAGTGTGGTACCCCATACAGTGGAATCCACACAATGTTAACAGTTGAGCTTCTGATAGATGCAGTCAACTTGAATCTCAAGAGCATTATGCTGAGGAAATCCAAAAAGGTTTATGTACTGGTTCTAATTGCATTACTTTCTTGAAATTATAGAATTATAAAGATGAATAATAGCCGAACGATGGCCATGGGTGAGGGATGGAAGAGTATATGATATAAATAAGTGGCATAATGGAGTTTTCAGGAGTCATGGATTGCGTCTCTGTCTTGATTGTGATGATGGTGATATTAATTCCATATGTGTTAAAGTTCTTAGATTTATACATCAAAGATTAAACTCTGCCTCTAATTTGTCAATCATAATGTTTACATTACAATTTTAAAGAAAGCCAGGTGTGTTAGTGCTAGAAGGGGGCAGAGTATACTGACTCAGCAGAGTTGGAATGCTGCTGTGTTAGGAGCACTTGGGAAATACCCTGCATCTCATCACGTTCAGCCCTGTTTTCTACTTCTGGAAATAATACTGGCACATTTTCCTGACGAGAACTGCTGAGTCAGTCCAGTTTCCGGTGATGTGTTGCAGGTAGCTAACTATTTTTTTTTATGGCTTTGGACTCCAGTCTCCCCTGCAAGCCATAGCTACCAAAATAACATACCAGTGGCAGGTGATTATAATATTGCTATAGTTTAAAACTAGAACCATTATAAAATGAAGCTTCTTATCTTTTTACATTTTAAACTTAAATATTTAGTGTGGGTAAATGTTCTTTTAAAAGTAGATAATTTCATAATTAAGTATATTTAGCACTTTTACTGACTTTGCTGTATCTGTATGAGATGTTTTTGTCAAGGGCCTAGTTTTTGCACATATCCCCATAGATCAGATCCTCTATAGAAGTTAATACTGCACTTAATTTGAAAAGTGAGACACATTGTTACAACATAGTTGCCTATGACCCAGCCTGATCTCAGAAACAAAGGTAACAAAGGTGGTTGATAGTAAAGTTTTTAAAAGTAGTCAGAAATGCCAGAGGAAAGACATGTGTTTATGTGCATAGAAATCATCCTAGGGTAGATGCTATTTCAGGTGCTGTGTACCTCTGCCATCAGTGCAGTGCAGTGCCTCAGTTCTCACTGGTAAACTGGGTAGAAAAGACAAGGACAAGAAATGAGAAGTCACACAGCTACTAAAGAAAAGACCAAACACCCTTACTTATAGAAGACGTTGGTCTGGCTGGGAAACATAAGAAATTGAAAGTTGAAAAACGACTGTTAGGGGCACTTGGAAAGCACCCTGGCATCTCATCCTGTTCAGCCTTGTTCAGTATATCAATCAGTATAATATTTATTGAAAATCAAGTGATTTTGAAAGATACATAACAATATTTTGCATTCCTTCTTTCCCTACCTTCCTCATGTCAAGGTCCACAGAAAGATGGACTACTATTTGACTGATATTTTGTCCTAGTACTTGGCGCATTGAGGCACAAACATTTTTGGAATGATTGAATTGACATTAGTCATTACTTAGAGCCTGATTAGAAACAATTGACAATATTATCTCAGAGCTTGTATAGGTTTCAAAAATTATGATTTTGAGTATGGTATCCATCAAATACAAAGAATGTTATAAATCTAGTTTTTGGATAGGGTATTGTTTGGAGGTTTTTTTAAAATTTTGTTTTATGTACAAAGAGCTAGCATGGTCTCTTTCATTGAGTGACTGCCTTGAGCAGTCCACTCAAGGAAGATCACTTAGTCCAACTTAACGAGGCCTGTGCCCTTCACATACAGACGGGAACATTGGTGCGCAGGTTGAGGCTGCATTTCTGGTGAGCAAACATGGCAATTGCAAGAACCCTGTCTGAATTTTCATATTATAATAGACGTATTGATGACCTATTTTGCATTCAAGGGTCGAGGTAAAAGGAGAGAGCTAGGGCATGCCTACAGTCTTCCTACATCTCAGGGAGGATCGTGGCATACATGCTAGTAGTTCATTTTGTTTAAAATGTACTATTTTGCATATTTAAGAAGCAAAATTTTAATGTTTAAAAAGTTAAAATTTGAGGTGCTGGGGTTGTGGCTCAGTGGTAGAGCACTCGCCTAGCACATGAAAGGCACTGAGTTTGATCCTCAGCACCACATAAAAATAAATAAATTAAAAGTATTATGTCCAACTACAACTAAAAAAAATGTTTTAAAAATTTAAATTCGAGTTAAATCTCAGTTATTCTGACCTTATATATTTGTGTAATTTCTAAGGCCTTATAAATTAGCTGCTTCCTGTATAACTGTGTGCATTGTTTTATCTTTTCAATGGGTAGCTTAAATGATATATAACTTACTTAATACTTATTTCAGATTCGTAAACAACAGAAAGAGCATGCTGAGTTGATTGAAGATTATCGGATCAAACAGCAGCAGCAGCAGCAGTGTGCACTGGGACCCCCCATCCTAATGCCTGGTGTCCAGCCCCAACCACCCCTGGTTCCAGGCGCCACTCCACCCACCATGAGCCAACCTAACTTCCCCATAGTGCCGCAGCAGCTGCAGCACCAGCAGCACACAGCGGTCATCCCTGGCCACGCTAGCCCTGCTCGAATGCCCAGTTTACCTGGCTGGCAACCTACCAATGCTCCTGCTCACCTGCCCCTTAATCCTCCTCGGATTCAGCCCCCAATTGCCCAAATACCAATGAAACCTTGCACATCAGCCCCAGGTACAGTGTCCAATGCAAACCCACAGAGTGGGCCACCACCACGAGTCGAATTTGATGATAACAACCCTTTCAGTGAAAGTTTTCAAGAACGGGAGCGGAAGGAACGTTTACGAGAACAGCAGGAAAGACAAAGAATCCAGTTGATGCAAGAAGTAGACAGACAGAGAGCTTTGCAGCAGAGGATGGAAATGGAGCAGCATGGCCTGATGGGCTCTGAGCTGGCCTGCAGGACATCTGTGAACCAGGTTCCATTCTATGGTTCCGACCGTCCTTGCGATTTTATGCAGCCTCCACGACCCCTTCAGCAGTCTCCACAACACCAACAGCAGATGGGGCAGGTTTTACAGCAGCAGAATGTACAACACAGATCTGTTAATTCACCCCCCACCCAAAATTTTACTCAAACCAATGAACGGAGACAGGTGGTACCTCCCTCATTTGTTCCTGATTCACCGTCTGTTCCTAGTGGAAGCCCCAGCTTCCATTCTGTTAAGCAGGGGCATGGAAGTCTTTCTGGAACCACCTTGCAGCAGTCCCCATTGAGGCCCCCATTCACCCCTGCTTTACCAGTAACACCTCCAGTAGCAAACAGCGGCCTCCCCTGTGGCCCAGACCCTACCATAACCCATGGACAGAGTTATCCGGGATCAACTCAGTCTCTCATTCAGTTGTACTCTGATATAATCCCAGAAGAAAAAGGGAAGAAGCGCAGAACAAGGAAGAAGAAGAAAGATGATGATGCAGAATCCACCAAAGCACCATCAACTCCTCACTCAGATACGACTGCTCCCCCAACACCAGGCATCTCAGAAACTGCCTCCACTCCCTCGGCAAGTACACCTGGTGAGCGTCCTCAGCAGGGAGAGGAGACAGGGCAGCCAGGTGGCCCTTCACCTGCCAGTGTGGCAGCAGCCCAGCCATGTGCAGAGTTGGAAAACAGACTTCCCAGTAATGATTTCTCACAAGGAGCTCCAAAACCACAGACTTATGCAAATTCAGAGGTGGATGAGCTCTCCATAGAAACCCCTGCCAAAAGTGAAGAAGTGAAACTGGAAAAAGCTGAATCAGAGCCATGCCCGGGTCAAGAGGACACTAAATTGGAGGAGCAAACTGGTAGCAAGGAAGCAGGCACTGCAGCTGGTCCTGTCTCCTTGGTGCAGAGTCCTCCCCATTTGGCTGGAGTCCATGTTACCAAAGGAGAGTCAGGGAATGAACTTCTAAAACACTTGTTGAAAAATAAAAAATCTTCTTCCCTTTTAAGTCAGAGATCAGAGAGCAGTTTCTGTTCAGAAGACAACAGTGCAAAGGATAACAAACTGGTAGACACACAGAACCCAGTGGAAGGATTGGTAAGTGTGAATCATGAAAACTACTACTTTTTGTTTTGTTTTGTTTTGTTTTAAATTATACGTATCCCGGATTCCAATGGCTTATCATTTTCAATATGGTTCTGCAACCTTTTAACTCTAAAGACCCACTGTATATTTTGTTGTTTCTATCTCCATGGAATCTGTGTTTTTACTTAACCTATAAACAATAATAAGTAATATTTTGTTTACTTTTTTTTAAAAAAAAAAAAAGACATGGCTTGCAGTTTCATGCATAACATGTCTTTCTGCTGGTTACCACACTGAGCTCATCTAACTGAAGAAAGGAGATAAATGTGCCTGGATTTTAAATAAGCATGTAATTTCCATTAACCTCTTTAAAATGTGGAAGATGGCTCTTGTAACCCTGTTAATGTCCTCAAATGCTCAGGGATCACCCACTCTGGAAACCATGTTGTCATCACTAATTAATATTGTACAGCTATAATCTTACATGTCGACAGTGTTTCATTGTGGTTTTCTCACTGTCAGTATTCTACTTATTTGAAGTTATCAACATTGGATTTGCTTTTGTTTTTCATTTGTAAGAAGAGCTTAATTGCAAATATGACATCAAGCTCTGCAACTGGTTGTTTTCACCTTTGAGAATAATGCCTGAAAAAGAGGGAATGATATTTTCAGAAAATAGTCAAAACCTTTGGCACCACTATATGTCTTCCCTCCCTAGATTTTGGTACTGTGTTAGGAATAAGATCCATAGATTTGAACAGGTTGGGCATAAACTAAGACTCAAACGTGTTGATAGTTCACTTACTTTTAACTTTCCAATTACATTAGCAAACTTTGGGGGCTCAAATGCAAGGTGATTTTGGATGTGGCAACAATCAGTTGCCAAAAACAGATGGAGGAAGTGAAATCAAGAAACAGCGAAGCAAACGGACTCAGAGGACTGGGGAGAAGGCAGCACCTCGCTCAAAGAAAAGGAAAAAGGATGAAGAGGAGAAGCAGACCATGTACTCCAACTCTGACTCCTTCACCCATCTGAAACAGGTGAGTCTTTCAGAGCAGCCACCTTAAAACCTGTAGGAAGTGAGAGCGCAAGTGCTTTTCAGCCTGTGAAATCCAGCTTTCTCTTTATTTTGATGATTTCCAAATTAAAGTAGAGAGCTACAAGGATAAAGGACATCTGGACTAGAAACCCAGTAGATTTCCTCTTTCCAAGCAATATTGCACCTTATCGTCTTGGCCCCTGAAATTCACAGCACAGTAGACAGATCAGTTAAGCGATGGTCAGGAGCAGCCTTGGCACCAGGAAAAACTATCCTCACTTCTTGTGACTGCAGCCACAGGACTCTGCTCATCTAAACTCTACTCTTCCGCATCTGTGGTGGTTACAGAGCAGGGAGATGGCTCCTGACTGCTGCTGGTGGTGCCTAGCCTCAGCTCAGGCCTGATTTCTTGCCGAGCAAAGGGGAGGAACCTGTATTTCTTGAGACACCTTGGTAACATCCTTTTAGGACAAATGAGAACAGAGCTTATTTTGGAGCTCATTATTTCTCTCTCCAACATTTTGATACTTCAAAATTTTAAGTCTCATTTTTCTCACGTCTTATTTGCCTAAATTGCTTCGGGTCTTAGGAAGTTGAGGAACACTCAGTTTTGCTTATCATGTACATTACTCTTAAATGTGTTTTTTAATAGCAGCTCTCTCTGCTCCCTCTAATGGAACCGATCATTGGAGTGAACTTTGCGCACTTTCTTCCTTATGGCAGTGGCCAATTTAATAGTGGGAATCGACTTCTAGGAACTTTTGGCAGTGCCACCCTTGAAGGGGTTTCGGACTACTATTCTCAGTTGATCTACAAGGTATGTTTCTTCACCAGGGTGTTGCCTTGCTTCATCTTTGGATGCCTTATCACAGTTGGTGGAGTGTGTCTTGGTTTTGCACCTAGTTTACATCTAAAAAACAGCCAACAGATAAGAATTTTGCCTGGTGAGGTAGTTCTCACACGAATACTTGAAAGTTTCTCCAGGGCTCACTGCCTCCTATACCTTCCCATAGGAGTCCTCTGAATCCCCTGAAGTTAGAGCTCTTGGAGCTAACTCCTTGGTCGTCTTTGGGGCCAGCTTTGAATGAACCAGATTCCTTCCCACCCCCAGCCCCCCCAAAAAGATATTTTCAGTAGGTAAGAATACAAATTTTAAAAGTTTCCATGGTAAGGGAAATACAGGTTCCTTATAACCTTTATTATATTATAAAATGAATTCAAATTCCTAGTAAATACTGGGATTTTTAAAAAGTGGTTAAGGTCAGGTTTGGTGGTACACACCTGCAATGCCAGCAACTCAGGAGGCTGAGGCGGGAGAATCACAAATTCAAGGCCAGCCTCAGCAGCTTAGTGAGACCCAAGCACTTAGTAAGGCCCTGTCTCAAAAATAAAAAGGATTGGGGATATAGCTCAGTGGTAAAGCACCTATGGTTTCAATCCCTAGTACTTAATAAAAGGAAAAAAAAAAAGTTAGCCTTTTACCTTGAAAAATGAAATTAAAAAGTTCTAAATACATTTTATCTGATAATTTTGACACTAGTTGCTAGGCTATTAAAATACTATAAAACCAAATCAGTTTATCTTTTGGTATTACTTTTCTAACAGTTTCATAATGGCATCTCACACACACCTTCAATTCACATCTGACTTATTTAAAAAGATCATTTTTGCAAAGTGTTTGAGAGTATTTTCCTGAGGTCTTCTCTTCTGACTTTAATATTTGAAAACTTCTCTCATGCTCCCTCTTCTGTCCATGTGGGCTGTTCTTCAGTTACAAACCCTCTCAGTGCAAGATGTTTATCACCATTACTTCATGAACTTAATGAAATCCCATATCTTTGCAAGATTTATAATTCCACTCTACTTTTGATTTGCATGGCATTATGGTAGATTCCAACATTCCTTGAGATGATAAACAATAAGTGGCAAGTTGGTGGAAAATATTAAACTGGGAGAGATGTTTGAAAAACCTGTTAATATATTTGGTCCTTATAGCACTTTGTTACTCCTTTTGCCTTTTCTTTTACAAGATCTTGAACAATCAGATCTTAAGTTGCAATTAAAGTTTAGGATTACAAATTCTTCAGTTTTTCATAGAACTAGGGCATATCTTTATGAGAATTTAATAAAATAAATTTTTAGAACTTATTACAATTTATTATTAGAGTTTTAAAGCTGTCTTTTACTAATTGTTATAACCATGAAATCTGAAAAGGAGTAGCATACAATAGTCTCAGACCTAATGGAAACTTGCTTCTTCATTGCTAAGTACTCAAGCTCCAGGTCCAATAAGCAAATGGATCATAATGTATCCACAAAATCATAAGTGGTAGTTTTGCAAAACCCCTTCTAGCTTTATATGTGTATTTTTCTTCCTGGTGTGCATTTGGAAATGAAGATGCAACTTGAGTACATTTTTGTAGCCTTACTTCTATTTGCTAAAAATTCACAGAACTAGGTATTAGCAAGCTCGTTGCATATTTGCTCAGTAGCATATAATTTAAAATTTTTTGGTCTCCTGCAGCAGAATAATTTAAGTAATCCTCCAACACCCCCTGCCTCTCTTCCTCCTACACCACCTCCTATGGCTTGTCAGAAGATGGCAAATGGTTTTGCAACAACTGAAGAACTTGCTGGAAAAGCTGGAGTGTTGGTGAGCCATGAAGGTACGATTGTGCCTCAACGTTTTATACCTATGATAAGTGAACCTTTACCAGCTGTGTCTGGTACAGTGACAGTAGTACTGTCCAGTGCTGTCTGCTTATCAACTTTCACTAGATGTACTTATGGTTTTATATATTGGCTTTTGCAGTTACCAAAGCTCTAGGACCGAAGCCGTTTCCACTGCCCTTCCGGCCCCAGGACGACTTGCTGGCCAGAGCTCTTGCTCAAGGCCCAAAGACAGTCGATGTTCCAGCATCTCTCCCAACACCACCTCACAATAATCAGGAAGAATTAAGGTACAAGTGAATTTTTTTCTTATGTATTTAGCATAATGTGTAAAGAAATAGTATATAAAAACATTGGACGGGTAAAATTTGAATAATATTCTTGAGCTTATTAATTTTATAAAACATTGTTACTACCAGATATATTATGTATTTTTAAAATCTAGCATAATTTAGAGAATTCAACAAATGATAATTGAACAGACATTAAAGCAATGAAAGACCTTCATGGGAAGGATTTCAAAGATCACCGTCGTCCGCAGGCTGTGAGGGTCATGTGCTGGGTGCACTGATGCTCATGGATGTCTGAAGGAAAGATAAGCACCTGCAGATACTAGAGTGCTGCTGTGCAGAGAGCTTGTCACCAGTTTGTGTTAATTCTTTGGCTCCAGGATTGTGATTGGGGAGAATCAGGTTCCCATTGTAGTTAATCAGCACCCAACTGGTTAGTTCCAAGGAGTTGAGATATACTTCAAGTTTTTATCTTTTCCTTGGAAAATCTGGCATAATAACTTCTATTTGATGAGACATCCACTGTCTTAGTCTCTTACTTTACTAATGAGAAAACTGGACCAAAGAAAAGAGCAACTTGTCGGTTCAGAGTCCAGGTCTTCTTTCTCTTGTACCTCACTGCCGAGAGTAGGCATCATTGCTCTTTTCAGGGGCTGTGAACAGCGGCTTGCTGGGCATGGTGTTTGGTGACCCAGCACAGTGTCTGCTCCAACCCTGGACTTCATAGGACGCTGTCCAGAAGCCTTTCTCAGGTCTCCATCAGCATGAGCGGGAGGCGTGGGAGACAGACAGCAGTCCCAGGAATAGTCTGCAGCTGTTAGTCTGGGACTTCACCATTTCCCTGGTGGACCCAGGTCCTAGACTAGACAGGAGGGACCACTTTCTTCTTTTTTCACCTTACTTTGTCAGTTAAGAAAAAGAAGTATCTGTGAAGCCACAGCACCCAGGTTTTCTCCCCTCTTGCCACGGTAAGCAACAGCAGCCAGATGGCTGTTTTCACAGCCACTGGCTGTTGGCTTGCAGCTGTGATACTGAATGTGTGCATGGACTGCTCCTTCCTGTTCAAGTAACAGGAGGCTTCCTTAGTCTCAGTGACCTGGAGTTTTGCAGAGGTGTTAGTATTCATCTTCCTCTTTGGCAAGTCTTTAAACTTTGATACTGAAGCTTTGGTCAGAAGGAAACACAGCTGTTTACACTATTTCATAGCTAAACCTGTTTATATTTTTCCCAAGAGAGTCCTTGTTTGACCTTGAGATGATTGATTTGCTGCTTATGTTATTGCCATTGATCACTCAGAGAGCATCCTTGTTGTGGGATACATGGAGTTGGTTTGAGAAGGCCCTGTGGTGGGTTTGCATGCTATGATGTGTGTGTGCTCCTCTTCCAGGATACAGGATCACTGTGGTGATCGGGACACTCCTGAGAGCTTCGTTCCCTCGTCCTCTCCTGAGAGTGTGGTTGGAGTGGAAGTGAGCAGGTATCCAGATCTGTCACTGGTCAAGGAGGAGCCTCCAGAGCCAGTGCCATCCCCCATCATTCCGATTCTTCCTAGCACAACTGTGAAAAGTAAGACCACTTAGCCTCATTACCTCTTCATTTCCCGCTGGTTTACTATTATCATATTTTGACCTTGAAGAGTCATTAACGTGTCTTTCTCTCCCCTACCTCCACTCCTTTCAAGGTTCAGAATCAAGAAGGAATGACATCAAAACTGAGCCAGGCACTTTATTTTTTACATCACCTTTTGGTTCATCCCCAAATGGTCCCAGATCCGGTCTCATATCTGTAGCAATTACCCTGCATCCTACAGCTGCTGAGGTAAAGATGAAATGACTTCTTAATGCCATGAAGTATGTCCGATTATTGAAGATATTGGTGGCTGACATAAATTGCAGGCACCGAGAACAAAAGATAAAGTTGAGGGTAGGGTGAATGGGCATTTAGACCTCTAGGCTGCTTTTGAGCACTGGCATTAGCAGGAGATTGATCTTAACCAAAGTCAAGGCAGAAAGGGATGTTGGAGTCCACATGTTCCTATTAAAAGATATGTACATTTAGAGAGGCACCTTTTCAAAACTTAAGGCTGCAGAAAATTAACCATCAATAAAGAATGTTATCAGCAATAAAAGTCTTGCAGAAGTAGTAGAAAAGTCTTTTTTAGGTAGCAGCTGCTATGTCAAATACTAGTGAGTTGCTGAGGATTTTTAAATCTTTATAAACTGAATTCTGCAGAGACATTTTATTGGAGACCAAGCTCATAATGCTGTATCACAATATTTTGGTCGTTAATAGAATAGCATTCTTGTGGACTGTTTCACACTTTTGGCCAGAGCTGACTGGTCACCCTGTGATGTGAGCTTGCTCTGAAAACTTTTGAAAAAGGTCAGCTTATCCCTTATGCTCAGGTCTTTATACCTTTCAGGTATTAAGAGAGCTAAATGGCTTAATGTGCTCCGAAGTTGCTCGTATTAGTTGAAATCTCCTCCTGAGGGTCTCTGTTGATGAAGACTTCACTTGTATATTGGTCCATTAAAACGTGTCCCATCACCTCCCCAAGACTCTCAAGTCTAAATAAAAATTGTTGGATTTCCTTGCCCTTTACGCACCAGGCAGACAGCATCCACCCTAAGTGTGTTTCTCTTCAGAGTGGTGGTGCGCTGTGGCCTTCTGGGTGACTAACACAGGCTTTGCGTTTTGTTTTAGAACATTAGCAGTGTTGTGGCTGCGTTTTCCGACCTTCTTCACGTCCGAATTCCTAACAGCTATGAGGTTAGTAATGCTCCAGATGTTCCATCCATGGGTTTGGTCAATAGCCACAGAATAAACCCAGGTTTGGAGTATCGACAGCATTTACTTCTTCGTGGGCCTCCACCAGGATCTGCACACCCTCCCAGATTAGCCAGCTCTTACCGGCTGAAGCAGCCTAATGTACCATTTCCTCCAACAAGCAATGGTGAGCTAGTGAGCTTTTTGTTAATCCCAAATCCATTCTTGACTCAAAATTAAGCTTATTCTTTTTAAAGTCTCAATTTAATTTTCAACAAGTAACAGGCACCGTGCTGGTGTGAGTCCTTGGTTAATTAGCCTTGCTGGGCGGTCTGTTTTCTGTAGTGTGGTGCAGCCACTTGTGCTGTGGTGTGTGGTGTCTTGCTGTCAACCAGGGAGTGTTGAGTGTAGCTGTCTGCAGGCTGTTGGAAGAAGCCTCTGACTTGCTCACCCTCAAGCAGCTTCTGTTCTTCATGTCCCTGAAACCTGTGCCACTGACGGCCTTCTCCAAGTGGTGCTGATAAGGCTGCCGGTCTGACGTGTGTTGCTTGTCTTCTCCTCTTCCTTCTCTCTTCCCCTTGTCTGCATCTACACTGCCCTTGCAGGGTCACCCTCTTCCCAGAGGGACATCCCTGCCCATCACTGAAAAACCACACTCCTGCCTCAGGCCATGCTGGGACCAGCCTACTTTGTCATGTCTCCCTGCTCGCCAGTTTCCTTGGGATCTTTTTTCTGTCGTTACCCTTCTAGAATCTAGTAGCTCCTCAGTTCTCATCTTTAAAGTCTTTTTGAGAGCATCCATGCTGCAGTTTGGAACTCTTAGCTGGGAGCTGCTTCTGTCACCTGTGTTTTTCCTGGTTCTTTCTGTCATCTCCCATCCACCTCCCCCATCCCAGAGATGTTCTGAATAGACTCCAAATCCTGAACTTATATTTTAACTTGGTCTTGGGTCTTTGCTTTCTTTCTTTCTGATGCTCCAAGTCATGCTTATTTAAATTTCCTCTGCACATTTCTCTTTATTGTTCATGAAATGTTTTAGTGGCACCTTAACCTCAAACAACAGAAATCTCTCTTCCTCCTCCACTCACTGAGTGCCTTGATTGAATACTAATATATCTTGGTGACTTAGTTTTGTTATTGTTTCATGCTATCATTGTTTCCCCAGTTGTTTGAGAATAAACGTGTTTATTTGTACACCAGTCACATTATTTTTTATCAAAGAATATAAAGTAAGTTGATCCAAGGTCAGTACAGAGTAATCTGATGCCTTATGTCACCGGTCAGTTTTAATTACTAACAAAAGTTGGTTTCCTCTAGGTCTGTCTGGATATAAAGACTCTGGTCATGGTATTGCAGAAAGCACAGCACTCAGACCACAGTGGTGCTGTCACTGCAAAGTGGTTATCCTTGGAAGTGGTGTGCGGAAATCTTTCAAAGACGTGGCCTTCATGAACAAGGTACTGTGCCTTCTGTCTCCACCCCCAACCCCCACCCCTGGAGGTGTCAGTGGCACTGACTGCTCTTCCACCTGGGAGGGGCCCAGTCCCACTGTACGGTGGGACATGTTCCTGGGGTGACATGAGTATGTTGTCCTCAGGGCTTCAAGCCAGGCAGCTCCAGCAAACTGCCAAGTTGTTTGTGATAAGGACCACAGTTCTGGATAGTGAAATAGGGACGATATAGTTTGCACATTTCTAGGAGAATATAATTATATGCTAAAGATTGGGAGATGGTCACCTTATTTTTAAGATCAAGAAACTTTTTAACATAATGTAAAAATCACAGTCAACATGTAGAGCCTCTTTTATATATATATTTTTAGTTGTAGATGGACACAACAACTTTATTTTTATGTGGTGCTGAGGATCTAAGCCACTACCTCTCACATGTGAGGCGAGCGCTCTACCACTGAGTTATGCCCCAGCCCTATGTCCTCTTTTTATTAAGAGGATTTTATTAAGTTTCGACTTGTTGAGACGCCCCCCCCCCCCACACACACACACACATTTCTCTCTACTTTTCAGGATTCTCGAGATAGCACCAAGAGAATGGAGAAGGACATCGTCTTTTGTAGTAATAATTGCTTTATTCTTTATTCATCAACTGCACAAGCAAAAAACTCGGAAAACAAGGTAATGTTAGTGCAATCTCTGCTAAACAATATGTAGTGAGTGGTTTTGTGTGTTCCAAGTATATAAGAGTGAGTAGAACAGATGTGTCCCTGCCTTGCAGAGCTCTCAGGGAGGGTCCTGGTGGCCGCTCACTGACTTGATGAGGGAAAGCGGCAGCCTTGCCTTTGCTGCTCTTCCACGTGCAGTGAGGGAGTGGGCAGATGAGTCTACGTTCTCAAAGTTCAGAACTAAGTAGAACACTAATACTGAAATCTTGATCCTTACAAATTATGAATCTCTGCAAATTACAGATTTTTAAGTCTTAATTAACATTTAAAAATACTTTTATTAATATTACTTCAATAGGAAAATTTGTTCAAAAATAAAACTTAAGTCTATTCATGTACTGTGAGAGAAAGCATTTGGCTCACGCCAAGTTGTTTTACTTGATGTAAGTAGTCTGGGTATGTAGTTGATGCAAGTGATATTGTTAATTATATGTTTTGAAAGAAATTTTATCCCATAAGCAAGACTGCTAGTCATGGCTTTCACAGGAGAACGTGCTGAAGAGGCTTCTTGCTAACAGGCAATAGTCCTCACTATAATAAAATCCAAGCCATCTGACAAGTAAATTTGGACTTTAAATTTAAATACCCTGGCCTAGGTGAGGAGGTTGTCACCAGGTAGTTTCTTAGGCTGGTGTGCAGTAGCTGCCCACTTTGGGATCCTGGATGAGGCCTGGCTCTTTTCAGTTACCTTTTAGGATGTGGCATGTGAGCAAAAGGACTGTGTGGTTTTGGTGTTCATTACTTTGTGGCAGCCTGGCCCAGCTCTGAGCAGCTGGTCCAAGTGAGGAGCCTAGACACCTGGGCAGGATCTGCTCTTTGGCAGAGAGCCTCTTCCCCGTTAATTCCACCTGAGAATAGTGGACAGGAGTGGAGTTAAACTCTTGCCAAATGACATTGCCACATGACACTGTTGTACAAATTAAATTAGCTAGAACTTCTGATGTCACTGATTTTTCCAGCTTTTTATAACGGGGAAGGGGAAAGTCCAAGAGGGCTTAAGGGGTAAGCATTCTGTAAATGACAACTGTGAAAAAGGCATAGATAGAACCACCCTGGCTGCCCTGCCCTTCTCCATTTCTCCAGTAGGACTCGGCCAGCTTCCTCTAAGCCCGAAACCTCATGTACCCCACCTTCTCATCAAGTCAGACCCCTGTTAAACCAGCTGCTTGGCTTCTTGCTGAAGTAGAACTACTTTTAGGGCATGTGAGTCACTCTCTTCTTTTTCCTCCATGGCTGCTGCTTACGGCCAGGAATCCACTCCTTCGTTGCCACAGTCACCCACGAGAACGATGCCATCCAGAGTGTTTCACCAGTACAGCAACAACATCTCCACACTGGGTGTGCACTGCCTCCCTCAGCTCCAGGAAGAAACTTCCCCCCCTCCTTCACCGCCCATCACCTTCCCTCCAGCCTTTGAAGCAGCCAAAGTAGAAGCCAAACCCGATGAGCTTAAGGTGACAGTCAAGCTGAAACCTCGGCTCAGGACTGTTCATGGTGGGTTTGAAGACTGTAGGCCACTGAACAAAAAGTGGAGAGGAATGAAATGGAAGAAATGGAGCATTCATATTGTCATCCCCAAGGGGACATTTAAACCACCATGTGAGGATGAGATAGATGAGTTTCTGAAGGAATTAGGCACTTCTCTTAAACCTGACCCTGTGCCCAGAGACTGTCGGAAGTGTTGCTTCTGCCACGGAGAAGGGGACGGGCTGACAGACGGGCCTGCGAGGCTGCTCAACCTGGACTTGGACCTGTGGGTCCACTTGAACTGTGCCCTGTGGTCCACAGAGGTCTATGAGACGCAGGCTGGTGCCTTGATAAATGTGGAGCTAGCTCTGAGGAGAGGCCTACAGATGAAATGTGTCTTCTGTCACAAGACAGGCGCCACCAGTGGATGTCACAGATTTCGATGCACCAACATTTATCACTTCACATGCGCCATTAAAGCACAATGCATGTTTTTTAAGGACAAAACTATGCTTTGCCCCATGCACAAACCAAAGGGAATCCATGAGCAAGAATTAAGTTACTTTGCAGTCTTCAGGAGGGTCTACGTTCAACGCGACGAGGTGCGGCAGATTGCCAGCATCGTGCAGCGGGGAGAGCGGGACCACACCTTTCGTGTTGGGAGCCTCATCTTCCACACGATTGGTCAGCTGCTTCCCCAGCAGATGCAGGCGTTCCACTCGGCTAAGGCTCTCTTCCCCGTGGGCTACGAGGCCAGCCGCTTGTACTGGAGCACGCGCTATGCCAACAGGCGCTGCCGCTACCTCTGCTCCATTGAGGAGAAGGACGGGCGCCCAGAGTTCGTCATCAGGATTGTGGAGCAAGGCCATGAGGACCTCGTCCTGAGTGACACATCACCGAAAGGTCAGGCCTGCCACCTACATGCTCTGCAGAGCCAGGGGCTCGATGTTAGGCTGATGAATGCTTTTTACATCAACATTTTTTGTGGGGTGGGGTGGGGTGGGGTGGGATACCAGGGATTGAACTCAGGCACTCAACCACTGGGCCACATCCCCTGCCCTATTTTGTATCCTCACGTTCAGTTCATGTAACAGCAGACGAGTAGTTTTCATTTACAGATGCGGATCTTGGCCTCCTTGTATTATACCTTGCTATTTGCTATACAGTTTTCTAAGCACTTTTGTAGTCAACATGTATTTGAGCATAAAAGTTGGTAAAATAAATCTGAGAATAATTTGTAGGTAAAGGTTACCTGCCATTTACCTTGGGGTGGGGGGGTCCTCTTCCTTCTTTCTTTTAAGTACTGGGTATTTTTAAAGTCCTGGTGCTCACTGAGCCACATCCCCAGTCCTTTTTATTTTTTATTTTGAGACAGGGTCTCATTAAGTTGCTTAGGCTGACCTTGAACTTGCAATCCTCCTGCCTTGGCCTCCTAAGTTGCTGGGATTGCAGGTGTGTACCGCTGTGTCCCATTGGGGACCTTCTTAGTGTCAGTTTCTAAAAGGCAGCAACCATATATGAAGTGAACTGTGTATGTTTTCTCAACATCACAGAAGCATCAGGTATCATACAAGTTCAGAGCTGGGAACTAGACACTTAATTTTGACTCCAGGGTAAGTCTGATAAGTCATTTTTATTGATGCAGAAAGCACTGGACAGCTGCATTTTAAAAATTGACCATTTTATTAAAAATGTATGAAATGCTCTGAAGATATTCCTAAGAAAATTGTCAATTTCACATTTTAATTTAGATTTGAGGAGAAAGGAACGTATATCTACAGACATTATGTATTGGACTAATCATTTTGAAACTAGTATGTTGTTTAATCAGTAAGAAAGTGGATTAGCTAGTTGCATGAATCTCAGTTATCTTAAAGTAACCTTTTTACTTTTACTCTTTATCCATAATGTAACGTTATTTCCCCCCCAATTTCATAAAGTCTTTAAATTGCTGTCACTTAGTAAACAGGTCTGTTAGATTGCTGTGTGTGAGGGGCTGGGCTTCATTCTCTGGGTTTGTGCTTCCCTTGCTTTTCTCCCTGCTTAGCTAAGAGTGGGGTCGTCATAGAAATCGCCTTCCTGTCTGCATGTAGGTGTCTGGGATAAGATCTTGGAGCCTGTGGCCAGTGTGAGGAAGACGTCTGAGATGCTCCAGCTCTTCCCTGCCTACTTGAAAGGAGAAGACCTGTTTGGCCTGACTGTCTCCGCAGTGGCACGGATAGCAGAATCAGTGAGTACCTAACTCACGGTCCAGAACAGGAACTGCCTTCTAATTCAGCGGAGCCAGTTGACCACACCATGGCAGGATTTGTGCTTTTCAGAGCAGGATTTTGCCTGTGGGTTGACCCCTGTATCTGGAGGAAAACAGGCACTAATGACAAAGGGAAGACCTCAGTGCAGTATTTCCCTTTCCTCAAAGAAGCTCTGGTCAGTCCTCAGGGTCTCTTCCAGCCAGAGGCTAGCCAGGGTGGAGGACGCCAGCTGTCATGTCTTCGCTATCTACGTGGATGGGGAAACCCTCTTCCCTGGCCTTCCGAGGTTCTGCACTTGAGAATGTTGGGGTTCCCTTTTCCTGGCTCTGCATATTTGTGGCCACTCTCCTGGCTTCTTCCTGGGGTCAGTCTCTAGAGGGCAGCAGGCTGTAGCAGCGTTTGGTAGAAGGCTCCTCTGACTCTGTTCAAAAGATAACAAGTGAGTTTGGCAGTGACGCTGTCTGAAGCATGGGTACATAATACTTCTGGAAAATTACATGTTGATAAGGCATTGTATATTTTGGGGGGTATCAGGGATTAAACACAGGGGTGCTTAACCACTGGACTACATCCCAGCCTTTTTTATTTTGAGATAGGACCTTGCTAAGTTGCTCAGGGCATTGCTAAGTTGCTGAGACTGGCTTTTAACTTAAATCTTTCTACCTCAGCCTCCTGAGCTGCTGGGGTTATAGATGTGCACCACCACACCCAGCTAAGGCATTGTTTTCAAGAATAAAAATTCACTGGTGTGTTACCTTAGTTGCAGGCCTGATTGCCTCCTTTGGAATACCCCTGCCTATGATGTCCGACTTCTATGACTACAGAGAAAAATGTTTCACAAGAAATATGTTCTAGAAAAGACCCTTAATGAATACACCTTTAGTTAGTTGCCACTACACTCCTAGGACATCGCGGATGATACCATGTCATATTGTCATGTTTTAAAGAAGAAATATATGATCAAGAAAGCAAGTCATGTAAAAAAAAAAAAATCTTAGCAGCTCTTAGTTTTAAAATTCAGATGGAAGAACTAAGTTGTTAGTCCTTCATTCCCTGTGTTTTGGTTGTTGGTCTTGGAACCTGCAGCACGCACATGTGTGCTTGGTTGTATGGGGTTCTGTGGGTTTGATCTTTCTCTTCTGAGAGCACTTGTCAGGGTTTGCTGAGTTCTGCTTTGAAACTGAGCCGACAAGCTCATGCTCAAATAGATCTGAGTGCAGGCTGATTATGTTTAATAGGTCAAAAGACCATTTTGTTACCTGGAAAAATGTTTGAGTGGTTTTTGTGGTCCCAGTCACATGGTTATCTTTTTGTGTATTTTGCTTCTTTTCAGCTACCTGGGGTTGAGGCTTGTGAAAACTACACCTTCCGCTATGGCCGGAATCCACTCATGGAACTCCCCCTTGCCGTTAACCCCACAGGTTGTGCCCGTTCTGAACCTAAAATGAGTGCCCATGTCAAGAGGTTTGTGTTAAGGTATTTTGTTTTAACTTCACATAGTACAGCCCAGGGTTTCTAGGCGTATTAGCGGTTTTTGTGCTTTATTTGTCTGCTGCTTACAAACCCTGCTGTCTCTGGCTGTGTATGTGCCTGACTACCTCAGAGGACGCCGTGTGTCTCTGCTAGGCAGCTTTCCGTGTGTTTCTGTTAGTAAGACTTTGAATCAGTCTGGCTTTGGGCATCATTCAGAGGCGTCTTCAGTTTTTCTTTTGTTTCCTGTTGGTACGCCATCATCTGCAGGCCGCACACCCTGAACAGCACCAGCACCTCAAAGTCCTTTCAGAGCACGGTTACTGGGGAGCTGAATGCGCCTTACAGTAAGCAGTTTGTCCACTCCAAGTCATCGCAGTACCGGAGAATGAAGACCGAGTGGAAATCCAATGTGTATCTGGCCCGGTCTCGCATCCAGGTGAGGACTGTGTTCAGAGTCACAGGTGGTGTCTGGCAATAGGAGACATAATAGGATGTGGAAAGCTCTTTGACCCGGCTGTAGGGACAATAGAGTCTGGTTCGCTAGGGCCTCAGGCTTGCTCTAGTAAGCATTCTACCACTGAGCCACAGCTGCATCCCAAGAATCATATTTTGAAGTCCTATTCAGTTTTGTCAGTTTATAACACCAGTAATTTCAAACAGAAGCTGACGTTGGGGATGCACATCTTTGCATCTCAGTGCATGCCCTTTGGAACTCTTGGGAAAAAAATATTGCTATATTTTTGCACACACTAGATTTTTTGGAGAGCTCAGTAGGGCTGTTTTTTTTTTTTTATATATATAATATATGTACCAGGGATTGAACCCAGGGGTCTTAACCACCTATACATATTCCCAGCCCCCCCCCTTTTTTTTTTTAAATATATACCTTTATTTTGTTTACTTATTTTTATGTGGTGCTAAGAATCGAACCCAGGGCCTCACACAACTAGGCGAGCACGCCACCACTGAGCCACAACCCAGCCCCACCAGCCCTTTTTAATTTATTTTTATTTTAAGACATGGTCTCACTAAGTTGCTGAGGCTGGCTTTGAATTCGCGATCATCCCGCCTCAGCCTCCTGAACCACTGGGATTACAGGCATAATGACAGCCACCCACATGGCTCAGTTGGGCTGTTTTAAGCATCTTATGAAAAATGAAAATGTTTTTAAAAGGTGCTCCAATTTTGGAAGTCACCTTATTTTTTGTATGCCGTCTTTCTATGGAGTCACCACACAGGTCTAGGTCGTGAGATGTCTTTAGGTAAGGCCATTTAGGCTGAGCAATCAGAATCCTCGTTCGGCTCCTCCCTGAAGACCTCAGTGTTGCAGTCAATGTCCAGCATCTCTCCTTTGTGTCCCGGGGCAGCTGCAGAGCTCCTCTTGCCAGGCTTGGCCTTCCTGACAGTGCTGTGGGCCCTAGTGCTGCTGGGCGGCACCGCCGCTTCCACCGGCCGCCCTCGCCCGGCCTCTGTTCACCACCTCCCCCATCCCGTGTCGGGCCCAGCCCCTTCATGGCCACCCTGTCATGGCTCCAGGGAGTCCATGGGCTTCGTTGAGAACGTGAACGGGAGTCCTGATCTGTGTGGACGCTCTCGGGTTCTTTTTGGGGGGGCATCTTTTTCCTCCTCACTGCAAGGTTCCGGATCCTCTCTTTCTTCTTGATATTTGGATATTTCACGGAAGTGTACCCAGACTGAGGCCTTTCTTGATGGACTACTTTTCTCACTTGATGAACCCTTCCACCCTGGAGGACTGTGGCCTCCATCTGAGAAACGCTTGCTGCACACTGTTTTGCAAGTCCCTCTTCTGCTTTATCTCTGTAGACCAACACCGCACCCCTGAGGTCTCAGATCTCATAGCATGGCCCCCAGACTTGTGGAGGAACTTGTTGGGACTGACAGTCTCCTCCCCAGCTCTGTTTTCCCAGCTCTCTGCCCCGAGACTTGCTCTGCCTTATTCTGCTGCTCTTCCTCGTGTGTCAGCTAAGAGCCCAGGTCCTCCTGACACTTCCACCCCTGTGTGTAGGTCGTGGATGGACCTTCTTCCTACTGCTGAGCCCCCCAGACTCTACAGGAGTGAGCACCCTGTCCCTGCCCCTTGTAGTGGGGCTTTATTCACGCTCTGGATGTCTCGGGACCGTGCCCTCGTGCCGGAGGAGGGTTTCAGTGGTGTCTTTGCTGTGTGCTCCACGGGTCGCCATCAGCCTGAAGCGTTCTTGAGCTCTCTGAGCTCTCTAGTTTCCTCCTCCTTCCATCGGTCTGCCTCTCTTCCTCTCCCTCCCAGTCCTCGTGGCACTGACAGCAGGCTCCTGTGACTTCGTGCACCTGCCATGGAAATACATGCACGTGTGTGCACTCAGGTGAACACGGAGTCACTAGCCTCTCCCACTCCCTCTCTCACTGGCCCCAGGCCCCAGATGGCACCATGCTGTGGTGAGCTGCCCTCAGCCACTCCCGTAGGGAGTGTGCCATCCCGTCCTGAACACAGACTCCCGGGTGTAGCCCCCTGCATGGAGGCTGAGCCCACAGTAAGGCGTGTGTTCGGCTGTGCTTGCTTTTCCTCGCAGCCGATGGTGCTGGGTTCTGAGCAGGCAGCACTGTGCATTCCTCCCTGTGGGGTAGGAGACTGTTCTTCTTGTCCCATTTTTGGTAGGTGTTACCATTCCTCATGCTTTTGCCACTCTTTCAGTGTGGAGTGGCATTGTGACCTTTGTGACCTTAATTGAAGTTCCCACCCATTGACAAATGGGTGCCTTTCTTGTCTCCTGCTTGGATTCACCTTGGGGAATCAAGTGTTAGTTCAATCAACTGTTAGTTCTCCTGTGAAACATTCTTTGTCTATGAGGAAATATGGTCTCTCTTTTTCTTATGAAGGTTTAAACAGTTAAGTTTCTGTGGCTTCTAGCCTTGGTCAAGTCCATATTCTTCATATGCACTCGCAGGTACTTTCCTCTTGTGATACGAGACAGCTTTACCTACTCCCCTTGGGCGACCAGTTGTGACTCATTCACGTCCAGCTGAGTTTTCACACTCCTGTAATCACTGCACAGGAAGTTGCCGTAGGCAGAGAAGGGTCTGGATGCTGTTTCCCTCGTCTTCCTGTCTGTTCTGGACTGCTGGGCTCCCCAGGGTTCTCCGTTGCTGCCTTCTGCTCAGAACTGAAGGCAGAGACCCAAATCAGGTTTAGGAAATGCAGATACTGATGAGATTTTGACATATTTTTTCAGTATGTTGTTTTTCTACAATTTGTAGTGATACAAACTTGATTCTATTTATTTATTTGTTTGTTGATTTCTGTGCTGGGGATTGAACCCAGAGGTGGTTAACCACTGAGCCCCATCCCCAGCCCTTTTTATATTGTATTTTGAAACAGGGTCTTGCAGAGTTGGTTAGGGCCTTGCTGAGTTGCTGAGGCTTTAAACTTGCGATCCTCCTGCCTCAACCTCTGAGCCACTGGGATCACAGGTGTGGGTCACTACACCCAGCATGATGAAGACTTCACAGCACTGCATGTAGTATGTAATTTCAGGGCTCTCACAGACATCCTAAGCTGCCCCTGGAGAGATGGGGCTGTTCAAGTTGCAGCCTGTTCAAGTTGCAGTACATTCTTGCCCAGAATTTTTTATTAGAGCAAAGATAATTCCTTCCTTAAGAGTTTCGTTTGTGGGCTGGGGATGTGGCTCAAGCGGTAGCCCGCTCGCCTGGCATGCGTGCGGCCCGGGTTCGATCCTCAGCACCACATACAAAGAAAGATGTTGTGTCCGCCGAAAACTAAAAAATATATATATATAAAAAAAGAGTTTCATTTGTTTTCAACTTTCCTGATTATTACAGCAGAGTCATGTTTTTGCTTCTTCTCTTTGCCTTCTAGGAAATTCAGCCAAACCTAAAACCTGTTCATAGTAATAATTCCTCATGGTTATCTGTTTCTGTTTTACTAAATTGATTGTCATGTCAAGTCCTTCTTGAAACAGTAGCAGGAGAACATACCCACCAGAAGCTGTTCCTGCCTTGGTGGGTGGAGCTCACCCAGTGCTCTGTGAGAACAGGGCCTGCTGGGTGGTGTGTACACAGTCTGCAGCGTTCCTTTACAGTTGGCCTTGGTCTGCTGTGTGCTGCCATGACAGGACATCATACGGTAGCAGCTCCCAGATCACAGAACTTGACTTGGCTCACCATTTTGGAGTGTGGGAAGGCCAAGATTAAGGGGTCAGATGCACTTGGTGAGGGCCTTCTTGCCATATCTTCCTGGGTAGAAGGCCAAACAGCAAGTGCAGCAGGGAAGTAGACCTAGTCCACCTGTCAGGACCAGTCACTCCCAGGATGAATAGCCCATTTTCAAAATATCAGCACCAACCATGCACAGGAGCAGAGAGAGCCCCCCTGGCCCGAGCCCCCGAAGCCCCACCTGTCAACCCTATGGCACAGGCAGCAAGTTTCCCACTGTGGACTTTGGGGCACATTCACAACAATACAGCTGTGCTCTTAAGAATTTAGTATAAAGACATAGGAACCAAGTAGCAATGGCACAGCCCTAGGTGGCAAGCTTTTCAGAAACTAAGATATTCGGTGAAAAAGATTGCTTGGGTTAAGGTGAAAACCTCAAGTGTGGCTTTTGATAGATCCAGGATAGCACTGTTGTGTCTGTAACCAGAGTGTGATGTGTGCTCGTGCTTTCTCCCAGGGCCTCGGCCTGTATGCTGCCCGGGACATAGAGAAGCACACCATGGTCATCGAGTACATCGGGACGATCATTCGAAATGAAGTGGCCAACAGGAAAGAGAAGCTGTACGAGTCCCAGGTAGGCTCTGGTCCCTGTGATGAGTAGACTGAACACAATCCCTCATCTCTGTCCCTGTGCCTTCCAAACACCTGACAGGCTGGGCCACATCCGTGTACTGTGTTTGGTCTCGAACCAACACTGTGTCTCCATACCTTTGCATTGTTCTGTGGTCTCGTGCCTTCGGTTTTGTTTATCGGTGGTGGTATTGTGAAGGTGTAGCTGTAGATTATCGGGCCTGGCTGCGTTGGACCCATGGCTCCATGCTTGCTGTTGGTCCCATGCAGATGCACCTGCTGCAGTTGGCCCAGTGGCCCTAGGGAGTGCAGTCAGGGTGCATTCGATGGGGCAGCTGGGCCTGCTGCTGAGGGTCTGGGTGGAAGAGTTTGGGTTGTGCACTGAGTCGCCTGCTTTCTCTGTAGAACCGCGGTGTGTACATGTTCCGTATGGACAGTGACCATGTGATCGACGCAACACTCACTGGAGGGCCTGCAAGGTGAGGCGAAAAAGACCCAGGGATCAGGGTTCTGCAGGGGATTGGTGCAGAGGGGAGGTGGCCAAAGCAGGGGAAGAGCTCACACTGCGGGCAGCACATATTACAGACGTGGGCTACTGAGTTTTAAGAAGCATTTTTATTTAGAAATTTGTCTTGTTAACGGGTTAATAGAAATATAGTAATTTAAAAGTTTGCCCTGTGAATGGAAGTTGTAAAGAGTTCCTCCAGTTGTTTCTGACATGGTGGCTTGCAGATACATCAACCATTCGTGTGCGCCTAATTGTGTGGCCGAAGTGGTGACTTTTGAGAGAGGACACAAAATCATCATCAGCTCCAATCGGCGAATCCAGAAAGGAGAAGAGGTGAGGGCAGGGGTGTGCCGCTGTCTGTGCCTGGTGGGGGCATGCCCTCCTGCCCACAGCGCCTGCTCGGATGTTTCCTGATTGGGAGGAAAGTCCTGGGGAGGTGACCTTGCCCCCTCCCACCACACAGCAGCCTCCCGCTCCCTGCCCTTCCCTTCCACACAGCGGCACCCACCCTCAGGTGTCTCGGGGTCCTTCCTGTCCTCTGGCCCTGTGCCGTCTGGCAGATCCTCTCTGGAGATGGACATCACTGATCGCTGTGTGCAGAACACAGACTTGGTGCTCTTTGTCTGTGGGCACGAGATGGTGTGGGCGCTGGTGTTAGGAGGGCCGTAGGTGCAGATCTGGGGAGCCATGTGCTCCAGATAGCTCGTCTTCACACTCACAGTCAATATAAGCTTGCAGATTTTTCACATCAACAGATTTTCCAATAATTTTAGGTATTTTGTGGTTTTGGGCTTCAAAATGATGAATGCTACACTTGACATATGAGTCCCCTTGGTCTCATAAGATCACTTGGCCTATGGTTTCACCTTTTAAGATTGTTGAGTTGACTGCCTCATTTTGATTTCTCCACTCTGTCTGTCACATGTGATCAGCATCTTGCTCTCGGTGCCCTGGGTTGAGAGCTGTGTTTCTTGGGAAGCGAGGAGCCCAGGGGCTGTGGTGGACCCAGCTTTTCTGAGCACAGTTGGGATCCCACCTGTGTGTCTGGTCATGCTTTTGGAATCCACTTTTCTAATCAAGAATAAGGGAATGACTAGACCCAAGGCCCTTTGACATCTCAGAGTGACCTGAGGGAAAGGGACAGGACATAGAGCACCAGCAGGGCGCTGTGAAGGCTGGGCGGAGCCTGCTGAGCCTGGCCCAGCTGCCCTTCTGTTGAGTCTTGAGTAAGTCCTTTAGCCTCTCTAATCCTCTATTATGTTCTGTAAAGTAGTGAAAATAATTTCCTTATGAAGCTCCTATAAAAACCTAATAGAAGGCAGTAGAGTGTTTACTAAGAGTAGCTGCTCAGTAAACACTTCCTTTCTATGTAGTAAGTCTTGCAAATAACGTTCTAGGATGTTGGAGTTGAAAGAGACCCAGGAAGTCACTGGCCCCTTTGATTTGGCTGTGGGATTACCCAGGGGTAGAGGTAGAGAGGACAGCTGGAAGCTGAGGGTGCGGCTTGTCCCGCCATCTCCCACCGCCTCCCACCACCTCGCCAGCTGCTGGGTCTGAGATGGTGGTAATATTTGGCGAGCCCTAAAGGACAGCACCCTTAGTTTCTTCTCTTCAAGGTCCCCACCTGGAGGACCGGGGAGCCTCAGCTGATCAGGTCCTCCTGGAGAGCGTGCCTGTTGGGCGGCTGGTGGGTGGTGCCCGTGAGGGAGGCAGAGCCTCGCTTCCTCACCTGGGTTTTGACTGACGCTGTGTCTTTGCTCCGGGCAGCTCTGCTATGACTACAAGTTTGACTTTGAAGACGACCAGCACAAGATCCCGTGTCACTGTGGAGCGGTAAACTGCCGGAAGTGGATGAACTGAATGCATTCCTTGCCATCTCAGCGGGCGGCTTGTCCCTAGGAAGAGGCGACTCAACACACCATTGGAATTTTGCAGACAGAAAGATATTTTTGTTTTCTGTTTTTTATGACTTTTGAAAAATAGCTTCTGGGATTCTGGTTTCCTCGGTCCTTGAGGTTAAGGAGGTGCAGGAGGAAGGGTGAGGGTTGAACAGAGGCACAGATGGTCCAGCACTTTTGCTTGTTTTTCTTTTTCCTTTCTTTTCCTTCCTCTTTGTTTCCCTGTGGGTGGGTTTTGTTTTGTTTTGTTTTGTTTTTTGTTTTGTTGTGTTTCCTTAATCTCACTAAGGAGAAACTTACTGGGGCAAAGAGCCGATGGCCACCCTGCCCCAGGGCAGGGGCCTCCTATGAATGTAAGACTGCAATCACCAGCCAGGGCGTCCAGAGTGCTGGCCACGCCCCCTGCGGCAGGCCTCTGGTCGAGTGAAGTGGACACCACTGAACAGGAATGTACTGAGATGACTTCCTTAGGGATAGAGCTAAGGGATAATAACTTGCACTAAATACATTTAAATACTTGATTCCATGAGTCAGTTTATTGTAGTTTTTGATTTCTGTAAAATAAGAGAAACTTTTTGTATTTATTATTGAATAAGTGAATGAAGCTATTTTTAAATAAAAGTTAGAAGAAAGCCAAGCTGCTGCTGTTCCCTGCAGACTAACGGACCCTGTCACTTTGTACAAACATGTAAATATTTTGAGAAAAAAAATACAGTATAAAAATAGTTATTGACCAAATGCTACCAGGCTCTGCAGCAGCTCGGTGCTTATAAAACGTCATAGGGATGTCACAATATAATTTTGTCTTATTAAATATGCCATTATAATTACGTAACAACCAAAATTTCAACCTGGAGTGTTTGGGCTTTTTTTGAAACTGCGGTCTATTAGTACTTGTTTTATACACCTAACTTCTGACTGAACAGAGTGTATGCTATGACTACAACTTTTATAGCGGTTTTGGTAATTTTAACTTTTTTTCACATTATATTGTTGCATCCCTACTTCTTCAGTCAGGTTTTTTGTGCTTACGATTTGTGATAACTGTGAATAACTGCTCACAAATACATCCAAATGGAGGCTGGACTTTTTCTTCAGCAAAAGTAGTTTTGATTAGAAGTTTGTTTCAGATCACAGAGAATCATGTACACATAATAGAATCATGTAGCAGGAACTTAACCTAACTTTAGCTTTCTATTTAACACAAAAATTTGAAAAAGAAAAAAAAGAGATGATCATGCTCGCATCTGCAGGACTCCGGCAAGAGGGTTTTTCGAAGATGTAATTTTAAAATGTGTTTGTATGAACTGTTTACATTTCTTTAATAAAAACACACACTGTTTTGTGTTTGCTTGTAGAAACTTAATCAGCATTTTGACCCAGGTAGCTTCTTGCTGTGTACCTCGGGTTCTGGTACTGACACTTCACAGCGTGGAGGATGACGTCTGTGCACAGTCGCGTGGGCTGAGCTGTGCGCGCCAGTGCTGCGGGCCTCACCTGTCATGTATATGGCATGATGTATTTTTATCTTACAGAATAAATCAATTGTATATATTTTTCTCTTGATAAATAGCTGTATGAAATTTGTTTCTTGAATATTTTTCTTCTATTGTACAAAATTCTGACATCCTACCAGTATTTGTCCTACCGGGTTTTTGTTGTTTTCTGTTATGTATAATAGTATCTGATGTTGGCAAAAATTGAATTTTTTGAAGTATACAGAGTGTTATGGGTTTTGGAATTTGTGGACACAGATTTAGAAGATCACCATTTACAAATAAAATATTTTACATCTATAACAGCAGCCTGTGTTCTCTGCTCATCCCTCTCACTCTGGGCTGAGGCTCTTCTGCTGATGGCTGTTGGAATGCGTGGACCTCTGACTCGTCCCTCGGTCTCTAGCCTTGATGCCATCACCTCGCTTCTCCTCCTTCACCAGTGACTTGACCCTCAGGCCAATGTCGTAGCTGGTGTGCTCCTTGTGCAACGGAGGCAGATGGTGCTGGTGCCTCCTGTGTTTGCAGTCACGCTTATGATCCCAGCTCGGGAGGCTGAGGCAGGAGGACTGCAAGTTCAAAGCCAGCCTTGGCAACTTACTGAGGCCCTAACTAATTTAGTGAGACCCTGTCTCAAAACAATATAAAGCACTGGGGATGTGGCTCAGTGTTTGGTAGCCCCTGGGTTCAATCCCTGATTTAGCATCTGTGCTGCCCAGACTGGCATCATTTTCTCGGACTGCTCCTGCCTCAGCCTCCCACGTATCAGCACTGCCGCGCCTGGCTGGAATTTTTTCTCCTAATGGCTTTCCAGGCTTAGCCTGCTCGACAGGGCCTTTGTTTCTATCATCAGCCTATTTAATGCGTTCGATTTAAAGGGCTGCTAAAAATTGAAAATACCCAAGATCTATTTTTACGTGTTGCTGAGGATTGAACCCAGAGCCTTGCACGTGCGAGGCGAGCACTCTACTGCTGAGCCACAAACCCAGCCCCCTTTTTAAATGTTTTTATGGGGGGTTGTTGACGAACCTTATTTTATTCATTTATTTTATGTGTTGTTAGCTCCTGCTTCCTATACACGGAAGTGGTAAATTCTTGTGTTGCCTTTACTGTGAACTCGGAGTACCTGCAAACAGTGTTTAAACGTTCCCCATGGGAGGCGTCTGCTGCCTGGAGAGTGGTACCAGCAGTTTCAGTTTTTTTTTTTTTTTTTTTTTTAAACCAGGGCCTTGAACCTGTGCGCTGCACCCCAGAGCTGCACCCCTAGCCCTGAGCTGATGTCTCTGAGCTCTGGCTTGGTGCAGTCCTCCCCCTCTGCTTTCAGACTTGACCACCAGTGATCGCACAGAGAAGGGGACACCTTGGGCTGTTTGAGTGGATGCCTTTCCCTGTCTCCTCCCTATGGTGGCCAGGAAAGACAAGAAAGATGGTTCTGGTCATCAGCTTCGCTCCCCTAATTACAGTCTCACGGGAAGCAGGGAGGGGAGCAGGAATACAGGAGGTTATAACCCTGTGGAGAGAAACCCCACAGGGCTAAGGGTCAGATTCGGTGACCAGTGCCACCTGGGTCCAGCCAACCCAGAATCCCCTGCAGTGAGTCCTGGACATATGTGTGGGGACTGTAAGAAGACCTTGCCTCCCCCGGGCAGACTTTACTAATTTGGCCACCTCCACTGGTGTCCTAAGTGCCTGAAGGCCCAAGCACACAGTAATGTGGCACCCGTGGGAAATGGAGACATTGAGGTTGCAGAGGTCGCCAGAGCCAGACCCGCCTTCCCTGGGGCAGGACCCTTCAGTCCTCCCCAGTGCTCTTGACTGGTCTTTGGAATTCTCTCTGTCCTTGGAAATTAAAATTAGGGTTCTCATCCTTGAGGACAGCTTTCTGGGAACCCAGGGGTTCTTGTAACCCAGTCTCTATTCCAGCTATGGAAACAGGACAGGTGTCTCGTGCCTTCCTTGATGGCGACCTCTGCGCACTGTGCTTCCTCCAGAGACCAGGTAAGCAGGGAGCGCACAGGACAGGCTGTGGACTGCTCTTGGGATCTACACCCAGCTCCCTTCCTCCCTCCCACCCAGCCTGCCACCTGCCCAGGCCTGGCACAACCTCTTCTGCCTTTCAAGTGTCAGCACACACCGAGCTTCTTTCCTGGGCTCCTCATTCTCTCCCCCGTTTCTGCAACAGGTGCACCTGGGAGTCCCGTTGTCTCCACCGTACTTCCCACCTCAGGGTGGAAATCTGGGGCTCACCTTTTGTCTCTGGAGCACTGACGACACTCATTGTGACCGGGAGTCTGAACAGAACTGCCACCTGCGTGTGAGGCCTGGCCTGCTGCCAGGAGGTGGTGGAAACTGCAGAGGTGGGGCCTGGTGGCAGTCTCGGGGTCCCTGAGGAAGTGCCCTTGAGGGGACCCAACCTTTCACTTGCCGGCCCTGAGGTAAGTGGTCTGTTCCACCCTGTGCTTCCACCGTGCGCCAACTGTGCACTGACGCCTCTCTCTCCCCAAGTGGTCGTCTCCAGTGTCCCCAGGAGGAGGAGCAGGAGCACATTCTCCCAGGAGGACCGCCCAGACCCTCCTGCTCATCTGTGCAGAAGCAGATTTTTTGTTGTTGTTTAAAAACATTTCCTCTTTGCCGGGTTGTTTGCCCCAAGTCCTTGCTCTCCTTCCGCGTGCATGGCCGGGGTGCTCAGGACTGAACCCCACCGCTGAGCCACCTCCCCGGCCCTGTTGGTTTTTGAGACCGGTCTTTCTCATTGGCCAACTTGCCCTTGGACTTGTGCCTCCTGAGGTACTGAGGTCACGGCGTGTGCCACCGCACCTGGCATTTTATATATTTCTTTGAGGAAAAAAGCATCTATTAGGCATCTCATCCATTTTTAAGTTTAGGGTTTTTGTTGAATTTTAAGCACTGTTTATGAACCAGATACAGGTTTACAGCTGACTTCATTTCCTCATGGTGTCTTGATAAACAATCCCATTAATCCCAATCCCATTAATGTTTTATGGCTAGTTCTTCTGCCAAGTCACCTTGAAGCAATGAAGAGACTCCCCTACGTTTTCCTCTGAAGCTAACAGTGTTGTGTTTGGCTCTATGATGCGCCTGGAAATGGTCTGAGCCTAAGATGGGGTGTGAGGCCTCCAGCAAGCGTGGTCTGGTTCCTCTCCCCTCGGGGCAGGCCAGCTCCTTGCTGATGGTTGGCTAGCCAGGCACGTGTGGGTCTTCCTGTTCTAATCAGCTCCTTGTCCTTCAGTCAGTAGCATGGTCTTGAGTTGGAACATTCCTACAAATCTTTTTTTAAATACTTATTTTTTAGTTGTAGGTGGACATAATGTCCTTATTTTACTTTCCGAGGTGCTGAGGATCGAACCCAGGGCCTCACCCATGCTAGGCGAGCGCGCTACCACTGAGCCCCAGCCCCTCCAAAATTCTCTTCAAATGACTCTGGCCACTCTCTGGTGTACACACTTCCATCTATTTTTAAATCACATACACTACCGTCTCTATAGGAGCTACTGACTTTGACCCAAGGTATGTCACCTGACGCTGCCTCCCACCCACGGCCAGAGTAGCTGCGTCCCAATAAATCCCAAGCTGAAAGTGCTTTTGATACTCCTGGTCTGCCGAAATGCCCTCGCTTAGCCTCGCTTCTGTTAAATGTGCCAAGGCACTTAAATTAGCCCAAGTTCACCAAAACCATCTAACAGTCTGTTTAATAGTAATGTGCTCAATGTGTCTGACTGGCTGTCCTCCTGCGCCCACCACCGTGGGGTTGAAAAATTGAGTCGGGGACCGTCCATGGTGGTATTTCTGTTTTTGTTTTTTGTTTTTTGTTTTTTTTTTTTGGGGGGGGGGTTGGCACCAGGGATTGAACCCAGGACTTGGTATTTCTGAACACTCCTGATTTTCTGTAAATTGGCGATGTCCTGCGGTGAGGACGCTCTAGCCCCATTCCCGTGCCCTTCCTTTCTCCTGTGTCCTGCTGGCCTTCAGCAGGGGCAGAGGAGAGAACGGGCAGCCTAGTCTTGCCCCATCACTTATTTTTTAGTATGGGAGATTGAACCCAGGGGAGCTTGACCACTGAGCCACATCCTCAGCCCTTTTTTTTTTTTTTTAAATACTTTTTTAAGGCTGGCTTTGAATTCATGATCCTCCTGCCTCACCTCCCGAGCTGCTGGGATTACAGGTGTGTGCCACCGCACCCAGCCCTGGTCACTTTTTACCTGAAACATGGTTGCCTGGAGTTTCCAGAGGCCAGTTATCTGGTTAAGGATCTTCCTTCCATCTGCGCCCCCTCCGTCCATGGGGGTGTTGAGATAAGCACTGGTGTTGCCGTCACCTGAACTCACACGTGGACAGGTCAGTCCCACCCACAGCCACGCACCAAGAGTGCGAGCACAGCACTGCCCTGGAACACTGGGCTCAGAGCGGGACTGGGACACGCCAAGCTGGGCGGAGCCTCGGGCACTCAGCAGGTCGGCCTCGGGGCCGTGGAGGTTCCGTCTTGGCTGCCTTCACCATGGACACTGGTCGACCCTCCTGACGGCCAGTGGACCTGAAGAGACTGCTCTGCTCCTGGTGGGGCGGCGTCCAGGAGGCTGCTCCTCAGTTTGAGGTCACTGTGTGATGCTCCTGGGGGTGCTGCTGGGAGCCAAGTCCTCGTCTTGCCTTTCAATGTACACCCTGCATCGAATGTGGCCCTGAGGCGGCTTTGTGGCTTGGCACTGAATTCTGTGTCTCCTCTGGGATGGGAGGGAAATGTCACCTTTTATCTTGGCACTTACAGTATAATTGAGAGGACCCTTCTGTACCCAGCTGCCTGTTTAAGGACTTCACAGGCAAATGGATTAAAAGTACCCAAACTCATAGTTCAAGCTAAAAAACCATGAAGCTTCCCCTCGAGTTGGGGCTGCTCCCCAGCTGACAGCTCATCTGAATCCCAAAGTACTTCGTATCACACCCGAGGCCCCACAAGACCAAAACAAAACAAAAAACAAAATCTGCATTAAATAATCAAAAAGATCCTTTATTTTAAATGTGGATAGTGTCATAAGTCATCAAAATAATTTATAATAGTTGACTGCCTCTTAAATATTATAAATGCCTTCCAAAGTTAAAAATCATTGTGGATTCAACCAACTTCTTCAAATGATTTAAAACATATTAAATGATAACAGAATGAGGTCCTGTAAGACAGGAAATCATAAGTTCCATCACCAAGGGGTGAGAGAAGCACAAACCAACAGGAACAAAATGTCACCCGCCGGGCTCAGCCCTGTGTGCCCTCCATGTGCAACAAATTCCTTGAGAGCGGCTCAGAGGGGCCCTCGACGTCTCAGTGGAGACTCCTGGTTGCCTGCAGATGGCCGCCCTCTCCAGGATCCCCACCAGCCGGACCCCAGGGCTGGGCTGGCAGACTGGGTGGCACCCCTCACCCTTCCAGGTGCCATTGCTGTGAGGAGGAGCCATCACAGATGGCCATGGCTACGGAGCCCTTGGGACCCAGGGTGTCCACCACACTCAGGCACTGTCCGACGGACACCTGGTACAGCCAGTTATTTTTCTGAAAAAGGCAACGGGGATTGTTTGTTTTACTGAACACAATAAAGATAGGAGAGCCCAACGGAGCCGTGGAACATGCACGAATGATTAAAAGCATCCCCGGGTCGGGTGCTCATTGGCCACCCTTCTCACACACTCACCCCAAAGGTCCACTGCTGGGATCCACCCGACCCGTGGCACTTCATGAGCCGAGGCGGGTCTGAGGAGCGGGTCTCGGACATGTCTAGACAAAGGAGGTTATTTAAAACCAACTCATGCTCTTCATTGTAAATCCAGATCTAGAGAGGAAATCGGGAACACTGGAAATCAGAGCTGGAAAACGCTTCTCGTGTTCGTGGAAGAAGACAGACTTATTCGTGTGTTAGACCCACATGAAAGCAGAGCGTGAGGGACCGGCTGGCCGTGCTCACCAGAGGCCCATGTGGTGAAGGGGCGGTCCTTAGCTTGGTGCTAACAGGCACCTGCTGTGAGGCGAGGGCTTATCTCTTAACGACCCTTGTCACCACTCAGGGACAGGAACCTCCAACACTGAGCGAACTAGACCACTCCTTTCTCAGGCGTGACGGTGCCATGCTGGGAGGACCCTGAGTGGTGCTTGAATTTGGTTGACTTGATCACACAATCATAAATCTCACAATTATCTAATTCTCTTAACTCTCAGGCTATGTAGGGCTTAAGAGGGGCCAAGGGTGGCTGGGGCTGTAGCTGAGAGGTAGAGCACTTGCCTGGCATGCGTGAGGCACTGGGCTCGATCCGCAGCACCACATAGAAATAAAACTGAGATATTGTATCCACCTAAAACTAAGAAGAAAAAAAAAAAGAGGGGCCAAGGAGCTGCCAGTGTGCCTGTGTGGGTAGAACCATGGACACCTATTGTCAACCGTCTCATCTGCTGGGGCAGGGGCTGGAAGGGGAAGTGCAGGGAGGAGCCTTCCCCGCAGGCACCAGCAGGACCTGCAGAAGGTGAGCACTCCCTCCATTCAGCCTGCTTTACTCATGGCTGCTTCTACCTGTAAAAAGGGACGTGTGAAGCCTCCATCTGAAGGGGAGACTCTGTGGAGAAGCAGAACATTCCGGAAAGCTATAATGTTTCACAGCCTCTTTGTCCCCTGACCTCCTGACACATGTGGCTACAGGATTAGGATAGTAAACTCCTTCTCCACCTGGAATAACTTCAGCATCTCAGCCCACGGGACCTGTCCCCATTCTAGCAGTGTCTACAATACTGCCACCTCTCCTACCAGGAAGGGTCCAAAAATGCTCATCACCTTAGGTAAGAGTACCTTCACCATGTACCAGAAAGGCCGAGTGGTCTATTTTTCATTCTTGCATGACACCAAGGCACACCTAGACATGGAAATGGAAATTGACCACACACATCGGAGTGCCAAACCAAACAGCCCCATGTGGCCAGGACAGTGCGCGGAGGAACAGAAGGACGACGGCAGTGGTGTCTGCTGTGCTCTCTAGAGCCACTCCCAGTGGAAAGTGTGACTGAGATCAGAACCTCAGGCACCTCGGTCCTGGGCCCGAGCCCACCTCCCAGCACTGCCTTCCTGGGAGGCCTCACTCACCTGCGTCGGGTCCCGGTAGTCGCAGGCCTTCAGCACCACCAGGCTGCCCTTCTGGCTGGGGCGGCCCTGGGCCACCAGACATTTATTGGTCTGGAAGTGGTAGAGCTGTAAGAGAGGAGAGTGCTCTGACAACTCGGCATACAGGACAGACGTGGTCAAGGTGCCTGCTCAGGAGGTTGGGAAACTGAGTCCCAGGCATGAGTGTCCAGGGACTGCAAGGCCATTAGCAGTCTCAGCGTGGACAGGCAGTGGCTCGGGGGAATCTCTCCGTGGATGAGCTCACCTCTGTGGGGGCAGGGAAGTACACACCATCTCCACCCTGAAGTTCCAAAATGAGACCAAGGAAATAAGCACCAAGGCACAAAAAGACCCCATTAACTGGACCGTCCCTGCTGACTGCGGGTGGACACCAGAGGCTGCCCGAGGAGATGTACTCCAAGCAGCGGTGCTGGCAGGGCCTGCGGTCGGGGGCACTCTTCGTCCTCCCCCTCATGAGCTTCCGACGGGGTTCATCAAATAGAACCCAAAGGGGGACAGTGCTAGGCCTGGCCCTGAAGGACGCCGGCCCGGCAGCACACGTCAGCAGTGTCAAAGGGAAAAATGGGAAATGGCAGCGTCCACCCATCACTCTCAAAATGCCAGGTTTGGTTTTATTGTTGTTTTGTTTGGCAGGACAGGGGATCAAACCCAGGGCTACTGAGCTATGTCCCCAGCCTTGAGACAGGGCCTTGCTGTGCTGCCCAGGATGGCCCTAAATCGCATCTGATTCCCTCCCAAGGAGCTGGGATTCTATGTGTACGCCACGGTGCTAGCCAGAAAGCCAGTTCTAAGAAACGATTCAGGAAAACAGTTCAATTTTAAGAGAAGACCCCTAAAATTTAAGTACGATTAAGAAATGGGGTTAATCCCATTTCTTCTGTAATCCCAGCGGCTCACGAGGCTGAGACAAGAGGGTTGCAAGTTCAAAGTCAGCCTCATCAACTGAGCGAGACCTGGTCTCAAAATAAAAAGGGCTGGGGATGTAGCTCAAAAATTAAGGGGGAATGTTGAAGGAGGACTGCGTGGGACATCGGGTGTGAAAAGCCCACTCTGTGCCACCTTCACTCCATCCAAGGCAGTCCCCAGAGCCACTCTGCTCCTGTTTTCTTCAAGCATCTACTGACCCACAGTGCCTTTCCCCACAGCTGTGGGCACTGCAGGGCGCAGCACAGGCCTGCCAGGAAGTGAGCCTCCCTCAGGCAGCAGGGAAGGACCTGGCGACAGCTAGGCTCTCGCGAGAAAGCTGGGAAGGGGTCACACCTCTAGTGAAGCACCTGCCAAAGATGGCCGCCTCACCCTGCCACGCTGCAGGACCCGGGGCCGCTTGGGTCCTCTGTTGATGAAAATGGGCTGCTGGGGCCTGGCGTTGGGCCCAGGTATCTGCATCTCTGGGTAGACATGATCCAAGTACCACCTGAACGACTGACAGCCCAGCCTCTTCCTCAGCTCAACCCGCTCACTGATATTTCCATAGCTTTTGGTCTTCAGATCAGGCCTCAAGGAGAAATACTGCTCCTGAATTAGAAAAAGAATGGAACTTTGTTTGTTAAAATAAGTATCAGACAATTATATTTGAAGTTTGAATTTTTCATTCCAGTGTTTTCTTGATGTTGCCAGATGTTACCAATGGAAATTTTCACACCATTTGAAAAAAAAAAAGGACATACCTTAAACTGTAAGATATGCTGTCCCAATTTCAGAAATGGCAAAACGTGTAAATGGTACATCTCTGCATCCATGAAACAGGTTAAGCCTGAGAATGGTTCTCAAGTTCTGTGGTCTTAGGACTCAATATTTTTAAAAGCTACTGAAGACCCTTTGTTTGCATGGGCTACACTATTGATTATTTATTCATTAAAATAAACCATTTTCAAATCAAACTTTAGTGAGAACAGTGGCATTTGCTTTGTTTTTTGCAAAAATTTTTGAAAAATACAACTTCATGAAAATATTGTTGAAAACAAGGGAAAAATGGGCACCGAGTAGTTGTTAAGATAATTACTACACCAAACTCAGTAACTTTCTAAAGTGTAATTATAGCTGGGTATGGTACATAGGCTACTGGCAGGCTGAGACAGAAGGATCTCAAGTTCAAGGCCAGCCATGTATGAAACTTAGCAAGATTACACGCATGTGCCATCCACCCAGCTTATTTTTCATTTAAAACGGTGCGGTGGCACATGCCTGTAATCTCAGCAATTCAGGAGGCTGGGTTAGGAGGATGGTAAGTTGAAAGCCAGCCTCAGCAACTGGCAAGGACCTAACTCCAAATAATAATAAAATAAAAAGGACTGGAGAAACAGTTCAGTAATAGTTCCTGAGTTCAATTCCTAGTACAAAAAAAGAAAAAAGTTTAATTATAATGTAGAACAAAATACTGTTGAGATTTTCATACTTTTGCATTAAAATCTTCTTGCTCTTTTACTCATGAAAGATTTTATACCATCATGCCTGGAAAATACTGACTGGCCCACTGAGTTATGCAGTTCTTCCAAAATTTAACTGTACAATATTTAAATTCATAAATATCACTGATCTGGTTCATTTTTTAGAAAGTGTCTTGTCAAACACCAGAGGTCTGAACCACCACGCGGTCAGGCGTCCTGGGAACAGGGGACTACGCGGATCAGGGCAGCAGGCTCCCTCCCACAAGCTGCACTGTCCAGCCTGCAGCGGGAGTGCTTTCCGCACAGGCACGCACATTTACTAGGATGTGTTGAGATTTTTACTATTTCATGAATGGCATTCTTAAATTAAACTGGCTTTTTCTGTGAAATGCTTTATAGGTATACAAGTTTGTGTGTCAGTAACACATGCCTTGAATATAATCTGCACCATGTCCAGCCCAGAGCCTCCTTTCCTTCTCCTCCTTCCCTCCCAGGTTCCTTCTCTTTAATTGGTGGTCCTTCTGCTTTTTTAAAATTGGTACTTTATAGAATACTTTATAGAATATCTCAGGAGGCTGAGGCAGGAGGACTGCAAGTTCAGTGCTAGCCCGGCAACTTAGTGAAGCCCTGTCTCTGAATAAAATATATTTTTTAAAAAGCGCTAGGGATGTGGCTCAGTAGTTGATCACCCCTAGGTTCAGTCCCCAGTACCAATTAAAAAAAAAAAATTCACTGCGGCATAGTCACATAGGTTCCTAGTGTAATTTTATCAAGTTAATTCTGCATTTCCTCCCTTTTCCCATCCCTCCTCCCTCCCCCACTCCACTCATCTTCCCTTTTTGTGGGATCTGCCCTCTCCCTTTCCTCCTTAATTTTATCTTGCACATGAGAGAAAATGTGGCTTATTTCACTTAGCACAATAGTCTCCAGTTCCATCCACTCATCAGCAAATACCATTATCTCATTCCTCTTTATGGCTGAGTGAAACTCTTGTGTACATGTGCCGGATTTTGTGATCTACTCATCTGCTGATGGGCACTAAGCTATAGTGAACTGCCCCATGTATCACCGTGGTGTGCCGATTGAGTTCTTTAGGAATGGCACCACCACATGAATTTATCCTAGTCTTTTGAGGACTCACCATTCTGCTTTCCAAAGTGGTCGTACTAATGTGCAGTCCCACCAACGATGTAGGAATGTACCTCTTCTCCCACGTCCCTGGATTTTGGTTTTCACTTCTGAGTATGAGTTGGTGCCAACATCTGATTGATTCTCGGGTGCCTGCCATTTTACCCCTGTGTTTCTGGCCATCAGTGCCACGCCAACATGGCAAGCATGACAAAGGCTGTACCAATCTGACCAGGCAAACGGCTTTGACCCGGCAGATCACACTGTGGGATCTGTCAGGTAAAGATGGCTCCAAATGAGCACAAAGTTGAATCTCAAGGAGCTCACAGTCTGGCAGAGGAGAGGAGAGGAGCAAGCAATACCGAGGAGCTGCTCAGGGTCCCTGTTTCTGCTCTCAAACACTGCCTCCACCTGCATTCATCTCCTGTTGGAAATCACTCACACTCCCTTATTCACCTTTTATCCCTGTGCCTGAGAGTCTGGCACACAGTAGGTGCTCAATAAAAGAGTAAAAATGTACACATTCACAGCAGCATTTTTCATAATTGTCAAAAATAGAAACAACCTCAATGTCTTTCAGCTGAATGAATGGAAAAGTACTATGTGGTATATTTACACAACAGAATATTAGTATTTTGTCCCTTATTTTTCAATAAAAAGGGACAAAAGGGACAAAATACTAATACGTGGTACAACATGGATGAATCTGAAAACGTTAAGGCCCAGTAAAAGGCAGAGAGAAAACATATCACGGACAGCTTCATTTGTGTGAAATGTCCAAGAAAGACGGGTTAACTACAAAGTCGTGCCTGGTGACAAAGGGCGTGACAGATGAGGGGCAGGGTGCTAGCTTCTGAGGAGATAAAAAATGCTCCAAAATTGATATGTGAACACATTCAAAAATATCACAAAGAAAATACCAAAAGTTGGGTGAGACAGAAGAAAACTCGGAAAGGAATCCCAGGTGGGCGGAGCCTAACGAGGGAAGCATGAGACCCAAAGCCAACTCTGGCAGTCCAGGGGGACCAGAACTAACCCAGGCAGGCGCGGCACTGCCTCTGACAGCACAGCCACTGTTCAATTCGGAGGAGGTGAGATCCGACGCTGAGTAAGAGAGTGAAGAGAAGACTTGGGGACGAGGCGGTGCTGGGCGAGGAGAGAAGCCCCTGCCCACGCAGTGCCTCTGCCCTGGGCTCCCATCGTGCCCTCAGGCCTCACCTTGTACTCGTCCAGCCAGACGTGTGCCAGCCGCAGAGAGTTGTGTGTCATGGTGTCCTGGCCTTCAGGAGACCCGTAGGGCCGCCTTTTTCGGAAAATGTGTCCTACTCTGGAGCAAGGGATGATGAAGAGCTTACCGCCACACATCCAGATCTGGCCAGAAGCAAAGTGTGCATTAAACACTGCTCAGTGCTGCAGAACCACTGTACGAGTGTTCAAACAATACATCTTCATTAAATAGGTCTATAACTTTGCAAGCTGCTTCATCTTAATAGAAATATTCAAAGAAAAAAATCAGAGGGACATTTTAAAAAAAAAATCACACCTTCCTAAAATGCACTAAAAGTGTACTAAAAATGCTAAAGCAATGTAATATTATTTTTGCTGTATATGAAAGATGCTCACCAGACTTTGCTGCTTTTACCAGGTCAAAGAACTTGATCTCAGAAACTTAGGGACCAGGAATGCTGATTAACTGGTCTTCCAACTTCCTAGGTACTTTATTATAAAACATATATGTTTTAAAAGAAATCCTATGGATTAAGAGTCAAAAGACCTTAGTTCTGGTCTAAATTTTGCCCCTGATTATGTGAATTATTTAATTACTATTTTAAAAAAAATAAGTTGCAACTAATGATAACCTATATGCCTTTGCCTTTAATCTTAAAATTTTTAAATTATGGAGGAAAAAACTTAAAAAACATGCAGTCAATATATCTGCAAAAATACAAAATGATGCACTCGTCCATACAGTGGTTTATCCTCCAGGGCTCTGCTGACTGCACCAGGAGATGGGAGGCCTCAGTTCTCCCTCCATCCCCCTTCCTGTCCCCACAACAGTCTTACCACAAGGTCCCCCAGGCCACAGACCCAGCCACACCGTGCCCTTTCAGAAGAGAATGTGGAATTTCCCCTCAGGTGGGAGGACTCCAGCTAGAGGTGATGGCAGGTCCAGCTACGGACACAGTGAGATGGGAGCCTCGAACCTCCAGAAGGGATGGGACCCCACCACCACATGTGCCTGTCAGCAACAGTGACATGCAAGCTGATGAAGAGTGGAACTCCAGTCCCCAGGAGGCTCACTCGGGCCACACCCAGCCCTCTGAGGACAAAGGCCTTCCGAGCGCTTCTGCATCCCTGAACAGATCCTGTCCATACCACAGGCTCTGGTAAAGCAGCCCTAACTCGGGACTGTGTCCGTGAAGAAAGCCAAGGAGCACTCACAGAAAACAGATGTACAACAACAACAACGTTTCACGCCACAGTTAGTAACTGAACACAAAATCAAAATTACCCGAAATGATATTTCCAAATTTTCTCCTCCCCAGATATCCATGCCACTGTCGTACTGTCCAAGCTCATTGAAGTACTGTCTGTTCATGGCAAACAGTCCCCCCGCCATGGTAGGTGACCTAGGAGGAAAAGAGAATTCCTGTACCAACTCTGTAAGTTACACAGGGATGTGCCATTACCTCACCTGCCATTTCTGTTTTTAAAAATTCAGTGTAGCTCTGAAACAAACAGATTAACCATTAACTCGACCTACCATCAGGGAATTAAATGAGCTGGGCCACAAAAGAGGATTTTCTAGATTGCTAGTGACGTGCTCAGTGTTGCAGATGAAAGCTATTTTGGTAAGTGTCAAGAGTCCCTTCTCATTATCCCATGTCTGACAGGATTCTATCTGGAATCAATCATGATTTCCTCCACCAGACAGAGCCACTGGGATAAAAATGACTCCAAGGTCCACCAGAGACTTCCCAAGCCTTGGTCCCTTGAGCAGGACCAAATGTGTCACCAGTGGCTCTCAACTGGGACAACTTCGTTGCCTCAATGGACAATTAACAATAGTCCATTGAGGCAACGAACTTGTCCCAATGTCTGGCCCTAAGCAAAAACAAAACAACAAATAACCAGGCAATGAGGAAGATAAAAACAACATGACGGAAAATTAGAGAAACAACCTACCATAGAAACAGACAAGCAGGGTTTTCAAAGATGAAGTCATCAAGTAGAGACTTCAAAGTAACTGCTCAATATGTTCAAGGACAAAAGAATGAAAGTCTGGCAGAGAACTGGATACAATCAAAGAGGAAGTCATAGTTATCCTAATCTAAAAACCAATTCTTGGGCTTGAGATGTGGCTCAAGTGGTTGCATGCTCGCCTGGCATGTGTGAAGCATTGGGTTCAATCCTCAGCACCACATAAAAATAAAATAAAGATATTGTGTCCATCTAAAAAACTAAAAAATAAGTATTAAAAAATAAATAAGACAAATTTAATCGGCCAATGAAAATGAGAGATTATTTCAAGGAAAGCAAAGTAAGACTGATGCTGATTTCTCGTCTGAAATAAAGCCAGAAGGTTCTTGCATCCTGGGGAAAAAAAAAAAAAAAAAAAACAGCCAAACTACATCTGTATATTGAGTACGAATATTTTTTAAAGGAACACACCTGTAATCTAGGTGGCTAGGGAGGCTGAGGCAGATGAATAATTAAGTTCAAGGTCAACCTCAGCAACTTAGCAAGACCCTGTCTCAAAATTTTAAAATGTTGGGGAAATATCTCAGGGGTGAAAGTGCCCCGGGTTATAAATCCCCAGTACCCAAAAAATAAAAAACAACAGTGAAACTGGACATTTTCAGAAAAGTAAAAACTGAGAAATAATAAGGAAATAACTGAAAACCACTCTTTAGCATGCAGATGCTGAAGGAGCAGGTAACATAAAGGGGGAAATAATGTGCACAAAACAACATAAATACTGATTACACAAAAACATCCTGTGGAGCTTAAAGTACATGCATCTCATCAACAGCATATACCTCAGGAGGGAGGAACTAGAGTATGAACATTCTAAGCCCCTGGCAATGTTTGAGGAAAGTGCCAATTTATATTAAACTTTGACAAATCAAAAATATACACTGGCCAGGTGAGGTGGTGCACACCTATAATCCCAGCTATTTGGGAGGCTGAGGCAGGAAGTTTCAAGCCAGCCTCAGCAATTAATAAGACCCTGTCTCAAAAAATAAAAAGGGTAGGAGATGTAGTTCATTGTCAAGTGTCCCTGGGTTCAATCTACAGTCAACCCACCCCATACACACACACACAAAATGTCCAGGGTGACCACTAAAAAACAGTAAGATTATGTGCCTTCTAGTAATGGGTGGCAGCTGGAAACAGAACACAAACATCTGAACTCAGTCCAAATAAAGGCAAGTAAGAGACAGAAACAGACAAAGCGAACGGCGCAACTAGGGTCTTAAAAGACAGAGCTTTCACACTGGTCTAAAAACAAAGTGTGAACAAGATCCACTGTATGCCCTTGCATAGGGCCAATCTAGACACAAGACCATGGTGGCACTGACAGAGCAACCAGGCTTGACCACACTGCAGCCCAGGGGACCGAGGACAGGGACCAATGTCCTGAGCAGTCTTCATGCTTCATGTCCACAGAGTCTAAAGTTGCTTAATCCTGAAAAGAGGATGGTACCTATCATCTGGCGTCCAAGAAATAAGGAACAAGGCCAGGAGCAGACATGGCCCACAACCTGCCTCGGAGAGGAAGAACAGGAAGAAAGGGCAGAAGACAGCCTGACCCTCCCCCAAAGATCTCCACTTGCTCATCTAGGAACAAATGCGTGTTTCTGATTAAAAATACTAAAATTTAAGCAATAAAATATCCCCAAAGTTGGTGAAACAGGTGAAAAGATTTAACTAGCTACTAAGAATGAGAATACATGCAACAAAGTCTAGGGTACTTCTTGGCAATGAAAAAGTTTAGGGGAAAAAAAAAAGATGACTTTACTCAACTGCATGTTGAGTAAAGCTTCTGAAGAGGACCAGGTCCAGAGGAGGGAGGAGAAACAAAGGCGTCCACCCCCTGGGAGCCTCGCTGTGCCCCGGGGGTGAGTGCACAGAACGACCGGCACTTGGAGACCAGAGCTGTGCTCTCCTCAGGGACGCCCCTCCCTCTAGGAGGAGCAGCAGCAGGCCCACCAGAAAGCGCAGCAGAGACAGGACCCACTCTGCTGGGAGATCACATCTGAACTTGGAACCAGGCACAGACCTACTGATGTCCCCTCAGTGGTTCAGATGCACACTAACCAGGGCTGCAAGACCATCGGGGGCACTCTGGACACCGGATCTGCTGAGAAAGGATCTGCTACGTCTTCAGTAGATCATCTACCAAAGTTGAGGAGAGGTGTGCAAACTCACCTCACTAGACATCATAAATGAGAAGGCTAACAGCTCTGCTTATAAAGCTAAGAACACCACAAACAGAAAACAACCAAGTGTCCCACCAACACACAGTGAGCTGCATAAATGTCATGCTGGACTCCCAGAACAGACCACTACCCAGTAGTGAAAATGAGTCACCTGCAGCCGTGTACCACATGTGGAAAGATTTCAAAACAATGCTGAACAAACAAAGTGAAATTAAATAATGAAGCGAGTAGGCATTTATATAAAGAGCAAGAGCAGGCAAAACGATTCTGTGTAAAGACTCCTCCCTGAAGTGCCACTAATGCCAGAGAGCAAGCACATGTCACAGCAGGGGAACAACACCTGTGTTGTCAGGCTGGGACCAGGGCGGCCTGGAGGGGCCTCTGGGTCCTGTTCAGAAGTGGCACTTACTTACAGAGTGTCATGACATAACCACTGTCAAGGTGCGTGAACTGCAGCTTGTACTTTTTATCTATAAGTATGTTAATTTTTGCAATATATGTTTTTTAAAAAGACAATGACCAAGGACTTTAAAGTTCTATAAAATCTACATAAAAATTTTAAATAAAAATAGGACAGGAAAAATAACATGAGAGCAAATTTATAACACATACTATGGATGACACTGAAATAATTAATACACTAGGATCAGTATTTGTACCAGTCAAGAATCCATCTTTTGAAAGCCTGATTAAAGAAAAGGCTGATATACTAATGTTCTTTAGCACAGCATTATTCTTATTATAAGTTGCACAACCCTAATCCAAAAACAGAAATGCTCCAAAATCAAACATTTTGAGCACCAACATGAAGCCACAAGTGGAAAATTCCACACCTGACTTTGTGTGACAGGTTAGGTATACTAAGACCACTCCAGGCTATATGTATAAAGTATATGTATATGAAACATAAATTTCATGTTTACACTTGGGTCCCATCCCCAAGATAACTCATCATGTATATGCAAATATTCCAAAATCCAACAAAAATCCAAAATACTTCTGGTCCCAGCATTTTAGAGAAGGGATACTCAACATGTAGCAAAGAACTGAAGACAAGTTAGTGACTGATGCAATAAATTATGTACTTTGACAACATGATACAGGACACCAAGTATTCCAAGGTGCCTCGTGCAACAGTGACCAAAGGATACTGCCGCATCCATCTGCCTCTCTCATAAAACCTTAGAGCTTTAACTATAAAGTTATTTGCAAATCTCTCTTTAAGATTTGGCAGGGCACAAAAAATTGAAAGAAATGTTTAGTGGACAAATGAAGTCAACACTTCCCCCTACAAATGAGCAGGAATTATCTTTAACGTATTTTTCTTTTCCAAGGAAGTACTGAGACTTTTTAAAACATGAAAGCAAAGTCTTACCTTATTGGTGCAGTGGCTCCGTCTGCCCCACCCAGCTCAGCAAGGGGGACCAGGTCCCACTTGAAATGCAGGCCCCAGTTGAACCCTCCGCGCACCACTGGAGACGAGCTGTAGGCAAGCGTGTCGGCGCTGATGATGTCAATCACTGGGCACACCACGGTATGCGGGTCCCCATGGATGACTGCCAGCAAGGGTTGCAGCCACATCACATTCACTTCACAGTGGCTGTCCAGGAACACAAGCACTTCTCCTGAGGGGGCAAAGGACAGAGTTCAGAAGAACTGCTTCCCACCTTGCTGTGCGGTTGCCACCAGCCAGTACAGGGGACGAACAAGAAGCTGGTACTCTTTACTTTGCCAGCTGGGAACAAGAGAGCACTCTGCCCAGAGCATTCTGCTGTCATCTGCACAACCCAAGAAGCTTCTAGACAATGAGGCATCTACTCGGGAAAAGGACAAAGTCTCACAGGGACAATTAAATTCTTCCAAGGGTCAGACCGAGTGAGTCAAGATGTTTTGGTACACAGTGGCCTGCTGTGTGGGGCTTTTTTCATTACAACTACTTTAATCAAAATAATTCTAAATTTAGTAACATACTCAAATAGATTGCCTGCCTCGGTAAACAGTATAGGGAACACACCGCTTCTCAGCTGGGGACTTGGAAGCATCACTAACTGTTAAGAGTGTGGCGATTCTCTCCCTAATGAGAGCAGCACTGCTCCTGGCCAGATGCCACCAGCTAAGGCGCACCCTCCGTGCCTCCCATGGCCCTGTCTTCCCCACATTCCTCTCTTCCATTTCCTACATTTCTAACTTCCCCCACTCTCTCAGCTTTAGTGGCTCTCATCAGCCAACACAATACATCTTCCTTCTAGTTTGCAAAATATTATTCATAAAAATTTTATCTTGCATTTTTAATTCCTCTGATAAATGTGAGCAGGAATGAGGACTTCTGTTCTTGATAATTCCAAATTTCTTTGACATCATCATAGTTACTCTGAGCACTTGGGAAAATAAACTCTCATCAGGGAGCATTATTACTCTAAGTGTGCAATGAAACCTCTGATACAGATTTTACATGAGTTACCTAAAAGCACGAGGTGAATCCAATTTCAATGATAAAAGAAATACCTCAGGCAAGAAAGTTTTCAAAGATGACAGTGAATCAGTCCCGTAGATCAATGTTTGCTAACAACCTTAATGAGAATTCAAGATGGCACACGGCTCTTGGCTGCTGCTGAGTGCAGAAAGGCAAATGCTCAACGTGTGCATTAAATGTGAAATGAGACCAATTCAATCAAGGTTTCTTTGAGCAGAAGTGTATTCATAGCTTTTCTTAATTCTGGAAATGTTACTTCTTCCAATTAACTCCATTTAACTAGAGGAAGTAAAATTACCCCAGATCACAATGAACCTGCCACAATAACTTCCTCCAAACTAGCTTCCGTATCTGAAAACTATATATGACCACCAGATCATAATGGGGAAAAAAGAAATCCTGAAATCCCAGTCAAGGTGGCGCACACCTGTAATTCCAGAGGCTCAGGAGACTGAGGCAGGAGGATCGTGAGCTCAAAACCAGCCTCACCACTTAGCAAGACCTTAGCAAGACTCAGCAAGACCCTGTCTCTAATAAAATACAAAAAAGGGGCTGGGCATATGCTCAGTGGTTAAGTGCCCCTGGGTTCAATCCCTAGTACCACAAAAAAAAACACCTAAATAACTTTTTTTATATACCTTTATTTTGTTTCTTTTTACATGGTGCTGAGTGCCTCACACACGCGAGGCAAGTGCTCTACCACTGAGCCACAGCCCCAACCCCCTAAATAACTTTTCATCTGAAAAAAATACACAACAGTAAACGTGTGTAACTTAAGGAGTTCAGACAGCAGGGCCCGACAACACCCAGCCACTGCTGTACCTTGCTGCCTTCAGTAACTGCGCAGCCAGAACGGCAGTCCTCAACTAGAAATCCAGGGGACATAGCAGGATCTCTATCCGCTAACTGCCTCAAGTCACCATGGGTTGTAGAGCAGGAATGGCAGTGGCTGCAGCTGGAGCAGGTAGGGCAGGTGTCAGCGGCTGGGTGTGCTGAGCAGAGCCTTCAGTGAGCTCACACCACTTCTGAGTCCCCTCCCTCTCCATGTCCACAAACTCTCTGCAACATCACATCTCTAATTCTTTAATCAGGACCACAAAGGAACATCAGGAACACCAGCCCCACACACTTTTTGGTGACCACAGGAAGCAAAGCACAACCCTGGCACAGGGGAGCCCGAGCTCAACCAAGCACAGCAAAGACACCGCAAGGGTTGGGGCAGCTGAGCTGGACTCCTGTAGATGCCTTCTCTACAGGAGTCCCCAGTTGACACCTGCCCTTTCTTTTTAGAGTGGACAGCTAGAGATGGTGAATGAGAATTTAAAGAGCTATTAGAAACAATGGAGACATCCCCCTCAACAGAATCAGAATGATTAACAGGGAGGGTTTAACCCCTTTAACAGCCGTGAAGTCCAACCCTAACCTACCAACTGAGATCCAAGATCCGCACTCATGGCTTCAAAGGCACGCACCCCACTCTAAGAGCTAGGAGCCTAATGCAAGTGAAACAGCTGGGTTTGTGTGCTCTAAGTTTTGTATTAATTACATTTTGGTTTGGACATTTTTGCTTACATAGTAAAACCTAGCTGAGGGACAGTAATGAGCAAGAAGGGCCAGTGTAACACCATCCCAACAAGTATTCTAGAGCTTCCTCTCCGCCCTCTGTGCTCTGGAAAAGCAGAGTCAGAGCTACGAAAAGGCCTTTCCAAGCTGTCAGCCTTGCCTCCAGCCAGCAGCACTCACTCAAGCCGTGGGGAGGCTCTGAGGACCCGCCCTCAGCATCAGCACCGGACACCAGGGAGAAAACACAGGGGCAGCTGTACCTGTGGCCTGCGCTGCACCAATCATCCGTCCTCGAATCAATCCCTCACGCTTTGTATTTCTTATGACTTTAATTTTTCCAGGGAGGTATTTTTGTACATACTCATCTAATTCTCCTTTTAAATCATCTGAAAATAAAGAGTTCCATAATTATTCAAACTGTATGAGACACACACAAAAGCATTTTATAGCTTTTCTAAAGTTGGAGCTGGTATGTGCCAAAATCCACAACAACAAATTTTTGAGCAAAACTACAGAATCTTCTATTTTGAAAGAAAACCTAGCTTCTCCTATAGGAAGAAAAGAAAATGAAGGGCAGGAGGAGTCACTCCCTGCAGGCCCTGTTGTCCATGGGAGAGCAGTCTCTGTAAGAGCAAGGTCTGGAGTCCAGCAACCACAGTGAAAACAGAACCGGGCTGGGGTCTGCTCTGGGCGACCGCATCCGACTTCTCTTAGAAAGTTAAGAAGCCACTTCTATTTCCCCTACCAATAACATGAAATCGCACATACAAATATGACCTTGGTTATATAATTTAGTGTCTTCCTTCGAAGGGCACTATTGAATTTCAGGGTGTGCACATTTTCAATTTCATAATAATGTCAAAAATCAGAAAAGATAATAAGCAGTAATACTTTTCACAGATGGTCAGTACACAAATAACTGTAAATTATCATGAAATTTTTTAAAGATAAAACTACCACAAAATAAAAATCAAAAATACTTAAAAAAAAAAAAAAGACAAATCAAACTGGCATGGTGTTTAAGTGCCAGTCCTGCTACCTGGGAGGCTGAAGCCAAGAGGACTGCTTGACCCAGGAGTTCCAGGTCAGCCTGGGCAGCATAGCAAACCCCAACTCAGAAACAAACAAACCAAACCAAATAAAAACATCAACTATAAATTCCAGCAATTAGTCTTTAGCAAATCCCCTTGGTCTAGACTTAGAATCACTCATTTAAAGTAAATTTTTATTTCCTTCCTTCCTGGAACTGGGGATTAAAACCAGAGGTGCTTAACCACTGAACCACATCCCTAGCTCTTTATAATTTTTTTATTTTGAGGCAGGGGCTCACTAAGCTGCTTAGGGCCTAAGTAGCTGAGGTTGGCTTTGAACTTGTGATCCTCTTGCCTCAGCCTCCCGAGTTGCTGGAATTACAGGCAGGTGCCACTAAAGTTTTGATTTCCAATAACCTTTCCAAATTTTCTACTGTGAAGTTCTGATATTTTCCAAGGTTTGAGAATGTTGGTCCTTTGGGTATCAGTGTTGGTATATGGAAGTCACATGGTGCCGAGTCCTTGGTGGTTATCAGAGTAGCTGGGCGCTGCATGAGTCAACAGCCTTCTACCTACTGGTGCACAGTGAATTAAAGACAGGTGTGGACAGTGCGCAGGGCACCATAATGTACTGGCAGGCAGAGGTCATCGCAGAGCTCTCAGCGCAATCCACCTGGGTCCGGGACAACTGACCAATCAAAGCACTATGCCCAGTGAAAAATGACAATCTCACAAGGACTGAATGATTCCTTTTACTAACATGTTCAAAATGACAAAATCAGAGAAGAATAGTTGCCAGGGGGCAGCACGAGCGAGGCCACCTGCTGAGGGAACAGTACAGACCTCCACTGCAGCAGGGGTCACAGGAGTCTGCATGTGGCTAAAATACACACATTTTATCATTCCTGCTTTCCTCATCTTACTAAAATTTTGTACAATGTAACCAGTAAAGAAACTGATGAGGGATAAACAAGACTTAAATCTACAAATATTTCTTTAAAAATCAGCCAAGGGAAAAATTAATTTCAAGGGCCAAATTCAGGTCACAGTTTATAAACAGATTACAAAAATAAGACATATCTTCAGAATGATCCTACAGCAATGGACAGGCATCTCGGCTCAGCTGCGACTGCATGTGTAGAAGCTGTACCCAGCGTGTGTTCAGTGACCTGCGTGAGTCACAGCCTCGGTGACCAGGGCCTGGCACAGTGGCACCTACCGAAGTCGCTGTTGTCGTCCACAAGGATGACCTCATGCAGAAGGTGTGCGGGCGTGCGGTCCACCACGCTGTGCACTGTCCGCAGCAGGGCAGAGAAAGCTTCATTGTAGAAACAGATGACAACACTAGCAACTGGCAGGTCGACTGGGTAAGATTTTTTTTTACATCTGTAAACATAAAGAAGAGAAAACCTGACATTTATTTAAAAACCCCAGGTCATCATTCACTAAACAGGGATAATTCCCTAGGTCATTATCCCCTTGTTTGGCCTTTTTCTTACATTATTATAATTTTTCAAAAGCACAAAAGGAAACACTATGCTCTTTCCTTCAAATGTTTTATATTTTGTTAATAATTTCTCCCTGCTACCTAGTATCTTCATTACTGTTAAATAGTTGTAAAACTTCAAGGTTTTTTTTTTTGTGTGTGTGTGTGATACAGAAATTACATGAGTTATTTCTGCTAAAATCAATGTTTAATGAACACTTGAGCTATGTTCAGCTTCTCCTCAGTGAGCTTTCAAAAGGAAATAGAAACATCAAAGGAAAACATTTGAAACTGGTTATTTTTTGCTCAATATTACCAAAAGGGTTGATGATAAGCCCACAATGTCTCAAGACAACAGAAGAGCTTACAAATGAGCACTACTGGTAAGAGTGAGGTGGCTGTTAAGTGGCAACAGATTAGGAAGCCTGCAATCCAGAATGCTGATTCCCTCCACAGCATCCACAGGGCAGTCCTGGGGGTCAGCCCGGCCTCTGCTCTGGCAACCTTGTAAGACTTGAGCATCTCCACCAGCTGTTCCTTCACGTGGAAAGGCCTCTGGCCTCCATGAGGCCTGACCTGCCCAGGCACCGGGTCCCCACTTCCCTGCTTCCCACCTCAGCCCCTCCCCATGTGCTGTTGCGTTGCCCTGCTCACTCCTCTGCCTCCCCTGCTGGACCCCGAGCCCTGGGAATCCAGATTACGTCTTAATACTTCTGATTTCCAGGGCCTAATAGCACTTAGCAAACAGAAAGCCTCAACAAATGTCTGACAGTGGAATGAAAAAGACTTTCAAAGAAAAAAATGAAACTGTAAAGATTATAAGTGAAAAATTCCTTACCGACTCTAATTTGTTTTTGCCATAACTCCAAAAAAATAAACATTTAAAACGAGCTTAGGTTCAGGTTATTTAATCTGCAGCCCCCTCCTCCTTCCCATGTAAGGAAATTTCAGGACACAGAAAGCTCCAGGACCTTGTCAGCAAACCTCAGACCACAGGGCTTCCAGGAAACAGAAGTGGAAAGCCCAAGCCCACCACCCTTCTGACTCAGACCAGCACTAAAAGCACCATCACCAAACTCCACGAGCAGAAAGGAAGAGGGACGGACGTACGCGGCATCCCTGGTGTCCGGCACATCTCTGCGGTAGCCCAGGCGGTTGCTAATGAGCATATTGAAGGCATGTTTCTGATAGCCCAAGTCTCTCAGCTCCTGATCACGTTCATTGAAAATCATGCCTACAAAAGAGTGAAGTTACCATCAGCGCACATGGTGTGGAGAGGCTTTCAGGTTACTGCCATGATGTCCAAGTTTCCCAAGTCTCAACTGGACCCTATAATTTACCAGATAAGAGTCATGTTTCTCAAATAAAGTTTCCAGCTACAAATAAATAAACTGAGATCAAGGTCAAATTATTATTATCAGTCTGGTAAAAAAATTAAGTTTGTCCTAACCATAAGCAACACCTGCTCACAGGTCAAATCTTAAGAGAGTATTATATTCAATAGACAAATTGACCTCTGATCAAGAAAAATTTTCTTCTGATAATTTTCCTCACAATAATGAATTATTAAATCCCAATGGACTTTGACAACTGCCAATCTTGGCCAATTTTTATATGAACGCTGCCCCAAAAGACTACTGACACACTGTTAGAAGGCTGCTCCATCAAGGAACTCCTGCACAGACCTCATCAGGACTTCTGTGTTTCTCCCTGCGTCCTCTCATGATCGTCAGAACTCTCATCTGCTTAGAAAGAAAGCCGCTCCTTTTGTGCCTCTTTCCCATGCAGACCCTCAGCTCTCCTTGCAGAATAACTCGCTGTGAAACAGTATTTCCCAGGTCTGTTCACGGAAAGCTAATCCCATGGACACCAACATATGTTGAAAAAAATAAAAGATTTCACGATCAAAGGAAATGGAGAAATGCAGGATTCTGAAAGTAAAGGGACAGCTCTGTTCTTTAACATGAGCTCCTGTCATTCAGGTGTGGGCCGCTGGTCCTGGGGTGTCTCCCAGTGCTCCTGGTCACAGGACACCTGGTGCCTGTGGCAGCGTGAGCTCTGTCCATGCCTCTGGCCAGAGCCTTTCCCAGCACATGACAACACATCACTATTTACATTTCACCAAGGAAACTCTAACAGAGAAGAGGCTTTGAATCGCTCCATACCCAGCACCCAGGTTGGCACCTGGCAGTCTCAGTCCTTCTCCATTCAAGCATCACCACACAGACCTCCTGCCCAGGACACAGAGAACCTTTTCCTAATAGAGATCTCTTGATGAAAAATTATTTTAAATTAAAAGATTGCTTCTACACACTTTTCTCCCTTCCCTGCTCAAATACAATGACAGCCAAATCTCATTAATTAGCACCTAAGGAGTTATTTCAATCAACTTTATAATTACCTGCAGATTAAATGAGAAAACATTTGTAATTTTAAATTTACTGCTGATATCTTTCTAAAATGTACTTTTCCACTTTTTTTTCCATAATTGTTTACTGATAACTTCATAAATCAGCATACTTTTAGTTATTACTATACTGATTTATACTAATTCCTTCTGAATTGTTTCCTTTGTAGAATTTAGACAGGCTTTTTCATTTTTCAATTGCAGTAATTAATTATCCTAAAAAGTACCATTACTGACATTTAGCACATTTACAGTACTGTTCGCTGTAACAATTACCTAGCTGCATAACATTTTCCCCACTCCACAGGAACCCTGTACCCACCCATGCAGTGCCCAATACCCTGCCCTGCCCGGGCCACCACTAGACTTTCTGTCTCTATCCACGTGCCTCTTCTGGACATCTCAACACGAATGGACCCCACAGCATGCGCCCTGGATCTGGCCTTTCACTTGGCATTCTTTCAAGGTTCCCCTGTGTTGGATCATGTGTGATAACTTCGTCCCTGTCTATGTCTGAATTATACTATAACATATGGGTAGACCACATTTTTTCTTCATCCCTTCATCAGCTGATGGATGCCTGAGCTGTTTCCACCTTGTCTAGTATTAAGAACAGTGTTGCTATGAACATCTGTGTACAAGTTTTTACACCCATTTGCAATTCTTTTGTATGTGTGGGTGTGCAGTGCTGGGGATGAAACCCAGGGCCTCACATGTGCTAGGCAAGCTCTCTATCGCTGGAGCTGGTGTTGGCAATTCTTTCAAGTATAGGGGGGGGTGGGGGTGGTGTTAAACTACTGGGTATGTGGCAACCCTTCATCCCTTACTGGGGAACCACCAACTCCTCCACAGCGGTGTGCCACCTGACACCCACCAGCAACACATGAGGTCTCAGCTCCGCTGTGTCCACTATCACTTGCATCTTCGTTAGTGCCATCCAGGCGGG